>NC_041380.1:285825505-285865136 GCF_002162155.2 Triticum dicoccoides | reverse complement strand
GCGTGCCCTCCACCCTCGTGGGCCCCCTGTTGCTCCACCGACGTACTCCTTCCTCCTATATATACCTACGTACCCCCAAACGATCAGATACGGAGCCAAAACCCTAATTCCACCGCCGCAACTTTCTGTATCCATGAGATCCCATCTTGGGGCTTGTTCTGGAGATCCGCCGGAGGGGGTATCCATCACAGAGGGCTTGTACATCATCACCATAGCCCCTCTAATGAAGTGTGAGTAGTTTACCTCAGACCTACGGGTCCGTAGTTATTAGCTAGATGGCTTCTTCTCTCTTTTTGGATATCAATACAATGTTCTCCCCCTCTCTTGTGGAGACCTATTCGATGTAATCTTCTTTCTGCGGTGTGTTTGTTGAGACCGATGAATTGTGGGTTTATGATCAAGATTATCTATGAACAATATTTGAATCTTCTCTGAATTCTTTTATGTATGATTGGTTATCTTTTTTAAGTCTCTTCGAATTATCAGTTTGGTTTGGCCTACTAGATTGATCTTTCTTGCAATGGTAGAAGTGCTTAGCTTTGGGTTCAATCTTGCAGTGTCCTTTCCTAGTGAAAGTAGGGGCAGCAAGGCACGTATTGTATTGTTGCCATCGAGGATAACAAGATGGGGTTTTCATCATATGGCATGAGTTTATCCCTCTACATCATGTCATCTTGCTTAAGGCGTTACTCTGTTTTCATGAACTTAATTCTCTAGATGCATGCTGGATAGCGGTCGATGAGTGGAGTAATAGTAGTAGATGCGGGCAAGAGTCGGTCTACTTGTCTCGGATGTGATTCCTATATACATGATCATACCTAGATATTCTCATAACTATGCTCAATTCTGTCAATTGCTCAACAGTAATTCGCTCACCCACCGTAAAATACTTATGCTCTTGAGAGAAGCCACTAGTGAAACCTATGGCCCCCGGGTCTATCTTCATCATATTAATCTTCCAATACTTAGTTATTTCCTTTGCTTTTTTACTTTGCTTTTATTTTACTTTGCATCTTTATCATAAAAATACCAAAAATATTATCTTATCATATCTATCAGATCTCACTCAGTAAGTGGCCATGTAGGGATTGACAACTCCTTATCACGTTGGTTGGGAGGATTTATTTTTTTTGTGCAGGTGCGAGGGACTCGCGCATAGCCTCCTACTGGATTGATACCTTGGTTCTCATAAACTGAGGGAAATACTTACGCTACTTTGCGGCATCACCCTTTCCTCTTCAAGGGAAAACCAACGCAGTGATCAAGAGGTAGCAAGAAGGATTTCGGGCGCCGTTATTGGGGAGTCTACGCAAAAGTCAATATACCAAGTACCCATCACAATCCTTATCTCCTGCATTACATTATTTGCCATTTGCCTCTCGTTTTCCTCTCCCCCACTTCACCCTTGTCGTTTTATTCGCCATCTCTCTCTATCCTCCCTCTCTTTTTCCGTTTGCCTCTTTTTGCCCTTTGCACTTTCTGCCGTCATGTCTGAAATTGGGGAAATTATTGTTGATATGGACAATAATAATATCATGAAAAATTCTGACGCTCCTGCTGAAGAACCCCCTATCTTACATACAAAAAAATTCCTTATTGGTAGTGGTAATATTATTGGAAAAGGGGTTATTCAAGATTTCTTTACTTGTGACGATGCTTTGCCTTCTATGGGTAGTTCTATCCTTCATAGAACTAGTAGTATTGTGGACGCTATTGCCATGCTTGTAGTTGAACTTGAAAGAAAATTCATGCACATGCATTCTTGCATACAAAGGATTTTCCTAGAATTTTCTAATATTGAGCATTCTTCTGTTAAGTGTGCCGCTACTATCTTTTTGGCTCATGAGCTTAGATTCATAATAAGAGAGGCCAAAGAAATCATTGTGCATTATAGGGTGGACGCTTGCCGTCCTCCCATAGAGGCTATCCTTTTTGATCAAGAAGAAATAATGCGTTTTCAATCTCTAGACTATGTTGCTTTCAATGAAAATCTTAGAAAAAGGGTTCCTACCAATGTTTTAGTTGATAGAATTTCTGAGCTTAATGATGATTTGGCCATTCAAAATAATGAACTAGGATATTCTCTTGAATATAGGCTCACAAAGTTCTGTCAAAAGAATGCTTATAATGATGAATTGGTTGTGCAATACGAAGGACCAAAGGAGGAACCTATACCTCCCAAGGTTGATCTTGGGGACTTTTTCCCCATTAAATTTACCCCTTTTGATTAGTTTTGCTTGCCTCAAAGAAAACTTGCTGCCGAACGTAGAGAATATGAAATGAGTTTTAATGATCTATCTTACTATTATGGCAATACCTAGATCTATCCTTGCTTTTTACGCCTAGCTAGGGGAGTTAAACGATAGCGCTTGTTGGGAGGCAACCCAATTTTATTTTTATTCCTTGCTTTTTGCTCCAGTTTAGTAATAAATAATTTATCTAGCCTATGTTTAGGTTGTGTTTTTTGTGTTTAATTAGTGTTTGTGCCAAGTAGAACCATTGGGAAGACTTGGGGAAAGTCTTGATATCTTGCTGTAAAAAACAGAAACTTTAGCGCTCACGAGAACTGCTGTCATTTTTATTTGGAAAGTTCTATTTAGTTAATTATTTTTTCAGATGATTAATAGATAAATTCCTCACGTCCAGAAATTTATTTTAGAATTTTTGGGGTTCCAGATCTTGCGCTAGCTACAGATTACTACAGACTGTTCTGTTTTTTACAGATTCTGTTTTTCGTGAGTTGTTTGCTTATTTTGATGAATCTATGGCTAGTAAAATAGTTTATAAACCATAGAGAAGTTGGAATACAGTACGTTTAACACCAATAAAAAAATAATGAGTTCATTACAGTACCTTGAAGTGGTCTTTTGTTTTCTTTCGCTAACGGAGCTCATGAGATTTTCTACTTTAAGTTTTGTGTTGTGAAGTTTTCAAGTTTTTGGGTAAAGATTTGATGGATTATGGAACAAGGAGTGGCAAGAGCCTAAGCTTGGGGATGCCCATGGCACCCCCAAGATAATCTAAGGACACCTAAAAGCCAAAGCTTGGGGATGCCCCGGAAGGCATCCCCTCTTTCATCTACTTCTATCGTTAACTTTACTTGGAGCTATATTTTTATTCACCACATGATATGTGTTTTTCTTGGAGCGTCTTGTATGATTTGAGTCTTTGCTTTTTAGTTTACCACAATAATCCTTGCTGTACACACCTTTTGAGAGAGCCATACATGATTTGGAATTTGTTAGAATACTCTATGTGCTTCTCTTATATCATTTGAGTTATATAGTTTTGCTCTAGTACTTCACTTATATTTTTTAGAGCACGGTGGTGGAATTGTTTTATAGAAACTATTGAAATCTCATGCTTCACTTATATTATTTTTAGAGTCTTAAATAGCATGTTAATTTGCTTAAATAATCCTAATATGCTTGGTATTCAAGAATAGTAAAAACTTACTTATGAGTGTGTTGAATGCTATGAGAAGTTTGATGCTTGATAATTGTTTTGAGATATGAATATGGTGATATTAAAGTTGTCCTAGTTGAGTAGTTGTGAATTTGAGAAATACTTATGTTAAAGTTTGTGATTCCCGTAGCATGCACATATGGTGAACCGTTATGTGATGAAGTCGGAGCATGATTTATTTTTTGATTGTCTTCCTTATGAGTGGCGGTCGGGGATGAGCGATGGTATTTCCCTACCAATCTATCCCCCTAGGAGCATGCGCGTAATACTTTGCTTTGATAGCTTGTACATTTTTGCAATAAGTATATGAGTTCTTTATGACTAATGTTGAGTCCATGGATTATACGCACTTTTCTTCCTTCCACCATTGCTAGCCTCTCAAATATCGCGCACCTTCCACCGGTATCATACACCCACCATATACTTTCCTCAAAACAGCCACCATACCTACCTATTATGGCATTTCCATAGCCATTCCGAGATATATTGCCATGCAACTTTCCACTGTTCCGTTTATTATGACACACTCCATCATTGTCATATTGCTTAGCATGATCATGTAGTTGACATCGTATTTGTGGCAAAGACACCATTCATAATTCTTTCATACATGTCACTCTTGATTCATTGCATATCCCAGTACACCGCCGGAGGCATTCATATAGAGTCATATTTTGTTCTAAGTATCGAGTTCTAATTGTTGAGTTGTAAGAAAATAAAAGTGTGATGATCATCATTATTAGAGCATTGTCCTAGTGAGGAAAGGATGATGGAGATTATGATTCCCCCACAAGTCGGGATGAGACTCCAGACGAAAAATTAAAAAAACGGAAAGAAAAGAGGCCAAAAAAAGAAAAAAGAGAGAGAGAAAAGGCCCAAATAAAAAAATGAGAGAAAAAGAGAGAAGGGACAATGTTACTATCCTTTACCACACTTGTGCTTCAAAGTAGCACCATGATATTCATGATAGAGAGTATCTCATTTCGTCACTTTCATATACTAGTGGGAATTTTTCATTATAGAACTTGGCTTGTATATTCCAATGATGGGCTTCCTCAAAATGCCCTAGGTCTTCGAGAGCAAGCAAGTTGGATGCACACCCACTTAGTTTCTTTTTGAGCGTTCATATACTTATAGCTCTAGTGCATCCATTGCATGGCAATCCCTACTCACTCACATTGATATCTATTGATGGGCATCTCCATAGCCCGTTGATACTCCTAGTTGATGTGAGACTATCTTCTCCTTTTTTTTATCTTCTCCACAACCACCATTCTATTCCACATATAGTGCTATATCCATGGCTCACGCTCATGTATTGCGTGAAGATTGAAAAAGTTTGAGAATGTCAAAAGTATGAAACAATTGCTTGGCTTGTCATCGGGGTTGTGCATGATTTAAATACTTTGTGTGGTGAAGATAGAGCATAGCCAGACTATATGATTTTGTAGGGATAACTTTCTTTGGCCATGTTATTTTGAGAAGACATGATTGCTTTGTTAGTATGCTTGAAGTATTATTATTTTTATGTCATTATTAAACTTTTATCTTGAATCTTTCGGATCTGAATATTCATACCACAATCAAGAAGAATTACATTAAAATTATGCCAAGCTGGACTCCACATCAAAAATTCTGCTTTTATCATTTACCTACTCGAGGACGAGCAGGAATTAAGCTTGGGGATGCTTGATACGTCTCCAACGTATCTATAATTTTTTATTGCTCCATGCTATATTATCTACTGTTTTGGACATTATTGGGCTTTATTATCCACTTTTATATTATTTTTGGGACTAACCTATTAACCGGAGGCCTAGCCCAGAATTGTTGTTTTTTTGCCTATTTTAGGGTTTCGAAGAAAAGGAATATCAAATGGAGTCCAAACGGAATGAAACCTTCGGGAACGTGATTTTCTCACCGAACATGATCCAGGAGACTTGGACCCTACGTCAAGAAACAAAGGAGGAGGCCACGAGGTAGGGGGGCGTGCCCTCCACCCTCGTGGGCCCCCTGTTGCTCTACCGACGCACTCCTTCCTCCTATATATACCTACGTACCCCCAAACGATCAGGTACGGAGCCAAAACCCTAATTCCACCACCGCAACTTTTTGTATCCACGAGATCCCATCTTGGGGCCTGTTCTGAAGCTCCTCCGGAGGGGGTATCCATCACGGAGGGCTTCTACATATCACCATTACCCCTCCGATGAAGTGTGAGTAGTTTACCTCAGACCTACGGGTCCATAGTTATTAGCTAGATGGCTTCTTCTCTCTTTTTGGATCTCAATACAATGTTCTCCCCCTCTCTTGTGGAGATCTATTCGATGTAATCTTCTTTTTGCGGTGTGTTTGTTGAGACCGATGAATTGTGGGTCTATTATCAAGATTATCTATGAACAATATTTGAATCTTCTCTGAATTCTTTTTTGTATCATTGGTTATCTTTTTTAAGTCTCTTCGAATTATCAGTTTCGTTTGGCCTACTAGATTGATCTTTCTTGCAATGGGAGAAGTGCTTAGCTTTGGGTTCAATCTTGCGGTGTCCTTTCCCAGTGAAAGTAGGGGCAGCAAGGCACGTATTGTATTGTTGCCATCGAGGATAACAAGATGGGGTTTTCATCATATTGCATGAGTTTATCCCTCTACATCATGTCATCTTGCTTAAGGCGTTACTCTGTTTTCATGAACTTAATACTCTAGATGCATGATGGATAGCGGTCGATGAGTGGAGTAATAGTAGTAGATGCGGGCAAGAGTCGGTCTATTTGTCTCGGACGTGATGCCTATATACATGATCATACCTAGATATTCTCATAACTATGCTCAATTCTGTCAATTTCTCAACAGTAATTCGTTCACCCACCGTAAAATACTTATGCTCTTGAGAGAAGCCACTAGTGAAACCTATGGCCCCCGGGTCTATGTTCATCATATTAATCTTCCAATACTTAGTTATTTACTTTGCTTTTATTTTACTTTGCATCTTTATCATAAAAATACCAAAAATATTATCTTATCATATCCATCAGATCTCACTCTCGTAAGTGGCCGTGTAGGGATTGACAACCCCTTATCGCGTTGGTTGCGAGGATTTATTTGTTTTGTGCAGGTGTGAGGGACTCGCGCGTAGCCTCCTACTGGACTGATACCTTGGTTCTCAAAAACTGAGGGAAATACTTACGCTACTTTGCTGCATCACCCTTTCTTCTTCAAGGGAAAACCAACGCAGTGCTCAAGAGATAGCAATCCATTTCCCAGTGCGAGTTCCTGTTTTTTGCATGTTTTTTGTTTCACAGAATATCCATATCAAACAAAGTCCAAACACGATAAAAATTTACGGAGAATTATTGTGGAATATATGTGATTTTTGGGAGGTGGAATCAATGCAAACGGGGGCCCATAGCCACCACAAGACACCTGGGCCCGCTAGGCAGCCCAAGCGCGTCTGGGTTGTGCCCTTCTCGAATGTCGGTCGGAGCTCTACTTCGGGCGCAAGAAAGCTTATATCCGGAAAAAATCATGTTAAAGTCTCAGCGCAATCAGAGTTGCAGATCTCCGGGAATATAAGAAACAGTTTTCCGCTAGAAAACAGGAACGTGAAATAGAAGAGAACAGAGAGGGAGATCAAATTTCAGAGGGGCTCGCGCTCCTCCGCCGCCATGGAGGCAATGGACCAAAGGGGGAACTCTCCTCACATCTAGGGGGAGGCTGTAACACCCACGATGCGGCTATATCTCCCACGTGTCGAAGCACGACTTAGAGGCATAACCGCATTGTAGGCAATGTCGCAAGAGGGGTAATCTTTACACATCCCATGTACTGAAGAAGAAAGAGGTACAGAGTTGGCTTACAATCGCCACTTCACACAATACATAAATATAGCATAACAAACATCCAGAAACAATCAAGGTCCGACTACGGAACCAAAATAAAGACAACCACAAATGCAAAAGATCCCCGATCGCCCCAACTGGGCTCCACTACTGATCGTCTGGAAAGGAAACATAGTAACGTCCTGAGTCCTCATCGAGCTCCCACTTGAGCTCAATCGCATCTCCTGGAATGGTATCATCGGCACCTACATCTGGTTTTGGAAGTAATCTGTGAGTCACAGGGACTCAGCAATCTCACACCCTCGCGATCAAGACTATTTAAGCTTATGGGTAGGTAAAAGGGTATGTGAGGTGGAGCTGCAGCAAGCACTAGCATATATGGAGGCTAGCATACGCAAATGAGAGCGAGAAGAGAAGGAGAGGCATGGTCGAGAATCTATGATCAAGAAGTGATCCTAGAACAACTTACGTTCAAGCATAACACGAGACCGTGTTCTCTTCTCAGACTCCGCCGAAAAGAGACCATCACGGCTACACACGCTGTTGATCCATTTTAATTAAGTTAAGTTTCAGGTTCTCTACAACCAGACATTAACAAATTCCCATCTGCCCATAACCGTGGGCACGACTTTCGAAAGTTCAAATCCCTGCAGGGGTGTCCCAACTTAGCCCATCACAAGCTCTCATGGTCAACGAAGGATATTCCTTCTCCCAGGATGACCCAATCAGACTCGGAATCCCGGTTACAAGACATCTCGACAATGGTAAAACAAGACCAGCAAAGCCACCCGAATGTGCCAACAAATCCCGATAGGAGCTGCACTATCTCGTTCTCAGGGCACATCGAATAAACAATCCGTACAACTAAAACCAACCCTCGAGTTTCCCCGAGGTGGCGCTGCAAGGGGCTCTAGTTTTGGACCAACACTCAGAGGAGCACTAGCCCGGGGGTTCAAAATAAAGTTGACCCTTGAGTCCGTGGAACCCAAGGGAAAAAGACTAGGTGGCAAATGGTAAAACAAGGTTGGGCCTTGCTGGAGGAGTTTTATTCAAGGTGAACTGTCAAGGGGTTCCCATTATAACCCAACCGCATAAGGAACGCAAAATCAAGGAACATAACACCGGTATGACGGAAACTAGGGCGGCAAGAGTGGAACAAAACACCAGGCATAAGGTCGAGCCTTCAACCCTTTACCAAGTATATAGATGCATTAAAGTAAACAAGTTATAATAATGATATCCCAACAATAAACATGTTCCAACAAGGAACAAACTCCAATCTTCACCTGCAACTAGCAATGCTATAAGAGGGGCTGAGCAAAGTGGTAACATAGCCAAACAACGGTTTGCTAGGACAAGGTGGGTTAGAGGTTTTACATGGCAATATGAGGGGCATGATAAAACAAGTGGTAGGTATCGCGGCATAGGCATAACAATAGAGCGAGCAACTAGCAAGCAAAGATAGAAGTGATTTCGAGGGTATGGTCATCTTGCCTGCAAAGTTCTCTAAGTTGACATAAGCTTGATCCTCGTAAGCATACTCAACGGGTTCCTCGATCACGTACTCGTATCCCGGCTCTACCCAAATCAATAACACAAGAAAGGGAACCACAATCAACCACGGTGCAATGCGCAAGCAACATGATGCAAAACATGGCATGATATGCGGGAAGTAATATACAATGCATATGCGTGCTTCAGAAAGGGAAGATTGAACCAGGCCTCAACTTGGCAAACCAAGAGTGCCGCTGGAAAGATGAGTTGATTTCGGTCGAAATCGATATAAAGATCACCGGAATCGGATGCACGGTTTGCAAGTGGCAAGCAAAACAATAATGGTACTAATCTGCGAGTAACAGCACGTTGCCATCTAAAATGCATCAAGAAAATAAGCTACTGCACTCTAACATAGAAACAAAGCACATAGTAGTGATCCACTCAAGATGCTTGACAAAATATGAACACTGAGCTACGGCTAAATCACACAATAGCAGGTTGAAACAAGCATGGCAAAAGTGCAAAAGATAACAGGTTCACAGACTTAGTGAAAATAACATGTCAGGATTTAACATCAGGAAGCAATGTTTAGAGCAAGATAACAACATGCTACAGGAACATATCATGGCAAAGCAAGGCATGGAATGAAACTACTCAAAGTATATCACAAAAGTCCCTTACTGACCATAAGCCAAAAAGGATCAGAAGATACAATGGCAACCATGTGAACATAGCAAGTTTCGTTAACATATTCAGAATTAGCAGAAAACTGGACATGGCAAAAACAAAGTTACGTAGGCATGTTTGCGAGCTCGATGCACTTACCACAAGGCATTACATGAAAAACTAAGCATACACCCCACAAGAGGACATGTTCAAGTAGCTAGCCATGGCAAGAACAACCTCATAGCATGCATGGATCAACTACAACAACCTCGGCAAAATTGATTAACACGTAAACAATCTGCCAGGAACATTTTATAGCAAAAGTAGAGCAAGATTGAGTCATGCTAGGGTACTCCATAATTGCAAACAAAGACATGGATGGATAGAACATAACAATATCTCAAAATCGTCCTTACTGAACATGCTCAAAAGAGGCATAGATCACTCTGTAGCAACATGAATACATGGCATAAAAATAACATCAGGGAAATGACTTTGAAGAATTCTAAGTCCCTGAAATCAGCAACATCACGAGAGCTACTTTGCATGCTTGTGCTAGTCACCACATTGATCACAAAAATATATGGCATACACCCCTGTAAAGATGGCATGGCATAGTCCAAAACACATGTAGGGCTCAAGTTCATAGGAGGCACACATTAAACATGGCAAAAATGACAAATGTCCATAATCTGTTAAGAAACAGAAACTAACATTATATAGCACTCTTGCAACAGCATTTATGGCAACAAGATGGAATCAAACAAACATGGTGCAATGGAATGAAATCAAGAGCACATTCGGGCGAACAATTTGATATATTACACGCCCAAAACGGAGCTACGGATGCAAAGTTATGATGCGATGAACATAGCTAAAAATGTTAGGGACTTAGGGGAAAACCACCTAGGGTTTACTATAGCCAGATCTGGATCCGGGCAGCACGCGAACCGAAGTTGACCGGGGTTTCGCCGGACAAGACGAGGACGGCGGCCAGCGGGGTCGAGGTCACCGGATTCGGCCCTCCCGCGGCCGGATCTAGCCGGAGGACGGTGGCGCGAGGCGCGTGGCGGGGCGAGAACGCCGAGGCGGCGGCGCAGCGCGTACGGCTGGCGAGCGAGGCGGCGGAGGCGACGAACGCCGGCGAGGGCGGAGGGCAGCGGCGCGGCGAAGTCCCTGGCGGCGCTAGGAGGCGGCCAGTCGCGGGGTGGCGGGGCGGCGCACGGGGGCTCGGGGGGCCCGACCCGTGCTCGGGCGGGCCGGCACCGGCGGGTGGTGGCGCTGCCACGTGTCGGCTAGCGGTTGGACGCGGGCGGCTGCGCGGGCGTGTCCAGCGGCGGACGGACACGTCCGGCGCAGAGAGGGGAAGTTTTTAGGGTTTGGACCGCGAAATGGATGGGGAGAGCACATATTTATTGGTAGAGGGAGCTGGGAGACTCCAAATGGAGTGCGGTTTTCGGCCACGCGATTGTGATCGAATGACCGAGAGGATGGAGGGGGTTTAGCTGTGTTTTGGGCCACTTTGGAGAGGTGTTGGGCTGCAACACACATGAGGCCTTTATGGTCCCTCGGTTAACCATTGGAGTACCAAACGAAGTCCAAATGGCACGAAACTTGACAGGCGGTCTAGTGGTAGTATACCAAGGCCGCTTGGCCTATCTCGGTCCAATCTGCGAACGTTTAAAACCCGCACACAAAAAGAGGCAAAAGGGGGACGCGGGAGGACATAGGAGTGCTGGAATGCAAAACGGACAACGGGGAAAAAGCTCGGATGCATGAGACGAACACGTATGCAAATGCGATGCACATGATGACATGATATGAGATGCATGACATGGACAAAATGCAAACGAAGACAAAACCCAACAACGAGGAATATCATAACTTAGTGCCGAAAATGGCAAGAGTTGGAATACAAATATGGAAAATTACGTACGGGGCGTTACAACACTCCACCACTACGAAATGATATCGTCCCGAGATCTAGGACTGGAAAAACTCTGGATATTCAGAACGGAGGTGGTCCTCGTGTTCCCAGGTGGCTTCACGGTCGGAATGATGTGACCACTTCACTTTCAGGAATTTGATAGACTTGTTGCGAGTCTTGCGCTCAGTTTCTTCAAGAATAGCAACGGGATGCTCATGATAAGACAAGTCTTCTTGGAGATCAATCTCTTCGAAGTTGATGGTGCGGTCAGGAGTCTTGAAACACTTGCGAAGCTGAGACACGTGAACCACGTCGTGCACATTTGCAAAGTTGGATGGAAGCTCAAGTTGATAGGCGAGATCGCCTCTTTTGCCAATGATCTTGGAAGGACCCACGTATCTAGGGGCAAGCTTCCCTTTGATACCGAAGCGATGAGTACCTTTCATTGGAGAGACGCGAGGGTAGACATGGTCTTTGATCTTGAAAGCCAAGTCATGATGCTTGCTATCATAGTAACTCTTCTGGCGCGATTGTGTGGCTTTGAGATTTTCACGAATGACTTTGCACATTTCTTCAGCCTCTGTGATCAAGTCATTGCCAAGAAGTTGGCATTCACCAGTCTCTGACCAGTTAAGAGGAGTATGACACTTTCTGCCATAGAGAATCTTGAATGGGGCCTTGTCCGAACTCGCTTGGAAGTTGTTTTTGTAGGAGAACTCGGCATATGGAAGACAATCTTCCCACTTCATACCGAAAGAAATGACACATGCCCTCGGCATATCTTCAAGAATTTGATTGACTCGCTCGACTTGGCCACTAGTTTGAGGATGAAAAGTTGTGGTGAAGCGAATGTTGGTGCCCATAGCCTTCTGAAAAGAGTCCCAGAACTTAGAAGTAAAGATGCTTCCACGATCTAAAGATATCAACTGCGGAATGCCATGCAAGGAAACAATCCTGGAGGTATATAGCTCTGCCAACTGAGCTGTTGTGATAGATTCTTTGATAGGAAGAAAATGAGCCACTTTAGTGAGCTTGTCGATACAACGAAGATAGCATCATTGCCATGCTTGGACTTAGGAAATCCAGTCATGAAGTCCATCTCAATATGGTCAAACTTCCATTCTGGAATGGCAAGAGATTGGAGGAGACCAGCTGGTCGTTGGTGTTCTGCTTTCACTCTTCTGCATGCATCACATTCATTTACGAACTGAGCAATCTCGCGCTTCATTCGAGTCCACCAATACGACTGCTTAAGGTCATGGTACATCTTTGTACTTCTAGGATGAATAGAAAGGAGTGAATTGTGAGCTTCGTTCATAATGACTTTACGAAGGTCACCCTTAGGAACAACAATGCGATCCTTGAAGAATAGAGTATCTTTGTCATCAAGGCGATAGCACTTGTACTTGGGTTGGCTCTTGGCAATCCCAATCTTCACCTTCTTCACCATAGCATCAAGAAGTTGAGCCTCACGAATCTGATCTTCCAAAGTAGGAGAGACTTGGAGGTTGGCAAGGAATCCTTGAGGAACAACTTGGAGATTAAGTTTGCGGAAAGCTTCACAAAGATCCGGTTGGAAGGGCTTGAGAATCAAACTATTGCAGTAAGCCTTCCTGCTCAATGCGTCAGCAATGACATTGGCCTTGCCTGGAGTATATTCAATACTCCGATTATACTCTTGAATCATTTCGACCCAATGAATCTACCTGAGGTTGAGCTTGGGATGAGTGAAGATGTACTTGAGGCTCTTATGATCAGTGAAGATGTCCACTTTCCTTCCCAACAAGAGATGTCTCCATGTTAAAAGAGCATGGAAAACTGCCGCCAACTCGAGGTCATGAGTGGGGTAGCTCTTTTCATTGGGCTTCAACTAGCGAGAGGTGTAGGCGACAACTTTCTTCTCTTGCATTAACACAGCACCGAGACCTTGAAGGGAAGCATCATAGAAAACCTCGAATGGTTTGTATTCATCAGGAGGAGTCAGAACTGGAGATGTGACTAACTTCTCTTTAAGGGTGTTGAAAGTGATGTCACATTCAGGCGTCCAGACATACTTCACATGCTTCTGGAGGAGGTTGGAAAGAGGCTTCGCAATCTTAGAAAAATTCTCAACGAACCTTCGACAATAGCTTGCGAGCTCAAGGAAGCTACGGAGTTGCTTCACATTCTGAGGCGGTTGCCAATTCACAATTGCAGACACCTTCTCAGGATTAACAGCTATGCCCTTGGCGGAGATGATATGCCCAAGGTAGAGAACCTCATCGAGCCAAAACTCGCACTTTGAAAACTTCGCATAGAACTGATGTTCTCTGAGTTTGTCCAGCACCAATCTCAAGTGCTTGGCATGATCCTCCTTTTTCTTGGAAAAGACCAAAATGTCATCGAGATAGACCAAGACGAAGTCATATGTGTAGGGGTTGAAGATGAAGTTCATCATGCGAGAGAATGTTGGAGGAGCATTGACAAGGCCGAAAGACATGACAGTGTATTCATAGGAACCATAGCTTGTCCTGAATGCTGTCTTGGGGATGTCTTGTTCACGAATGCGAATCTGATGATAGCCCATACGGAGGTCAAGCTTGGAGAATACTTGAGCACCTTTGAGTTGTTTGAAAAGCTCATTGATGTTGGGAAGTGGGTACTTGTTCTTTATGGTCTTCTTGTT
Source organism: Triticum dicoccoides (assembly GCF_002162155.2). NCBI lineage: Eukaryota > Viridiplantae > Streptophyta > Magnoliopsida > Poales > Poaceae > Triticum > Triticum dicoccoides. The sequence goes on along the minus strand of NC_041380.1, from coordinate 285,851,080 downwards.
CAATGGACGGTAGTCGATGCAGAGTCGGTCCGTTCCATCCTTCTTCTTGACAAAAAGAACACCACAACCCCTTGGAGAAGAACTTGGTCGAATGAGACCCATACGCTCTTGTTCATCGAGTTGTTTCTTCAGCTCCTTCAACTCTTTTGGTCCAAGCTTGTAAGGACGTTTGCAAACAGGTTCCGTGCCAGGCTCAAGATCGATGACGAATTCAACTGGCCGGTGAGGAGGCATTCCTCGAAGCTCTTCTGGAAAGACGTCTTGATATTCACAAACGACTATAATCTGAGAGATGGCATCCAACTCGCCCTTCTCATTGAGAGAAAACAGTGGAATGGTATCATCACAAGCGGCAAAAACGATCACATCCTCAGACGAGTGTGTCAATTGAATCTGCCTGGCAGCACAATCAAGCTGAGCCTTGTGCTTAGAAAGCCATTCCATGCCGAGAATTAGATCAATATCCGAGTCACCAAGAACATTAGGAGAAGACAGAAACTTATAGTCGCCCATCTTCGTAGACACATCCGGAACGAAAACTCGAGAAGTCATTTGTCGGGCTGGAGAAACAATAGACAAAGGTCTCGGCAATACTTGGGTAACCAAATCATGCATAGCCACAAAAGGTCTTGAAATGAAAGAATGCGATGCACCAGTATCAAAAAGGACTTTTGCAGGGATATCATTAACAGGAAGGTTACCTATGATCACTTCTGACGAGTCCTCTGCCTGAGCTACGTTCATCATGTTGACCTTTGCAAACTTGGGATTATGCTTGACCACTGCATTGCTGGCAGATCTCACAGGAGGAGGAGGAAGACGCCTCTGGTTGAAGCATTTGTTTGCATAGTGACCCTTCTGCTGACACTTGTTGCACGTAACCTCTGAAAGCGAACGGTGATACGGAGCACTTGATCTTGGAGCATGAGACGAAGTCTTGTTCTGAAAGCCTGGGTTGGGTGGGTGGGAAGATCCATTGCCACCTTTGCTCTTATGCTGATAAGGCTGATGGAACGGAGGAGGAGGCAAACAATACTTTTGCTGCTTAGCTGCCACTTGAGTTGAAGAAGAAGGAGTTGCATCCCTGACTCTCTTCTTGGAAGCATCGTAGTTGAGCTGAGCAGCCTCTTGCTTTAGTGCCAAATTGTAGAACTCATCATACTTTTTCAGCTCAAAAACCACGAGGGCTAGTTGCAGATCTTCTCGGAGGCCACCTCTGAACTGATAAATCATGCTCTTCTCGTCAGGGACGTCTTGCTTGGCGAAACGAGCGAGCTTCTGGAACATGATGTTGTATTGGTAAACAGACAAGCTGCCTTGCTTTAGATTGCGGAACTCCTCATGCTTGCTCTCAACAACACTCTGAGGAATGTGGTGAGCTCTGAAGTCTTGGTGGAAATCATCCCAGGTAATCACAAGACCTCCTCTGGAATCTTTGTATTGTTCATACCACTCTGCAGCTTGGTCTTTGAGTTGGAACGAAGCAAACTTGACAAAGTCCTTAGGCCTGACGTTGCTGCACTTGAAATGTTTGCAGATATCCACAAGCCAATCATCAGCGTCTGTGGCCTCGACACAGTTACTGAAGGTCTTTGGCTGGTTTGCGAGGAACTGGTTGAGTGTAGCAAACTGAGTCTGATTGTTGCCATTGCCTTGATTTCCTTGGTTGCGCTCTTGCCATGTTGGTGTTGGTAGCGGCCATCACAGCTTGCCATGCCTCCGGAGGTGGAGGTGGTGGCGGTGGTTCCGTATTCTGACGCATTGGAGGAGCCATCCTGAAGAGGGTGACATCCGTTAGCATCTAGAAAGACATATATTCAAGCTGAATCAGATGGTTCGAAATTGCAACATATAGCCTTAACATTCGAACAAGAATGAACGAATGAATTCCAAATTAAATGACCACACTTCCATAAATTGAGAAGCCACTTAGATAGAGGTAGGTGAATAAAACAACAAGGTACAGACATGAACAAATACTTGGTAAGGATTACCCAATCACAAACCAAATATCTGCGGAAGAAATACTAGAGCTACATGAATTCCCACCTATGTAACTCCCGAACCTTTCCGGTTATGCAATCGGGTGTTGGGGATACAGGGGAAGCATAATATCTCACCCAAAACTAGCAAATCCTACATCCAACTGTATCCATCCTTCAACACATAACCAAGAAACCTTTGGAAATCATTTACCTCAACCTTCGAAAAGCATTCGTTATACGAGTTATGGCAATACTCCCAAAGTCCCGCCCCAGTACTGGGTGGCATCGAGGTTATCTCACCAACAACTGCATAAAAGAGATTTTTAATGTCGGTGAAACTCAGGTATTCCAGAACTGCAACGATAAAATTGTGACGACAACACCTCGGAGCTCAACTCTCCGGGACACTGCCACAACCCCTAAATGTCAGGAGGTACCAAGAACAATGTTCTCCTCACAAAACCATCGGAACGATTCCAAGATACCCGCGTGATCCTAAAATTTTTTTAGTGAAAATTGAGAAGAGAAGAGTCAAAACTCTATGTCAGGATGCCTCACCAGAGCGACGAAGGGACTGAGGAGTAAAAAGAATCCTACTCTCCAATATATATAATCCTAAAAGACTCAAAACATTTTTCTAGACTCAACAACACCAGCGATTCGATCAAGCAGGGGGCTCCTAAGTCGGGGAAGGCTCTGATTACCAACTTGAAACACCCAAGATGCGGCCATATCTCCCACGTGTCGAAGCGCGACTAGAGGCATAACCACATTGTAGGCAATGTCGCAAGAGGGGTAATCTTTACACATCCCATGTACTGAAGAAGAAAGAGGTACAGAGTTGGCTTACAATCGCCACTTCACACAATACGTAAATATAGCATTACAATCATCCAAAAACAATCAAGGTCCGACTACGGAACCAAAATAAAGACAACCCCAAATGCATAAGATCCCTGATCGCCACAACTGGGCTCCACTACTGATCGTCTGGAAAGGAAACGTAGTAACGTCCTAAGTCCTCATCGAACTCCCACTTGACCTCAGTCGCATCTCCTGGAATGGTATCATCGGCACCTGCATCTAGTTTTGGAAGTAATCTGTGAGTCACGGGGACTTAGCAATCTCACACCCTCGCGATCAAGACTATTTAATCTTATGGGTAGGTAAAGGGTATGTGAGGTGGAGCTGCAGCAAGCACTAGCATATATGGAGGCTAACATATGCAAATGAGAGTGAGAAGAGAAGGCAAGGCATGGTCGAGAATCTATGATCAAGAAGTGATCCTAGAACAACTTACGTTCAAGCATAACACGAGACCTTGTTCTCTTCCCGGACTCCGCCCAAAAGTGACCATCATGGCTACACACGTTGTTGATCCATTTTAATTAAGTTAAGTTTAGGGTTCTCTACAACCGGACATTAACAAATTCCCATCTACCCATAACCGTGGGCACGGCTTTCGAAAGTTCAAATCTCTGCAGGGGTGTCCCAACTTAGCCCATCACAAGCTCTCATGGTCAACGAAGGATATTCCTTCTCCCAGGATGACCCGATCAGACTCGGAATCCCGGTTACAAGACATCTCGACAATGGTAAAACAAGACCAGCAAAGCCACCCGAATGTGCCGAAAAATCCCGATAGGAGCTGCACATATCTCATTCTCAGGGCACATCGAATAAGCAATCCGTACAACTAAAACCAACCCTCGAGTTTCCCCGAGGTGGCGTTGCAAGGGGCTCGAGTTTTGGACCAACACTCAGAGGAGCACTGGCCCGGGGGTTTAAAATAAAGATGACCCATGAGTCCGCGGAACCCAAGGGAAAAAGACTAGGTGGAAAATGGTAAAACCAAGGTTGGGCCTTACTGGAGGAGTTTTATTCAAGGCAAACTCTCAAGGGGTTCCCATTATAAACCAACCGTGTAAGGAACTCAAAATCAAGGAACATAGCACCGGTATGACGGAAACTAGGGCGGCAAGAGTGGAACAAAACACCAGGCATAAGGCCGAGCCTTCCACCCTTTACCAAGTATATAGATGCATTAAGGTAAACAAGTTATAATAATGATATCCCAACAATAAACATGTTCCAACAGGGAACAAACTCCAATCTTCACCTGCAACTAGCAACACTATAAGAGGGGCTGAGCAAAGTGGTAACATAGCCAAACAACGGTTTGCTAGGACAAGGTGGGTTAGAGGTTTGACATGGCAATATGGGATGCATGATAAAGCAAGTGGTAGGTATCGCGACATAGGCATAGCAATAGAGCGAGCAACTAGCAAGCAAAGATAGAAGTGATTTCAAGGGTATGGTCATCTTGCCTGCAAAGTTCTCCGAGTTGATGTAAGCTTGATCCTCGTAAGCTTACTCAACGGGTTCCTCGATCACGTACTCGTCTCCCGGCTCTACCCAAAGCAAGAACACAAGCAAAGGGAACCAAAATCAACCACGGTGCAATGCGCAAGCAACATGATGAAAAACATGGCATGATATGCGGGAAGTAATATGCAATGCATATGCGTGCTTCGGAAATGAAAGATTGAACCAGGCCTCAACTTGGCAAACCAAGAGTGCCACTGGAAAGATGAGTTGATTTCGGTTGAAATCGATATAAAGATCACCGGAATCGGATGCACGGTTTGCAAGTGGCAAGCAAAACAATAATGGCACTAATCTGCAATTAACAACACGATGCCATCTAAAATGCATCAATAAAATAAGCTACTGCACTCTAACATAGCAACAAAGCACATGGCAGTGATCTACTCAAGATGCTTGACAAAAGATGAACACTGAGCTACGGCTGAATCACATAATAGCAGGTTCAAACAAGCATGGCAAAAGTGCAAAAGATAACATGTTCACAGACTTTGTGAAAATAACATGTCAGGATTTAACATCAGGAAGCAATGTTTAGAGCAAGATAACAACATGCTACAGGAACATATCATTGCAAAGCAAGGCATGGCATGAAACTACTCAAAGTATATCACAAAAGTCCCTTACTGACCATAAGCCAAAAAGAATCAGAAGATACAATGGCAACCATGTGAACATAGCAAGTTTCGTTAACATATTCAGACTTAGCAGAAAACTGGACATGGCAAAAACAGAGTTACGTAGGCATGTTTGCGAGCTCGATGCACTTACCACAAGGCATTGCATGACAAACTAAGCATACACCCAGCAAGAGGACATGTTCAAGTAACTAACCATGGCAAGAACAACCTCATAGCATGCATGGATCAACTACAACAACCTCGGCAAAATTGTTTAACACGTAAACAATCTACGAGGAACATTTTATAGCAAAAGTAGAGCAATATTGAGTCATGCTACGGTACTCCATAATTGCAAACAAAGATATGGAATAAAAGAGGCATAGATCACTCTGTAGCAACATGAATACATGGCATAAAAATAACATCAGGGAAATGACTTAGAAGAATTCTAAGTCCCTGAAATCAGCAACATCACAAGAGCTACTTTGCATGCCTGTGCTAGTCACCACATTGATCACAAAAATACATGGCATACACCCCCTGTAAAGATGGCATGGCATATCCCAAAACACATGTAGGGCTCAAGTTCATAGGAGGCACACATTAAACATGGCAAAAATGACAAATGTCCATAATCTGTTAAGAAACAAAAACAAACATTATATAGCACTCTTGCAACAGCATTTAGGGCATCAAGATGGACTCAAACAAACATGGTGCAATGGAATGAAATGAAGAGCACATCTAGACGAACAATTTGATATATTACACGCCCAAAACGGAGCTACGTGTGCAAAGTTATGATGCGATGGACATAGCTAAAAATGTTAGGGACTTGGGGGAAAACCACCTAGGGTTTGCTATAGCCAGATCTGGATCCGGGTGGCACGCGAACCGAAGTTGATCGGGGTTTCGCTGGAGAAGACGAGGACGGCGGCCGGCGGGGTCGAGGTCACCGGATCCGGCCCTCCCGCGGCCGGATCTGGTCGGAGGACGGCGGGGCGAGGCGCGGGGCCGGCGAGGACGCCGAGGCGGCGGGGCGGCGCGGACGGCTGGCAAGCGGGGCGGCGGAGGCGACGAACATCGGCAAGGGCGGAGGGCGGCGGCACGGCTAGAGGTTGGACGCGGGCGGCGGCGCGGGCGTGTCCAGCGGCGGACGGACACGTCCGGCGCGGAGAGGGGAAGTTTTTAGGGTTTGGACCGCGAAATGGACGGGGAGAGCACATATTTATAGGTAGAGGGAGCTAGGAGACTCCAAATGGAGTGCGGTTTTCGGCCACGCGATCGTGATCGAACGACCGAGAGGATGGAGGGGGTTTAGATGGGTTTTGGGCCACTTTGGAGAGGTGTTGGGCTGCAACACACATGAGGCCTTTACGGTCCCTCGGTTAACCGTTGGAGTACCAAACGAAGTCCAAATGGCACGAAACTTGACAGGCGGTCTACCGGTAGTATACCAAGGCCGCTTGGCAAGTGTCGGTCCAATCCGAGAACGTTTAACACCCGCACACAAAAAGAGGCAAAAGGGGGACGCCGGAGGACATAGGAGTGCCGGAATGCAAAACGGCAACGGGGAAAAAGCTCGGATGCATGAGATGAACACTTATGCAAATGCGATGCACATGATGACATGATATGAGATGCATGACATTCACAAAATGCAAAACGAAGACAAAACCCAACAACGAGGAATATCATAACTTAGTGCCGAAAATGGCAAGAGTTGGAATACAAGTATGGAAAATTACGTACGGGGCGTTACAGAGGCCAAGGAAGGAGGAGGAGGAGGCGGGCTCTCTCCCCCTCTCTCCCGGTGGCGCCGGAGTGCCGTCGGGGCAAGGATCTTGAAGGCGATATACATCAACAACCTTCCTACTGTCAACACCAACTCTCTCCCCCTCTATGCAGCGGTGTAACACCCCTTCTCCCCACTGTAATCTCTACTTAAACATGGTCCTCAACACTATATATTATTTCCCAATGATCTACGTCTATCTTGTGTTGTTTGACGAGATTCGTTTTGTCCTATTGGTTAATCGTGATCTTGGTTGGTATGAGTGTATATTTTATTATGGTGCTATCCTACGGTGCCCTCCGTGTCGCGCAAATGTGAGGGGCCCCACTGTAGGGTGTTGCAATACGTTCATAATTCGCTTAGAATGGGTGGCGTGAGTGACAGAATACACATACTCGAGTAAGTAGGCTATTGCATATGGGAGTAAAGAGGACTTGATACTGAATGCTATGGTTCGGGTTTACCTTAATGATCTTTGGTAGTTGTGGATGCTTGCTAGAGTTCCAATCATATGTGCATATGATACAAGTAGAGAAAGTATGTTAGCTCATGCCTCTCCCTCATATAAAATTGCATGAATGATTACTGGTCTAGTTATCAATTGGCTAGGGACAAATGGCTTTCTTGTTGACAAAAGCTATCTACTTTTATTACTTTGCAATTTATTAGTAGTTTTATTCTCGCAAAGTACTTTTAGTTTTACTCTTGTTCTAGTTAAAGCGGACGTCAAGTGTGTGTAGAGTTGTATCGGTGGTCGATAGAACTTGAGGGAATATTTGTTCTACCTTTAGCTCCTTGTTGGGTTCGACACTCTTACTTATAGAAAAAGGCTACAAATGATCCCCTATACTTGTGGGTTATCAATAGAGGGAGGGAGGGAAGGAGGGAGGAGGGACAGGGTCGGAGGAAGGGAGGGAGGGAGGGATGGAGGAGGAAACTAGGGACGGAGGAAGGGATGGAGGAGGGGGACGGTCGGAGGGGAGGGAGGGAGACATATCGGGGGGCGATGACAGCAGCGGCAGTGACGGGCCGGCAGCGGCGGTGACGTGTGGGATGGAGATGGAGTGGGGAGGAGGAGAGTGAGGGTCGTGTGCGAGGTAAGGTAAGTTAGACTTACTAGTAGCGCGGTACAGGAAAACGCACTACTGCTACTTCCATAGCAGTAGCGTGTGTTCTAGAATGGCACTACTACTATACCTAGCTTGACGGCAACTGTGTGGTCAACATAGTAGTAGCGCGTTTTCGATGAGCCGCGCTACTTCTATGTGTGTATGAGTAGTGTGCGTGGTAACCACGCACTACTGTTAGTTAGCAGTAGCGCCTCATTTTAACCAACGCTACTGATAATCCTCTGTGTATAAGGTCTTCCCTACTAGTAGTCTCCTCCACCCCTCTGGCGCCCCATGTGCCCCGTGATCCCATCAACTCCACCAATGTCCACAACGTGTTTGAGGAAATGGCGGATATGTGATTTTTTCACCTTTATTCCGGTGAACTTTGGTTCGTTTCATTAGTGATTTTTTGGCCGTTGGATTTTGTAGCAACAACATTTAGACAACATATACAAATTGTTGGAGGAGAACGAGGTGGACTTAAATGCTCCTCTTGACACATTCAATTCGGGCATGCAAGTGGAGATCAAAGCCGAGTTGGAAGAGGGGATGACGGCTATGATGATGTAGAAGAGGTTGAGTACGAGGTGTTTGACGCTAGCCAAGAAAAAATGGAAAAAAATAACTAGCAATTGCACGAAGATGGAGGATGTTTGCTTGATTAGAGCATGGGAGAGTGTGTCACTTGATGCGGTGACCGGCAAAGATAAAACTGGGAAGAAATATTGGCAACGCGTCGAGGACAAGTATCATAAGCTCATACGAATTCCATCCAGTCGTTCATTGAAATCACTCCAAGGTCCATGGGATGTGATCAAGAAATGCGTGGACGCTGGAGTGGTTGTTTGGATAAAGTGAAGAATTCACCTCCAAGTGGTTCCATGATTGACGACTTTGTGAGCTTGCTGTGTTTTTGTTTTACACATTTGTGATCTTGTTTTCGTTGATGACAATTTGAGCTCTCTCTTGCCTCTTTTCTAAATGCAGGATCACATTGCCCATGAAAGGCTCAAGCAAAGCCCAGGTTTCAATGGAAAGCCATTTGTGCTCCAAGATTGTTGGAACTTGCTTCAAGGAAGTGAGAAATGGAGGTTGAGGGATAATGATGCTCCTCCAAATAAAGGTGCACTGATTAACTTAAAAGATGATGTGATAGTGATGATACACCAAGGAGAGGAACAAACAAGGGCAAGCTCGATGGAAGAAAGTTGGACAAAGATTGTCGGAGTAAATGATCACGGGTAGCCTAGCCGGCTTCCCCTGGCACTTCAGAAAAATTATAGGCCGATTGAGCCTCCAAGCGTCCAAGACATGGGGCCGCCTTCCCCCAGCCGACTACCTCTCAAGCCGGCTGTGCAAAGGCGGCCCAACCCTAAAATCCTTGAGAAACAAGACCACGAGAAGGCCGGCTTCAAGAAGTCGGCCATGAGAAGGCCGACTCCCAGGAGCCGGCTCCTCAGCAGGCGGCTAAGATCTTGCCCTCAGAGTCTGCACCCACATAACAGTGACAAGATGGGGCGTGGCTACAGTGAAGGCCGCCACCCCCGAATCCCGGGGCACGCATGGCCACAGTGCGCCGTACGGCGGCCATCACCCGTCCGGCGCGGCACTGTTGCCACATTGATTGTGACGTCACCAACGGCGAGCGCTCAGTACGACCCATGGGTGGCAGGACCCCTCAGTCAGGGAGACCCCAAAGGCGGCTAGGCTTCCCGTAGTCGGCCAGGGGTACGGCCGGCTCCCAATAGCCGACCAGCTCTCTCCCTCGAAGGAGGTGCCTCATTAAGGAGATAAGACAAGGTAAGGCTACAGTGATGAGCCGCCTCGCGGCGGCACTGTAGCCATGCTTACCACGACAAAGCCCTCATCACCAGAGGCAAGGCAACAGTAACCAGCCTACGACAAGACTCTCGAACGGTGGGGCCGACCTGTCAACCAGAGGGCCGGCAGCCGGCGGGGCCTACCAGGCGGCGGGCCCATCGGTCGGCGGAGTAGCCGGCGAGTGTAGACACAGACGACTGGGGCTCGCGCTCCGCCGGATTACCATTGTACCCCTGGGGGTAGGCCTATATAAACCCCCCAGGGCACCCATGCAAGGGGGGATCTCTCTTTGGATAGTTTTTAGACACCGCAGTGAGAGGAGGAACAGGAAAGCCTTGCCCCTCTTCATCCTTTCACCAAACAGCTCAAGGAGCCTCTTGTAGGTACTTGCCAATCTAGTGACCATGCGGAGACCCCGCAGAGCAGCAGTAGGGGTGTTATCTCCACAGAGAGCGCTGAAGCTGGGTAAGATTCGCTGGCATGCATGTCTTCGCCTTATCCCGTTTCCAGGCACCAGCGATGTATTATTGGCTCCCACAATGATAAGCCACCCATTGGCATATGTCGCACCAACCACCCGACATTTGGCGCCCACCGTGGGGCCAGGTGCACTGTCGTCCGGAGACCTGCTCTGGATGGGAACCCTCTTCTTCCCCAGCGTGCGTAGCCAGCCCGGCTCGCCCGATGGCGCTTGCCCCGACGGGCTGCAAGGCGTCGCTGACGCATGCGCGGCAAGCTGCCTCACCAATCTTCTTGGCGAGGCTCGCATCTCTGACGAGCCCGCTTCTGACGCAGGCACAGGCTGCCCCGAAAGCCACCTTGTCAGCCTCCTCGACCAACTCCACGTCTCCGGCGAGCTGGCTGCGGACTTGGAGTCGGTTGGCTCCACCGACCCGATGCTTATCGATTCTAACACGACATCACTTGATGCCTTCCCCTCCAACGTGGTAATCATCAACGCCCCTTTTCCTCGAGCAGACAGCAGCGGCAGCGCCATCACCAAGGTACTGGTCATCAGCCACGGCGCCGCCTCTGGTGAAAACGCCCACGACGCCCTGCAGACGGCGCTACACGACTTGTCCGCCCCCATCCCGGCGGACACGGGCGCCAAGGCATTGGAGGCGCGCCGCCTTGCCCTCATTGTGGAGGGCCAGAAGCTAGCCGCCATGAGACGCCTCACCGAGGCTCACCAGCGCGAAGTCGACCGCGCCGCCTTTGGCACGCCGCCTCCCGACGGGCCGAGCCGCGTCGGCATCGTCAAGAAGCACGGTGCGGCTATCGCTGACATGCTGGGAGGGGACCGCTCAGTCTATGCCACGCCTCTCGAGAACTTGCGCGCTGCCCAGGCGGCCGTAGACGAGTTGAATGGGCTGGGGCCTGACGAGCTCCCCTACATGACCAGACGCATCTAGCAGCTTATCGACACGGACATAGAGCAGCATGAAGCCGGTGTCCGCGCCGAAAGTCCTCCCCCGCGCCGAGAGCACTGCGCGACGTCCTGAACACCGACTGCGGGTAACACCCGCGCAAGGAAAGAAAAGGAGCCGGCTGCCAGCCGCAGCCGGACTCGAGTCTCCATCGAGCATGATGCAGAAGGCTGTCCTCGGGCTGTAGAATGGCGGGGCAATCCGCCCCCTCCTCCGCCTCGTGGGGAGAGATACCCCACTCCGCCGCCCCTCACGCATCCGACTCTCAGTGGCCGACTGGGTCGCCGCGAAGGAGTCGGCGAGAATGACGCCCGCCACCGGATCAACCGCCTAGCGTGATCCCTCGTTCTGGAAGAAGAAGATGATGTCGGCCCGCCCTGCTTTGGCCCCCGCATCCGCGACGAGCCCTTCCCTAAAGGGTTCTCTCTCCCAAGAGACACGCCCAAGTACAACGGCTCCGTGAAACCGGAAGACTGGTTGATCGACTACTCCACTGCGGTTAGCATCGCGAACGGCAACAGGCGCGTTGCCGTGAAGTATGTTCCCCTCATGCTCCAAGGCACGGTACATACCTGGCTCAACAGCCTCAAGCCTTACAGTGTCAACAGCTGGCTAGACTTCATTGAAGCCTTCATCCGTAACTTCACCAGCACCTACAAGCGGGCTCCCAAGCCCCGACAGCTCTCCTTGTGTGTCCAAGGGCCCAACGACTACCTCACGCGTTGGGCCGAGCTCCGCAATTCCTGCGAGGGGGTGCACGAGTTTCAAGCTATAGAGTACTTCACCGCCGGGTGCCGAGAGGGCACCCTCCTCAAGCACCGGCTCCTCTGCGATGAGCCGGCTACCCTTGATGAGCTGCTGATCATAGCTGATAAATATGCCATGGCCGATTCCTCAAAGAAGAACGAGCTCCGAGTAGACGCCTCCGAGAAGGTGCTCGCTCTGAGTCCCAAGACGCCGGCTGGAGAATCCAGCCGACGGCCGTACCAGAACGACCACAAGCGCAAGGCTCCCCCGCCGCCTTCCACCAGTCGGCAAGTGGCCACGGTCGAAGACGAACAACCCGAAGTGCGGCCCACGCCCAAGAAGCAGAAGGGCAGCAGGCCGGCTTGATAGCCGGTTTTCTCCTACGAGCAAGCACTTAATGCCCCCTACAAGTTTCACAGCGGCGCGAAGCCTTCAAACCACACAACCCGAAAATGCCACTAGCTCACGCGGATCTCCAAGGGAGAGGGGATAGCGCCGCCTCCGCCTGCTGGTCAGCCGCCTCCGGCCCGTCCGCAGCCGGCTGCCCGACCGGCAGTCGGGGGTGTTCAAGATGAATTCCCCGACGAGCATGCCGCCTACGTCATCTTTACGAGCCTACCAGAAGATCGGCGTAGTTGGCGCCGACAACATCAAGAAGTCAACGCAGTTGCCTCCAACAACCCCGAGTTCATGCACTGGTCACAAAGGCCTATTAGCTGGAGTTGGACTGATCACCCAGAGGTGATGCCGTCTCCCGGCTCTTACGCATTGGTTTTGGATGCCACCCTTGCAACAGAAAGGTGAGCCACCCGTTTCTCCCATGTGTTGATAGATGGTGGGAGCAGCATCAACATCCTATACCGTGACACCATGGAGAAGCTGAGCATCAAGACAAAGAAGCTCATGCCCAGTCGGACTGTGTTCCATGGCATCGTACCCGGCCTGTCCTGCTCCCCAATCTGCAAGATCAAGATAGATGTCCTCTTCGGGGACAAGGATCATTTCCACCGAGGGGCGGTGTCATTTGAGGTAGTGGATCTGGAGAGCCCGTACCACGCGTTGCTTGGTCGACCCGCCCTAGCCAAGTTCATGGTTGTACCCCACTATGCCTACCTTAAGATGAAGATATCAAGTTCCAACGGCATCATCACCATAGCCCGAGACTACAAGAAGTCCTCCGAGTGCGCGGCAGCCAGCAGCCGGCTGACCGAGTCCCTCGTGATTGCTGAAGAGAAAAAGATACTGGACCGAGTTGTGGCTATGGCCGGCAAACAGTCGCCCCTGTCCCCCAACCCCAAGGAGTGTGATGCCCAAGGTTCTTTCCAGCCGGCTAAAGAAACAAAGAAGGTACCTCTGGACCCGAAGTACCCAGAAAGGTTTGCCACCATCGGGGCAAACCTGGATAGCAAATAGGAAGGTGAGCTCGCCGATTTCCTCCGTGAGAATCGGGACATCTTCGCATGGTCCCCCAAGGACATGCCGGGTGTTCTGAAGGAATTTGCCGAGCACAAGCTACATGTCCGAGAAGGTGCAAAACCGGTTAAACAGCCTCTTCGCCGACTGTCAGAATAGAAAAGAAGGATTGTAGGAGAAGAGATAGCCCGGCTTCTGGCAGCCGGCTTCATTATGGAAGTATTCTTTCCAGAATGGCTTGCCAACCCGGTCCTCGTGCTGAAGAAAAATAACAAATGGCGCATGTGTATAGACTACACCAGCCTCAACAAAGCCTGCCCCAAAGATCCCTTCGCCTTGCCAAGGATTGATCAAGTAATAGATTCCACAGCCGGATGCGAGCTATTGAGCTTCTTGGATGCTTACTCAGGCTACCACCAAATAAAGTTGGACCCAGCTGACCGCCTGAAAACCGCCTTCATCACACCATTCGGAGCCTTCTGCTACCTGACTATGACATTCGGCTTGAGAAATGTCGGTGCCACTTTCCAGCATTGCATGTAGAAATGCCTCCTCAAGCAGCTCGGCAGAAATGCCCACGTCTATGTAGACGATATTGTGGTGAAGACAGAGAAGCGCGGCACCTTGCTGGAAGACCTCAGAGAGACATTTGAAAACTTGCGCCAATTTCAAATCAAGCTCAACCCTGAGAAATGCGTGTTTGAAGTACCAGCCGGCCAACTCCTAGGCTTCCTGGTCTCCGCACGCGACATCAAGTGCAACCAGATGAAGATCAAGGCCATAGAGAGAATGGAGATTCCCACCAAGCTGTGAGATGCCCAGAAGTTCACCGGATGCTTGGCTTCCCTGAACCGCTTCATCAGCCGGCTCGGGGAGAAAGCTCTCCCCCTCTACCAACTCATGAAGAAGTCCACTCATTTCGAGTGGAACGACCAGGCAGACCAAGCCTTCCACGAGCTAAAGAAGATGCTGACCACGCCGCCTGTCTTGGCGGCTTCGACTAAAAAAGAGACCATGCTCCTTTACATTGCCGCTACTAGCCGGGTGGTCAGCACAGTCATCGTGGTCCAGCGCCTAGAAGAAGGCCGAGCTCATCTGGTCCAGAGGCCGGTGTATTATTTAAGCAAAGTGTTATCCACCTCGAAGCAGAACTACCCACACTATCAGAAGATGTGCTACGGTGTGTACTTCGCGGCCAAGAAGCTCAAGCCCTACTTCCAAGAGCACCCCATCACGATCATATGTACTGCCCCGCTCGCGGAGATCATAGGCAGCTGGGATGCATCCGGCCGAGTGGCAAAATGGGCCATTGAGTTGGCTCCCTACACGATCTTCTACCAGCCCCGCACCGCCATTAAATCCCAAGCACTGGCCGACTTCCTCGTCGACTGGGCTGAAACCCAGTACCTGCCACCGGCCCCCGACTCCACTCATTTGCGGATGCACTTCGATGGGTCCAAGATGCACACCGGCTTGGGAGTCGGCATCATCCTCACCTCTCCCAAAGGCGACAAGCTCAAGTACACATTGCAAATTCATTTTGCCGCCTCCAACAATGTGGCCGAGTACGAGGCGCTCATAAATGGGCTCCGGCTAGCCAAGGAGCTCGACATCCGCCGGATCCTGTGTTATGGCAACTCGGATCTGGTGGTCCAGCAGTCATCTGGCGACTGGGACGCCAGGGACGCGAACATGGCGAGCTACCGCTTCCTCGTTCAGCAAATCAGTGGATATTTTGAAGGATGCAAGTTCCTTCATGTACCACGCGCCGACAACATGCAAGCAGATGCCCTGGCACGAGTAGGCTCCACCCGGCAAGCTATTCCGGCCGGCGTTTATCTTCACCGCCTCCTCAAGCTGTCTATCAAGCCGTCTCCAGAATCTGATTCTATCTTCATGCCGCCTGACCCCGACGCAGTCGGATCCGACTTGGGGAACCAAGCAGGCGCCTCGGGGACTTCGACAGGCGGCCCGGGGACTGTCATAGTCACACCCGGCTCGGGGACTTCAGAACTCGGCCCGGGGGCTACTGCAGCCGGCCCGGGGACTACATCGACGCAGCAGGCGGTGGCCGACTCCAACCCTTCACCAACCAACCCACCCGCCCTGGTCACAGTAGCAGTTCTCATAATAGAAGAAGTCATAGCTCCATCATGGGCCCAGCACATCCTCAACCTCTTCGTAAACAAAGAGTTGCCAACCGACGAAATCTCGGCAAGACAAGTTCAACGCCGAGCCGGAGCATACACAATAGTAAACCGAGAGCTTGTTAGGCGCAGTGTCACTAGAGTCTTCCAGCGCTGCGTCGAGCCAGAGAAGGGCGTAGCAATCCTCAAAGACATCCACCAAGGCGAATGCGGCCACCACGTGGCCTCACGATCACTCGTCGCCAAAGCTTTCCGCCATGGATTCTTCTGGCCGACTGCTTCGGATGACGCCAAGGAGCTAGTCAAACACTGCAAAGGGTGCCAAGTTTTTAGTTCCAAGCAACATCTGTCGGCTTCTGCACTCAAGACCATCCCCCTCACCTGGCCTTTTGCCGTATGGGGGCTGGACATGGTAGGCCCATTCAAGACGGCACGCGGCGGCATGACACATCTGCTCGTTGTTGTGGACAAATTTACCAAGTGGATCGAAGCAAAGCCGATCAAGAAGCTGAATGGGCCGACTGCCGTGACGTTCATCGCAGATATCACAACCCGGTACGGCATACCGCACAGCATCATCACCGACAATGGTACCAATTTTGCAAAGGGAGCACTGGCACGTTTCTGCGCAACACGCGGCATCCGGCTGGACCTAGCGTCCATCGCCCACCCGCAGTCAAATGGCCAGGTCGAGCGTGCAAACCGCCTCATCCTCTTCGGCATCAAGCCCCGACTGGTCGTACCACTGGAGCGTTCGGCCGGTTGTTGGCTCGACGAGCTGTCGGCCGTCCTCTGGAGTTTGCGCACTACCCCAAACAAGTCAACTGGCTTCACTCCTTTCTTCCTTGTATATGGGGCCGAGGCGGTCATCCCAACCGACATCGAGTTTGACTCACCTCGGGTCACCATGTACACGGAGGCGGAGGCCAAGGAAGCACGTGAAGACGGCGTCGACCTGCTGGAAGAGGGCCGGCTGTTAGCCCTCAGGCGGTCCGCCATCTATCAGCAGGGTATGCGCCGCTGCCACAGCCGGAAAGTCAAGCCAGGGTCCTTCCAAGAGGGCGATCTTGTGCTCCGGCTGATCCAGCGAACAGCTGGCCAGCACAAGCTCTCGGCCCCTTGGGAGGGCCCCTTCGTCATCAGCAGAGCTCTAGGCAATGACTCCTACTACCTAATCAACGCGTAGAAGCCGAAGGCACGCAAGAGAGATGATTCCGGCAAGGAGTCAGAACGACCATGGAACGCCAATCTCCTCCGAAGATTTTACAGTTAAAAAGCAGTATGTATCACGCTAACTTTTGTACTAAGTACGAGACAAAGGGTCCCTCGAGGAGCACTCGAGGACTCCCCTTTTTATCTATGGTTAATGGGTATCATGACTATGAATATGTTACTACATTTGTCTTTTCGTCCGGCACCAGGCCTGACTAGTCGGCCCGGGGACTCGCTGCCTTAAGTTATATATAAAGTTCTGCCTGCAGTCAGACAAGTAGTGTGCCGGCACCCAAGCGCCCTCTTGCCAAAAGTCGCAGCTCGAAGAATCGAATGTCCGACTAGCAAGAGCCAAGGGCAGGAAAGGACGCCCACACGAAAAACGGCTAAGGACCAACGAACTTATATAACGCGAGCCGACCACCCACCCCGCCAGCCGGCTAATAGAGCAGTCGGCTGGCCGGCTTCCCGTTCACCTTGCTGCAATCTAAGAAAGCCCGAGTACTTGCCTTCCCAAAACAACCAAGTCCTTCTCCAGCCATAGACTGCAGAGCAGCTGTTCGGCTGGGAAGGCGACAGCCAAGGAAACGCGGCAAAGGAAAAGGCCGAAAGAATGAAAAGCAAACGTGAACGGAAGCCAAACACATGCATAATATTTACACAAAAGATCTTCGAAAGGCCAGCATTCAACATAGTCTGAATACACCCCCAGTGGGTGGAACTGTGCAAATTTAAAGATTGTTCAAAAGAGTAACAAGCAGGAAAGCAAGGACGGCGGATCAAGCCAGGGGAACAACGGGAAAGTTGGGCAGGTTGGTGGAGTCGGTGGTGCCGGCTGGAGGAGTGATCGGCTGGCGAGTCTCGACATCGTTGCTAGAGGCAAGATCGGGCTGAGGCGGGCTGGTCGCTTCACCATCCGGTGCAGCGTCTTCATCATCCTCTCCCTCTTCCCCTTCGCCCTCATCACTGGAGGCAATCTCCTCCGCCGAGTCCTCACCTTCGGCCGGGTTCAGCCTGGACCACTCCTCCGGCTGAGCGACGCCGGCGTCATCCACCTCAGGAGCAAAGGCGCTGGTGTTTATATACTCGGCGATCGCCGAGGCGCGCTGGATGATAGCCGGCCGCACCGCCTCCAGCTCCTCGTTAGCCTCCTGCCGCCAGGTGCTCAGGTGGTCCAAGTTCAGCCCAGGATACCAAGCTCGGACGAACTCCAGTGCCCGCCCAGCGCCGGATCGGGCCGCTGATGCCTTCCAAGCCTCGAAGCGGCCGACTGCGACCTCCAGCCAGTCGGCGGTCCGACTTGGGGTGCGCGGGATCACCTCGCCGGGCCAGAGGGCGGCCAGCACTTACGCCCCGGCGCGCTGAAGACGGCGGAGCATGCGGTGGGCCGGCTGCAGGCGGGCTTGAAGCGCCAGAAGCTGCTCCTCAAGCGATCGGCTGGCACCCGGTGCAAGCTTGGCCCCCGCCTGCCATCGCGCGTCGCGATAGGCCTCGATGGCTTGAGTGGCGGCAACAGAGTAACCGGGAAAGTAATCTGCACAAAGAAGAAAGCAGTGGCACAAAGTCAAAGGACGAAGCAAATAGTTGGAGGCAGGCAAAGAAACGACGAAGAAGGCGGCTCACCGTCGATCAAATCTTCTATCCGGCTGTAGCCTTGACTCAGCGCCTGCCTGGCCTCGGCCCAGTTGGCCGCCTCGGTCTCGTATTCGGCTTTAAGCGCAGCCTCGCTGTCCTGCGCCGCCTTCAGGGCCGCCTTGTGGCTCTCCTCCTAGTCGGCCAGCTTCTTGGCCAGGCGGTCACGCTCTTGAGCCAGGGCGGCGCACTCCGCCTCCTTGGCGCGAAGGGCGGTCTGGGCTCCGCTCAGCTGGCTCCTCAATTCAGCATTGTCCCCTGCAGATATGAAGAAAGAAGTTGTCAGGAAAAGATCCGACCCGACTACTCAGCAGTCAGCTTGAATCTCGGGGACTACACCCAGTGGGTGCGCTGACGCGCCCCCACTTGAGATAAAAGATGAAGCACTTACTCCAGTTCTCGGTCAGATCAGTGGTTTTCTGATTCAACTCCTGGGCCTGAGAGTTGAAGGCAGCCGCGTGGAGGTTATGATACTCCTGCAGACGAGATAAGTGATACAAGTAAGAACAAGACGACAATTAGAGTCTACCAAGAAGTTCCAAGCCGCCTGCTCAGCAGCCGACTCGGAACTCAGGGACTACACCCAGTGGGTGCGCTGACGCGCCCCCACGGAAGAAATCAGGAGCAATCAACGAAAAACAGAAGGACTCACCCGGATCACCGTTCGCGTCGTGAGAAATTCTTGGGTGTACTACTTCAGCGCGGTAGCTTGAGCCTGAAGCCGGTTCCGGACGTCCTGCGCCGTCACGTTCAGCACGGCCGTCCCACCGCCAGGCGTCCACCCGGACGAGCTATCGCTAGCCGCTTCCAGGTCCTGGGCCGACTGGTCGGCGCCAGCGGCGTTGTGGGGATCTGGCGCTGAAGTCGCCTTCTCCGTGTGCTGACGGGACGGCGACAGGACCACAAGGTCCGCCCCGAAAGTCGGCTCACCTCCGGCCGGCTGCGCAGGCGGCGCGTCGGGCCGGCCACCTTGGCCCTTTATAGTCGGTGGCATCGGTTCCGCCTCCTTCCCCTTCGCCGGCTGGCCGTGGCTGGTCTCCTCCGTCGGGGGCACTGGAGTGTCGGGTGCCGCGGCACGAAGGGGGATGACGAGCAGTGGAGGTTGGTTCCGCTGGGCCTCCGCCTCCTCCTCCGTGGCCGCGGCCTCCGCCTGGGCCTTGGCAGCCGCATCGGCACATGCCTCCGCCGACTTCTCCCTCGCCTCCCGAGCCGCCCTCCGCTCTTCCGCCTCCCGCTCCTCCCGTGCTTCCCGCGTGTTTCGCTCCGTCGCTTCTGGGAGATCGGTGTGGGTATCCACACGGCGGGAGCTTGAGGACACTCCCGCGGGTCCGACTACGGAGGCGGCAGGGGCCCGTTCAAGAGAAAGCGGGGACCCTATTTTTTTAAAGTCAAGAAGAAGGCTCAGAAATATATCAACCGAAGAAGAAAAAGAATGGCGTAAGAGCGGTAACACCTACGCTAAAACCGACTGTGGCTGCTTCACCACCTTGCAGAAGCGGGCTGCCTTCGCGGCCGCCTAATCCCGCTTGGTCGCCGCCGCGGTACTCTTGGGCTTCTTGGGCCGACTGCCGAAGTGGGTTGACGCGGCCCGTCGTTTCTGCGTGCCGCCATGGGGAGCCGGCGCGGCGGATGGGCCCGCGCTTTCGTGATCGGGCGCCGGCTGACGGCGCGGAACAACTTTGGCCTCAGCATCATCCGGCTAATCCTCGAAGGAGGCCCCGAGCCCAGAGCCGCCTGCCTCGCCCCCTCCCCTGCGACGTCTTCTTCCATGGCGGCCGCCCCCAGGTCCGGGTCATCAACGTCGTCCATTGTGCGGTCAGGGAGGAACTGGCGTTCCACCCCTGCAGCCCCGGTTGCCAGTGGAAGCATGTGATTCTGCCAAAACAGGCCGACTGGTTAGGAGTCGGCCATCATGAACCCTGTGACAAGGAAAGAAGAAAAGAAGAGAAACTTACTACCGGCGGAGGATTGGCGCGGGAGTACGGCACCTTGCCGTACTGCCACTCCTCAGTGAGCTTGTAGTTGGAAATGTAGTTCACCATGTAAGACACCACGGCGTGAGACATCTCCTTGGTGCTGAAGCGGGAGCACCCGACGCTCCACGAAGACGGCCACTAGGTCAGACCCAATCAGGCCCTCCGACTGGATCATCACCCGAAGCCGTGCAACGAAGGCGGCCCCACCCTGAGACAGCGACCTGGCCCGGAAGGACCATGAGGGCTGCCTCCCAGCCGGCGGTCCAGCTACGTAAGGCGGCAGATTGACGAAGTCGCCTTGGGGAGCGATGTTCTTCACGTAGAAGTAGGATTTCTGCCAGACCTTCATCGACTGGATCAGCGGGATGGGCGGAAACGGGTTGTTGTCGCTCGTCCTCCGCATGGCGATGAAGGCGCCGCATGGGGCGGGCACGCCCGCGACGACAGTGCCAAGCTTGCACTGAAAGAATTCTCCCCACAGTTCGAGGGTGGGGAGGACACCGAGAAAACCCTCGCACAGGGCGACGAAGGCCGACAGCAGCATCACCGCGTTCGGAGTAAGGTGATGCGGCTGGAGATGATAAAATTCGAGGAAGGAGCGGAGGAACCCGCTCACCGGCAGGCCGAAGCCGCACAGGCAGTGCGAGCGGAAGATTACCCGCTCGTCCTCCTCCAGCGCCGGCGAGATCTCCCTCTCCGGCGCAAGGCAGACCCGCACGTGATCCGCGCCCGGCAGCCGCCGCGTCCGATGGAGGAAGTCGACATGGTCGTCGTGGACGTTGGAGCCATCCTAGGAGCTCGACAATGCTATGGGGACGGCGCGGCGATGAGAAAGGTGCGGCGAAAGAAAGGCGCACGACCTAGCTACAACGAAGCGACGGCAAGCCAACAAGATTGGCGGGAAGGCCGAGCGGCGGCGGGTAGCTGTCGCGGCGGAGAGGAGGAAGAAGAAGGAGGGGGCAGAGCGAGGGAGAGCGCGCGAGCGTCTGGCGCTCCCCTCCTCTCCCCCTACTTATAGCCTCGTGCGGCGAAGCCGCGGAGGCAGGGCGTGGGGGGACGTGGGATTAACTGCACCCACTCCCCCACGCACCGCGATTATTGCGCCTTCACGGCGTGAGGAAACTGCCGCTGGGGGGCGCGCGGTCCATCCGGGCCGCAGAAGATCCGCGCGTGGGCCGAGGCCCTGTAGTGGCGGGCCCCGGACTGCGGCGGCGTCCCGTCGCGCGCGTGGGCTGGCAGGCCCCTCCAGCCGCCGGGTGCCACGTGGCGCGCAGGCGATGAACAATCAGCTCGCAACCCGACTCGCGCGCCAACTGGAACCCGCCTTCAAGCTTCGAAATCTCTAGGAGACGGCACGCCTAGTCAAAGCCGGCTCCCAGTTCCCGCCCCCTCAAGATAGGAAGCTGACTGAGCTCCTCGTCTTTTTTCTGCCTCGGAGCCCAACCAGCTCCGGGGACTACTGTCGGAGTAAATGACCACGGGTAGCCTAGTCGGCTTCCCCTGGCACTTCAGAAAAATTATAGGCCGATTGAGCCTCCAAGTGTCCAAGACGTGGGGCCACCTTCCCCCAGTCGGCTACCTCTCAAGCCAGCTGCGCAAAGGTGGCCCAGCCCTGAAATCCTTGAGAAACAAGACCGCGAGAAGGCCGACTTCAAGAAGTCGTCCATGAGAAGGTCGACTCCCAGGAGCCGGCCCCTCAGCAGGCGGCTAAGATCTTGCCCTCAGAGTCTGCACCCACATAACAGCGACAAGACGGGGCGTGGCTATAGTGAAGGCTGCCACCCCCGATTCCCAGGGCATGCATGGCCACAGTGCGCCGTACGGGGCGGCCATCACCCGTCCGGCGTGGCACTATTGCCACGTTGATTGTGACGTCACCCACGGCGAGCGGTCAATACGACCCGTGGGTGGCGGGCCCCCTCAATCAGGGAGACCCCAAAGGCGGCCAGGCTTCCCGCGGTCGGCCAGGGGTACGGCCGGCTCCCAATAGCCGGCCAGCTCTCTCCCTCGAAGGAGGTCCTCATTAAGGAGATAAGACAAGGTAAGGCTATAGTGATGAGCCGCCTCACGGCGGCACTGTAGCCAGGCTTACCAAGACAAGCCAAGGCAACAGTAACCAGCCTCCGACAAGACTCCCGAGCGGTGGGGCCGGCCTGTCGACCAGAGGGCCGGCAGCCGGCGGGGCCTACCAGGCGGCGGGCCCATCGGTCGGCGAAGAAGCCGGCCAGCGTAGACACAGACGGCTGGGGCCCGCGCCCCACCGGATTACCATTGTACCCCTGGGGGGTAGGCCTATATAAACCTCCCAGGGCACCCATGCAAGGGGGGATCTCTCTCTGCATAGTTTTTAGACACCGAAGTGAGAGGAGGAGCAGGCAAGCCTTGCCCCTCTTCATCCTTTCACCAAACAGCTCAAGGAGCCTCTTGTAGCTACTTGCCAATCTAGTGACCATGCGGAGACCCCGCAGAGCAGCAGTAGGGGTGTTATCTCCACGGAGAGCCCTGAAGCTGGGTATGATTCGCCGGCGTGCATGTCTTTGCCTTATCCCGTTTCCAGGCACCGGCGATGTTTTATTGGCTCCCACAATGATAAGCCACCCGTTGGCATATGTCGCACCAACCACCCGACAAAGATAGGGTGGAGGTCGGTCGAGTCATCTAGTTTGAGGGAGCAAATTAGTGAGATGGTGAAGGTCAAAGAAACTATGTTGGCGAGGCATTGCAAAACAAGGTGGCCTTGGACGGGAAGAAGACACAATAAAAATAGGCAATGTGGGAGAGAAGATGTGTCTTCGAGGAGCGGAAGATTGCTCTTGAGGAGCAAAAGAGGGCGACGAGAAGACCACCAAGGAGGACCGGTTCTTGATGATGAATCTGGATGGCATGGAACCCATGGAAAGAGAATTTTGGGAGCTGAAAAGAATGGAGATCATATGACGGAGGAAGGTAGAGCTTCAAAATCTTATGGCTAGTGGTGGTGGTGGTTTTGGAGGTGTAGGTGGCGGTGATGAAGCTTTCGGCAATCGAGGTGGTGACGCTTCGGCCAATGGACTTGATGGTGGTGCTTCAGCCAATGGAGTTGATGGTGGTGCTTCTGGCAATGGTGGTGATCATTTTTGTTGTTGTTGTTGACGGTGCTACACGATCTTGGCAAAATTGATGTTCCTGGATTTGATCACGTTTAATTTTATTTGATTGCATATTTTTATGGGCAAACTTGCTGCCTCTTATATTGAACTTGATTTTGGATGTGTACTATTGTGGCACGAGTATTTAATTCGGTGTGGTGCATCTATTTATAGAAATTTCTAGTTGATGTCAAACTAAAGCCTGGAAACTGATTTGAGGTACCAAGAGGGCTTCGGCGCGAGCCCTCTTGATACTGTAAATAAGTTTTCGAGCGAATCATAAAACATTTTAAGGGCAACCATTTGCGGTATCTGTTAGAGATGCGCTTAGGTTCACAACCACCAACTCATGCCGTAGGTGCCACGAAAAGGAGGGGCGAAACCAGGAAAAAGCAGCATCTTCATCGGGGCCACATCACTGCATCCTCGAAGCCACCCCACTGAGCCACAAAGGAATGGATCTTTCACCATAGAACATCCGAACCCCTCACATCGATGCAGCCGCCACCTTCGTCACCTTGAAGTTGTGGCCCTCACACGCGTAGATCGGACCCAAGCCGTCACCGGATCCAAATGTGCCCATTGCGGCACACCTCTGACGTGCGCCACCCTAGATACTAGAGCTTCTGCCATGCCCCAGGGCAGCCACAACCACACCCATTGCATGCCCGCTGGCCGCTAAAACAAGGACAAAGACGGGCGACTGCTATTAGATCAAGAGCTGAGGCACCGACCACTCCACCCGCCACACTCCTTGACTTCACCGGAACCAGATGCGCCTCCGCTGCCACCTGACGTCGCCCAGCCATGCTCCCAACTCACGAGCGCCAGCCGACACACCCATTTGAACATTGACACAACAATGGCATCTCTTGCGCTCACACGGCCCCACTGGCCACCAAATGTCACGAGAAGCCCCGCCGCCACCGTCCGTCATCCGGGATTTGCCTGGTGCCCTTCATCCGTGATGGCGACGGGGTGTAGGAGGGAGAGATGAGGGTCGACGCTGCTGGACTAGGTTACCGCCCATGTCACTTGGGAGCGCGACACATAGTTCTTTTCTTTGATTGAAAATTAGGCAGTTGACCAGCGACAACCCTGCCCGGCCAACTCCTTGTCCGCCCGATTGTGCATCACATAGCTGTTCGATTCATTTTTCTTCCCACAACCGATTCACACGTGCCCAAAAACGTGCACCCGCGCATGGTGTGGGCGTGTGGCCACCTTCCCGCCGTCCCCTGTGTCCTCCACGGCCACTGCCCTCGCCCTTAGTCGCATCTCGCTGCCCTCGCCGTTGTCGTCGTTGCTTCTCGTTCATCGGTCGTAGCAGCGTGCCACGCCGGTCGCAACTTTTCTCCTGGACAGTCGTAAATACGGAGCACCACCGGCTCGCCGTCCCGCGGCCTCGCAACATCCAGCGAGGGCAGTCGGGGCATCACCAAGCACAGTTGTAGCAGGGCTTACCAAAATATACTTCCGGCAGTACAGATAAAAAATGTACTCCCTCAGTTCGTTTTTATAAGACGTTTTAGACAGCTTGCTTTGTACTGTATTTGGCAGTGTCTGAATGTCTAAAATGTCTTATAAAAATGAATAGAGGGAGTACAACACTTAATTGGTGATCAAAACCTGTACAAATATGAAACAAAACCTTAGCATATGTGAAACAAAACCTGTACAACTACACTCACATAAGAGAAATCTCTACTCCTAATGGACGAATTGGTTGAATAGTCGCCCCCACTTTCAACCGGTTTATTTTCAACCGGTTTATTTTTAACCGGTTATTCTTCGTCCCACCTCCCACCAGCCCCTCCCATCGGTTTTTCTCTTTTCTCGTCTGACCGGCAATACCCAACGTATTTATGGTAATCAATCATAATAAATCAATCCAGGTATGGTAAGGTCATAACTCAGGAAATTTTGAATATGGAAATTATATGGTAATAAATTTAAATTACCCCAAAGGCTATCAATCCAGATATGGTAAGGCCATAACTCAGGAAATATCGAATATGGTAATAAATTTAAATTACCACCAGGTATGGTAAGGCTATCCATGTATAGTAATAAATCATATAGTAATAAATCATAATTAATCCACGTATAGTAATAAATCAATCCAGGTATGGTAAGGTCATAACTCAGGAAATTTTGAATATGGTAATAAAT
>NC_041380.1:285724493-285825262 GCF_002162155.2 Triticum dicoccoides | reverse complement strand
ATCGGGAAATATCGAATATGGTAATAAATTTAAATTACCCCAAAGGCTATCAATCCAGGTATGGTAAGGCCATAACTCGGAAAATATCGAGTATGGTAATAAATTTAAATTACCACTAGGTATGGTAAGGCTATCCACGTATAGTAATAAATCATATAGTAATAAATCATAATTAATCCACGTATAGTAATAAATCAATCCAGGTATGGTAAGGTCATAACTCAGGAAATTTTGAATATGATAATTATATGGTAATAAATTTAAATTACCCCAAAGGCTATCAATCCAGGTATGGTAAGGCCATAACTCGGGAAATATCGAATATGGTAATAAATTTAAATTACCACCAGGTATGGTAAGGCTATCGATCCAGGTATGGCACGCCCTCACCTGATCACCTATCACAATCTCCAGCCCCACGCACGCACCAAAGAACCCACCCGGCACCAAACGCAGCTCCTCTCGACCCCCTCGAGTAAACGCCGCCACCGTCGTGCGATCTTCCTGACACAGACGCCGTCGCCGCCTCCTTCCCACCTACGGCGTCCCCCACGTCCATGGTGACGGCGCTCGCGTCCTACACTGACCCTCCGCCTCATATAGGTTGGTCGTTGATGGAGTGGGATGTGCCGCTGCGGTTTGGGGAGGCGCAATCACGATCTGGTTGGGATCTCAGTGTGGACTCGTTCTCTACGATGAAGGATGGCGCTGCCTCCCTGGCAAATGGGATCGGAGGAAGGGGCTCTACGTCGTGAATGTCGGTGAGGCAGCGGCCGAAGGCGAGCCCGACGGTGAGCACGGGTGTTCGTCCCATGAAATAGGCGGCCACGGAGGGCGGATCTGAGGCCACCCCAATCGCCGGTGACCCTTCCTCCCATCGCTCATCGCCTCCATTCTCTCTCTCCTCTAAATCTTTGTCGCCCTGCCTAATTCTGGCCGACGCCATCCAGCTCTCGCATCGACCACCACCAGCACGGTTGCGGACGAGGCGCAACCGCAAACGCTGCCGCCGCCATCCTCATCCACCTCCTCCACCATCCTTCCCAGCCGTCGGGGGCACCCGCCATCTGCGCTCTAGCCCACCCGCTCCCTCCTATCCCCTCCCCCTGCCTGCCAGCCCCGTGATCCATCGCACAGATGGCAGGTACTACAACGACCTCCTTCCCAGCGGATCCGGCCTCCTCCGATGGAGATCCATCCTGGGCACCGCCTTATTCTCATGCGTGCACGTCTATATCAACGTCTCATTCCACCTCACCTCACCTGAGCCTTTACCTTCCCACCTCTGCTTCAGATCCACATCACTTTGCAAGGTATGTGCTTGATTGTTCCGAACTGGATCAATGGATTATGCAAGGTACTTTGGGTGTCGTTATTGACGGCAATTGTCACGCCATGCTACCATCGGAGGGGTCCCTCATCGATGATTAGGGTCTTCCGAACTGCACGAGCTCCATTGAGAAGGATGTTTTTAATTCTGGTTTTGCCTACATGCTTTCTTTGCCTGTATCTACTTAGCTAATGTCTTCTTATAGATAGTAGCTGCTGAAGTGGTGATCAAAGTTGTTCACTATAAGGAAACAACCATGATAACAAAAGTGTATATTCCCTGACCTTTGACCTGAAGTACTTTTTCATTAGAAACTTGCAACAGCCAGGCATTGAAATTAGCAACAGCTTCGTACGTACTAAACTAATTTGCAGCAACACGTACTGAACTAAGTTAGGTTATGCTCATCGTTCCAACATGCTTAGTGATAACCACCTAGCAAGCTGATCAAACATGAAGAAATTGAAGTGCTACTGCTAATCGTACTATTCTGAATGTGAAAATCTATTTAATTGGCTCTTCTCTAATTGTACACTTGCATAATCTCAGATCTTGCAAATTACAGTATAACCATAAAAGTCATGCTTTGACTCCTATAGGGCCTTTTGCACTTTAATATGACTAATAATTTGCCTTAATATCACATATTGTATTACTACCTTTCTAAGTGAATGACATTCAAGAAGGTCATTAAATAAAACCAAGAAATCCTTCTGGTATTGGAGTGTAGGAAAGTTGAGACTATAAAACCAAAAGGTTATATTTACGTTTATTAGAGAAGGTTCTTTACTTTTTATAGGAAAACACAAAATGTTGCGATGTAGAGTCTAGGTGGTGGGCCTCCTTGATCCACTTGGTGGATGAGGGCGACTCCGGTCCTGGCACCCATAGTGCCAGTGATCCAAAAATCATAGGGCCTGGATATAGCTCTAGCAGACATATGCGGCTTGCGCATCGAGCTTGGTCGTCTCGAGCATGGAGATAGGCGAGTTGTAGACCAAGAGCTGGTACAGAGATAGGCGAGTTGTAGACAACAGCTGGTGGGCAGCAAGAAACGCATGCACACCAAAGAACAAATCTGAGTCACATGCCTACTTCTGTTGGTTTCTACAAAGAGCGGCTAGCTTAGATCTTAGACCAGTCGGTCACTGTCGAGGTCGCCAAGGTGATCTTACAGCACCGCCGTGGGGATTTCTCATGATTTTATGTAGGCAAGCCGCAAGCGGTGGTGGTGATTGGCTGGGTGGTGTCGCTGCCTTGGGAAGAGACGAAGTGATGGTAAAAGTAAGCAGGATCCGATGATTCTTCCGTGGGGATAGCCAAAGTCAAGATGTCGACTACAGACTCGTCGCAGACTTGCAGTGAACCTGGATGCGGCAAGCCTGATTTGTGGATCGATGGCGGGTCTTGACTTTGTTAAGCCGGGATTGGATGGTTGCGGAGGGTGGTGTGCTTGATTGGGTTCCCATGGAAGAATGTGGCCTCCTCGTGGATCTGGTCATGCCCATCCTAGAGAACATTGTGTCCCTAGCTCCCTCGAGGAGCAAGGACAGTGCAAGCGGCAGCAGGGGGTAGGGGTAGATGTGGGGAGGGATGTCGGCGGCTTCTCGAGGTCATCATGATGAAACCCTTGACGTCCCATCTTTATCAATGGAAGTGGAAGAGCACGAAGTCGAGATTGGATAGGAGTTTGAGTTCTTTTTGGCACCGATCGGTTCCCCACTTTAGAGATGTATTTTTTTGCGTGCGAGCAAACAGTGGGTTGATTCTAAAAGGGATAGGCACTTTTCAACAGAAGTGCATGACGGACCAAAAATATGACCTCATTTTATTTGTTTGATAGATATCGTATTATTCGTTGTTGTTCATTCGGTGAAATTTCCTAATATTTGATTGTTGTGTTTCTAATTAGAGCACCCCATAATCACCCAATATGAGGGGATGATAAATGAAAGATACTGATTATAAATTTTAAAGAGCCCGTGGCAACGCACGGGCGTTATACTAGTAATAATAATAACCATAAAAGATAAGAGAAATAATAATAATATGCAGAAAAAAGGAAGAAGGAAAAAACATACATTATTAGTAATTAGCTCCACATTAGCTACACTCATGCATATACATCATACGTTTGTACACACACAAACTTGGTATGCCACAGTTAGTACCTCACGTACTTCAAAGCAACAGAAAGCCAATTCAGAAAGACAAGAAAACATCCTTTCTGAATCAGCGCGCCTAAAAGAAAAGCAAGCAAACATCAATATACATACATACACTACTTACGTACATACATATATCAAACTTAGCTTAGCGCATACATGCATGGTGAAGCACTGAAACCCAGTTTATCCGTAGTACCCAAGCTTCAAATCCAGCATGTCATTCAGGCTGCTGCCTTGGTCGCTCCTCCGCACCGGAGGTGGCCCAGGAGGCGGCAGGTTGAGGTCTAGAATCGCCGTCTCATCGGTCGACATTGGGGACCCACCGCTGCCAGTAGCGGCGATCACCACCACCCCCGAGCAGGCCCTATCCCAGTGGCACCGCTTATGCCCGCCAAGAGCCTGTCCGCTGGCGAATCCACGGTCACATACGCTGCACTTGTGTTCGTCGCAGTTGGCCGGCCCCGGCACCACTGACGCGGACGCCGACGTGCCGCAGCTCTCCATTCCGCTACGAGTAATAGCAGCAGCATTAACGACCTTCTTGCCCTTGCTAGCGCCGGGACGCGCACTGGAGAGCATAAGGAGGCTGGAAGCGACCTCGCGCTCCTGCACGGTGAACTGTCCGGCGGGGGCGACTGGTGCGGCTGCAACGCCCTGGCAGAAGTGCGCCGGGGGCGGCGTGATCCCGCGCCACTGCCGCTCTGGGTGGCATCGCATGTGTCCGAAGAGCGCCTTCCATGAAGGGAACCGCTTTCCGCACTCTGTGCACGGCGGTGTGTCGCCGATGGGCGAGCACCGCGGTCTGGGGCTGGCGCCGCCCTCGGGCCTCGGCCTTCGTGCGCGCGGCTTCGGCGAGATCAGCACGGACGCGAGCCCAGGAGGGGGCAGCGCCAACGTCAGCGTGAGTGTTGTGTCATGGGGATGCGGCGGAGGAGGAGGAGGGGGAGGCGGAGCCGCGGGCTCAGGAGGAGGTTCCATGGAGTTCTCTCTGGGAGGCGGTTGTGGGAGGAGGGAAATGGAAATGGAAAAACCGCCATCAGTTGTGTGCGTGTGTGAAATAAACCCACTGTCGATGCGTGTTGCGCAGCCTACTAAGGTTTTCAGCCCACGTTAATAAAATCCTTTTAGCCCATTGGGCCCAATAGCTGTTCAGATAACAAGTGATCGCTTGCCCTGAAAATAAAATAAAAAGTGATCGCCTAATTCTGGAACTTCCTAAAAAAAGACAGCACACCCGTATCTTTTTCTACTTTGTTCGAAAGGACCATCTAGCATTCTGGCTCACGAGGAAGAAAATTGGTGGAATAGAATGTATTTGTGTTTGTAAAAATGCCCCTTCTGTTTCTCACCTCCTTTTTGCAGACGATTCTTTAATCCTGATGAGAGCCAATGCTCATAATGAAAGCACACTTAAAAGGATATTGGATACGTGCAAGTTCAGGTCAGATGGCGAGTGCAACTAAGTCCAGTATTTTCTTTAGCCCTCTAATATAACACTAGTGTCAGAACAAGGGAGGATGTGTGCAGGGATAAGAATATCCTAACAATAGCTCTTTTAGGTATGTATTTGGGACTCCCAACTACGGTTGGAGTTGACCGGAGTGACTCTTTTTAATATCTCATAGTGTCAAAGGCTAAAAGGATGAAAGGGAAAGATTCTTTCTATGTAAGCGAAGCAGATTTTGCTAAAATCAGTAGCACAAGCAATTCCTTCTTACAATATATCAATTTTCAAGCTACCTAAAGGAATTTGTAAATCTATTATTGATGAAATCTTTGACTTTTGGAGGGGTGATAGGGAGGAAAAGAAGAAGATACATTGCTTTTCATGATGGAAGTTATGTGTACCAAAGAAGAAAGAGGGACTGGGCTTTAGAGACCTTTACAATTTTAACCTTGCTATGTTAGTAAATCAATGTTGGCGACTAATCCAAAACCATGAATCTCTTGTGCACGAGTGTTAAGTGCAAAATATTACCCGGATGGAGACATATTGAAAGCTGGTCCAAGGAAAGGTTCTTTGTTTACCTAGCAAAGTACTTTTGCTGGTATTCAAACTTTTAAGAGAAGATATATATGGCGGGTCGGTTCAGGCTCACATATTAATATTGGGAAGGATCCATGGATTCCATCAAGTGCCTCTCGGAAAGTTATCACCCAAGGGGGGAATTATGCTCTCTAAAGTGGAAGAGATCATAGATCCACATACAGGGTAGTGGGATGAGGCTCTCATACGGTATGTTTTCTCTCCAGTCGATGTTAATAGAATTTTGCAAATTCCTCTGCAGGTTCAGTTCTTGGAGGATTTTCTAGTGTGGCATGTAGTACACGAGAGCCGGGACTTTTTCTGTTCGGTCTGCTTACCATGGTGTGTTTGAACATAAATTTGGTAACCACTTTAATAGGGCGGATGGTCAAGGTAACATTCATCTAAATCCTATATGGAAGGAATTGTGGCAGCTTCGAGTCCAAGGGAAAATCAAGCATTTTGGGTGGAAGATTTTGCGGGGAGTTCTTCCTCGCTATGGTGTACTTATAGGACGACGCATCCCAGTTATCCCTCAATGGCCTTTGTGTAGGATCGGATATGATAACATACAACATTGCTTGTTTTCTTGCTCATGTGCTTCTCAGATTTGGGAGGAACTTGGGATGACAGAGATAATCCAGATGGTTGGAAGGCACGAGCCTTAGGGGTCCATTACGATGGATATTCTGTTACGACATTGTCAGCTGGTGGATAACATACAGATGGCAGAGCTAGTCTTGATAACGGCAGCGATGCTATAGTGCAAAAGGAGAATCGATACAATACCCGATGCGTACAACTATATCAACTAGGGTGTTGGTCACAAACTTTATTAGAGCTTGAATTGCTAATCAACCTCTTTGTAAGAATGATGAGTTGTGGGGAAGGCTGATGACAGACATACTGAAGGTGAATGTTGATGCCTCTTTTTGAGCTGAAACTCTATCAGGAGGGACTGGTGTTGTGGCTCGTGATGACCATGGAAATTTCATAGTAGCGGCCACCTAGGTGTTACCGCTCATGTGCAATGCTGACAAAGCAGAAATAGGTATTGTGCGGAATGGTATTATGTATTATAACATGTAACATTCGTTGTAATCGCTTGATGATCGAATCTGACAATTCAATTCAGTTGTGGTTGAAGCTGCCAAACTCCCTCATGCAACATTGGAGTAGACGCGTCAGCCATTGCTGAATTCAAACAAATGGTATTAGATTTTACTAGTGTTAATTTAGTTCATTGTTGTAGAGAGGCAAATGAGGTAGTAGATATCTTAGTAAAGCATTCTGTTACCTCTAGTTGGTCTTCCTTTTGGGCTTCTACAATCCCAGACTTTATTCTTCCTACAATTATAAATAATATGTCCATTATTTGAGGAATAAAGTTTGAAACTTCAGGAAAATGATTAAGACAAAGTAAAAACATAATCATGGAACTCTGCTATGAGAAAAAGCAATTAGTTATAGTAGAGGAATGATTCTCGTGGACATGACATTTATTCATATGGCAGTTTACAATTAGGTCCTAGGACAATACATTATTAAAGCAATACTACACTAATAATAGATATAAGACTCAATATTGTGTAGACGTCACATATGGAGGTCCCCCAGCGAACGATTCGTTCGCTGGGGGTGGGATGATCGAGCAGAAAATATTGATTCTCCACATGTTCGCCACAACCAGATTTCAGCGAACCAAAACTAGCCCAGAAAAAATATAGTGCTCGCGGGAAAAACAGGCTAGGCCCAATTAGGTGATTTTTTTTAAAAAAATTGCCATCAGTAGAGCAAGCATAATTTTTGATATGACAATATAGAAAAAAATAGTTGCCATGCAGTATAAAATAAACTTGACACGGTACAGAAAAATCATATGCCGAAAAAATTGCCATGGCATAGTATGAGAAAATATGATCTACGGTGGCAACAAAAATGCGGAAAAAAAATAAAAATTTCATAATAGTATGAAAAAAATACATAAATTTACCATGTTGCAAACACATAATTTACCTACATTTTCTTAAAAATGCAACGACAACAGATACCATAGTACATGTTATACACAAACAAAATTGCACTGATCCGTGGCAAAAACTATATAAAAAGTAAACTGATACATCTCTGTCGTATCTATAATTTTTGATTTTTCCATGTCAATATTATTCAACTTTCATATACTTTTGGCAACTTTTTATATTATTTTTGGGACTAACATATTGATCCAGTGCCCAGTGCCAGTTCTTGTTTTTTGCATGTTTTTTGTTTCGCAGAATATCCATATCAAACGGAGTCCAAACGGAATAAAGACTGACGGAATTTTTTTGGATTATATATGATTTTTGGGAAAAGGAATCCACGCGAGACGATGCTCGAGGGGCCCACGAGGAAGGGGGCGCGCCCCAGGGTGTCAGGCACGCCCCTGACCCTCGTGGCCACCCCGTAAGGCGTTTGCTTTCCTTCTTTCGCCACAAGAAAGCTAATTTCCGGATAGAGACCGTGTTAAAATTTCAGCCCAATCGGAGTTACGGATCTCCGGGAATATAAGAAACGGTGAAAGGGAAGAATCTGAGAACGCAGAAACAGAGAGAGACAGAGAGACAGATCCAATCTTGGAGGGGCTCCCGCCCCTCCCGTGCCATGGAGGCCATGGACTAGAGGGAAAACCCTTCTCCCATCTAGGGAGGAGGTCAAGGAAGAAGAAGAAGGAGGGGGGCTCTCTCCCCCTCGCTTCCGGTGGCACCGGAGTGCCACCGGGGGCCATCATCATCACCGCGATCTACACCAACACCTCCGCCATCTTCACCAACATCTCCATCACCTTCCCCCCTCTATCTACAATGGTCCACTCTCCCGCAACCCGTTGTACCCTCTACTTGAACATGGTGCTTTATGCTTCATATTATTATTCAATGATGTGTTGCCATCCTATGATGTCTGAGTAGATTTTCATTGTCCTATCGGTGGTTGATGAATTGCTATGATTGATCTAATTTGCTTGTGGTTATGTTGCTGTCCTTTGGTGCCCATCATATGATTGCGCGCGTGGATCACACCATAGGGTTAGTTTGTATGTTTATAGGACTATGTATTGGAGGGCAAGAGTGACAGAAGCTTTAACCTAGCATAGAAATTGATGCATACGGGATTGAAGGGGGACCAATATATCTTAATGCTATGGTTGGGTTTTACCTTAATGAACATTAGTAGTTGCGAATGCTTGCTAATAGTTCCAATCATAAGTGCATAGAATTCCAAGTCAGGGATGACATGCTAGCAGTGGCCTCTCCCACATAATACTTGCTATCGGTCTAGTAAAGTAGTCAATTGCTTAAGGGATAATTTAGCCACTCCTACCACCACTTTTCCACACTCGCTATATTTACTTTAGTTGCTTCTTTACCTTAACAGCCCCTACTTTTTATTTACGTACTCTTATTATCTTGCACGCCTATCCAACAACACCTATAAAGTACTTCTAGTTTCATACTTGTTCTAGGTAAAGCGAACGTCAAGCGTGTGTAGAGTTGTATCGGTGGTCGATAGAACTTGAGGGAATATTTGTTCTACCTTTAGCTCTTCGTTGGGTTCGACACTCTTACTTATCAAAAATGGTTGCGATCCCCTATACTTGTGGGTTATCAAGACCTTTTTCGGGCGCCGTTGCCGGGGAGCAATAGCGTGGGGTGAACTCATGTGTGCTTATTTGCTTTATCACTAAGTAATTTTTATTTGCTTTTCGTAGTTGTTCTTTATCTTTAGTTATGGATATGGAACATGAAATACCAAAAAAATTAGGTGTACTTGCTGATCATGGAGATGGGGAACCTCCTAAAACCCTCGATGCTGGTTATGTGAAAGATATTATGTACTACTTTGATAATCCTAAGAAAACCCAATTCAACTATGTAATGGCAGTAACGTTAGATCAACATGAATACTTTAGGGATTATCGCTTGACACAAAAAGGGAAACTATTATGGGATCAAATTTATATATTGATGTGGTATGCTAGACAACTATGCTAGGAATATGATTATACTTGTTGCTCTAGGATGAATTCTCCATACCTCCCCTTTTCATGCAAATTTAATGATAATGAAACCTTGGCTTCTTATGCTAGAGGTATATATGATTACTATGATGTGGAACAAATAGAAGAATTTGTTGCTTTTATGGGTGCTTATGAAATTGAATCTATGTTTAAAGAGTTTGATGATATTGATGATGGTTGTTATAGATCTGAAAATTTAGCTATCCTCAAATATTGCTATGAGAATTATGAATACAATTATGAAATTAATGCACTTATTAAGAAAGTCTCCGATGTCCAAGAAAAGGCTAATATTTTTGCAGGAATCTATGAAAGAAGTTGATGACACTGTGAACTCATTGGATGAAAAAGATGAGGATGAGAGCGAAGAACAAAAGGAGGAAGAGTGGATTGATCACCCATGCCCACCTTCTAATGAGAGTAACTCTTCAACTCATACATTGTTTAATTCCCCTTCGTGCTTACCGAAGGATGATTGCTATGATGACTGTTATGATCCCTATGATTCTTTTGAAATATCCCTTTTTGATGATGCTTGCTATGCTTATGGCCAAGATGCCAATATGAATTATGCTTCTGGAGATTAACTTGCTATAGTTCCTTATGTTAAACATGAAACTTTTGCTATTGCACCCACGCATTATAGTCCTATTATCTTTTTGAATTCTCCCGACTACACTATATCGGAGAAGTTTGCATTTATTAAGGATTATATTGATGGGTTGCCTTTTACCGTTGCACATGATGATTTTGATAAATATAATATGCATGTGCTTGCTGCTCCTACTTG
This sequence comes from Triticum dicoccoides, assembly GCF_002162155.2. Lineage (NCBI taxonomy): Eukaryota > Viridiplantae > Streptophyta > Magnoliopsida > Poales > Poaceae > Triticum > Triticum dicoccoides. The sequence goes on along the minus strand of NC_041380.1, from coordinate 285,814,891 downwards.
CAATTATTATGAGTGAGGAACTATATCTCCACCTCTCTATGTTTCCAACATGATAAAATTGCAAGACACTGTTTATACTATGCATTGACCTTTACTAGGTGTGCATGAATTGTTCTTTTATGACATGCCGATGCATAGGAAGAGAGTTAGACTTCATCATTGCTTGATATATGTTGCTTTGTGCTCACTACTAAATTACAAATCATTGTTAATTAAAATTGGCTTTGATATACCTTGGGATCCGGGTGGATTCACTACTTGAGCACTATATGCCTAGCTTAATGGCTTTAAAGAAAGCGCTGCCAGGGAGACAACCCGGATGTTTTAGAGAGTCATTTATTTATGTTGAGTGCTTTCATATAGTTTAAAAACAACAAAAATCAAGGGAGGAACCCAAAACTTTTCAAAAAGGAAAGTGCAAGTGAGAAAGACAAGCACTGTTGAAGTGGGAGAACTCCTTGAACTTTGTTCATGCTCACGACAACTTTGTGAATCTTGATTACAGAAACTTTTCAACAAAAATAATTATCCCCTTGTACAATTCCATTGTATTATAAAAATAATGTGCCAAGGTTTGCCTTTAGGATGTTTACATTTGCTTGATGGTTTGTACGGTGCAGGACAGAAACTTTGGCTGTAGTGTGTGATTTTACATTTTTAGCTGGAACATTAAATGGTTCTGATTATTTTTGCACTGTATTCCTATGCAAATTGTTTATTTTTCCTAATTTTGGTAGAATATTTCAAGTAACATAAGTATGGTGAATGTTCAGATTGCTACAGACTGTTCTGTTTTAGACAGATTCTATTTTTGATGCATAGTTTGCTTGCTTTGATGACACTATCAATTTATATCAGTGGATTAAGCCATGGAAAAGTTATATTACAGTAGACACAATGCAAAAACAAAATATGAATTGGTTTGCAACAGTACTTAGAGTAGTGATTTGCTTTATTATACTAACGGATCTTACCGAGTTTTCTGTTGAAGTTTTGTGTGGATGAAGTGTTCGATGATTGAGAAGGTCTCGATGTGAGAAGAAGGAAGAGAGGCAAGAGCTCAAGCTTGGGGATGCCCGAGGCACCCCAAGTAAATATTCAAGGAGACTCAAGCGTCTAAGCTTGGGGATGCTGGGGAGGCATCCCCTCTTTCTTCAACAAATATCAGTATGTTTTCGGATTCGTTTCGTTCATGCGATATGTGCAAGTCTTGGAGCGTCTTTTGCATTTAGGTTTTTATTTTTCCTTTTATGCACCATGATGGTATGAGATGGTCCTTGGTTGATTTATAGAATGCTCTTTTCACTTCACTTATATCTTTTGAGTATGGCTTTATAGAATGCTTCATGTGCTTCACTTATATCATTTGAAGTTTGGATTGCCTGTTTCTCTTTACATAGACAACCGCCATTTGTAGAATGCTCTTTTGCTTCACTTATATTTGTTAGAGCACGGGCATATCTTTTGTAGAAAGAATTAAACTCTCTTGCTTCACTTATATCTATTTAGAGAGATGAGAGGAATTGGCCATTCACATGGTTAGTCATAAAATCCTACATAAAACTTGTAGATCACGGAATATGATATGTTTGATTCCTTGCAATAGTTTTGCGATATAAAGATGGTGATATTAGAGTCATGCTAGTGGGTAGTTGTGGATTGTAGAAATACTTGTGTTGAGGTTTGTGATTCCCGTAGCATGCACGTATGGTGAACCGTTATGTGATGAAGTCGGAGCATGATTTATTTATTGATTGTCTTCCTTATGAGTGGCGGTCGGGGACGAGCGATGGTCTTTTCCTACCAATCTATCCCCCTAGGAGCATGCACGTAGTACTTTGTTTCGATGACTAATAGATTTTTGCAATAAGTATGTGAGTTCTTTATGACTAATGTTAAGTCCATGGATTATACGCACTCTCACCCTTCCACCATTGCTAGCCTCTCTAGTACCGCGCAACTTTTGCCGGTACCATAAACCCACCATATACCTTCCTCGAAACAGCCACCATACCTACCTATCATGGCATTTCCATAGCCATTCTGAGATATATTGACATGCAACTTTCATCATCATCATATACATGACTTGAGCATTCATTGTCATATTGCTTTGCATGATCGTAAGATAGCTAGCATGATGTTTTCATGGCTTGTCTGTTTTTTGATGTCATTGCTAGGCTAGATCATTGCACATCCCGATACACCACCGGAGGCATTCATATAGAGTCATATCTTTGTTCTAGATATCGAGTTGTAATATCGAGTTGTAAGTAAATAAAAGTGTGATGATCATCATTATTAGAGCATTTCCCTAGTGAGGAAAGGATGATGGAGACTATGCTTCCCCCACAAGTCGGGATGAGACTCCGGACGAAAAAAAAGAAAAAGAGAAAGGCCCAAAAAAAGAGAGAGAAAAAAGAAAACGAAAAAATGAGAGAAAAAGAATGAAGGGGCAGTGCTACTATCCTTTTTCCACACTTCTGCTTCAAAGTAGCACCATGTTCTTCATATAGAGAGTCTCTTGAGTTATCACTTTCATATACTAGTGGGAATATTCATTATAGAACTTGGCTTCTATATTCCGATGATGGGCTTCCTCAAATGCCCGAGGTCTTCATGAGCAAGCAAGTTGGATGCACACCCACTTAGTTTTAGTTAAAGCTTTCATACACTTATAGCTCTAGTGCATCCGTTGCATGGCAATCCCTACTCACTCACATTGATATCTATTGATGGGCATCTCCATAGCCCGTTGATACGCCTAGTTGATGTGAGACTATCTTCTCCTTTTTGTCTTCTCCACCATCATATTCTATTCCACCTATAGTGTTATGTCCATGGCTCGCGCTCATGTATTGCGTGAAAGTTGAAAAGGTTTGAGAACGTCAAAAGTATGAAACAATTGCTTGGCTTGTTATCGGGGTTGTGCATGATGTGAATATTTTGTGTGGTGAAGACAGAGCATAGCCAGACTATATGATTTTGTAGGGATAACTTTCTTTGGCCTTGTTATTTTCAAAAGACATGATTGCTTTATTAGTGGGCTTGAAGTATTATTGTTTTTATGTCAAATGATAGACTATTGCTTTGAATCACTCATATCTGAATATTCATGCCATGATTAGACATATGATCAAGATTATGCTAGGTAGCATTCCACATCAAAAATTATCTTTTTTATCATTTACCTACTCGAGGACGAGCAGGAATTAAGCTTGGGGATGCTAATACGTCTCTGTCGTATCTATAATTTTTGATTGTTCCATGCCAGTAATATTCAACTTTCATATACTTTGGCAACTTTTTATACTTTTTTTGGGACTAACATATTGATCCAGTGCCAGTTCCTGTTTGTTGCATGTTTTTTGCTTCGCAGAATATCCATATAAAACGGAGTCCAAACGGAATAAAAACTGACAGAGATTTTTTTGGAATATATATGATTTTTGGGAAAAAGAATCCACGTGAGACGATGCTCGAGGGGCCCACGAGGTAGGGGGCGCGCCCCAGGGTGTCAGGCGCGCCCCTGGCCCTCGTGGCCACCCCGTAAGGCGGTTGGTGCCCTTCTTTCGGCGCAAGAAATCTAATTTCCGGATAGAGATCATGTTAAAATTTCAGCCCAATCGGAGTTACGGATCTCCGGGAATATAAGAAACGGTGAAAGGGAAGAATTTGAGAACGCAGAAACAGAGAGAGACAGAGAGACAGATCCAATCTCGGAGGGGCTCTCGCCCCTCCCGTGCCATGGAGGCCATGGACCAGAGGGGAAACCCTTCTCCCATCTAGGGAGGAGGTCAAGGAAGAAGAAGAAGGGGGGGCTCTCTCCCCCTCGCTTCCGGGGGGCCATCATCATCACCACGATCTACACCAACACCTCCGCCATCTTCACCAATATCTCCATCACCTTCCCCCCTCTATCTACAGTGGTCCACTCTCCCGCAACCCGCTGTACCCTCTACTTGAACATGGTGCTTTATGCTTCATATTATTATCCAATGATGTGTTGCCATCCTATGATGTCTGAGTAGATTTTTGTTGTCCTATCGGTGGTTGATGAATTGCTATGATTGATTTAATTTGCTTGCGGTTATGTTGTTGTCCTTTGGTGCCCATCATATGCTTGCGCGCGTGGATCACACCCTAGGGTTAGTTTCTATGTTGATAGGACTATGTATTGGAGGGCAAGAGTGACAGAAGCTTCAACCTAGCATAGAAATTGATGCATACGGGATTGAAGGGGGACCAATATATCTTAATGCTATGGTTGGGTTTTACCTTAATGAACATTAGTAGTTGCGGATGCTTGCTAATAGTTCCTATCATAAGTGCATAGGATTCCAAGTCAGGGATGACATGCTAGCAGTGGCCTCTCCCACATAATACTTGTTATCGGTCTAGTAAAGTAGTCAATTGCTTAAGGGATAATTTAGCCACTCCTACCACCACTTTTCCACACTCGCTATATTTAATTTAGTTGCTTCTTTACCTTAACAGCCCCTACTTTTTATTTACGTACTCTTATTATCTAGCACGCCTATCCAACAACACCTATAAAGTACTTCTAGTTTCATACTTGTTCTAGGTAAAGCGAACGTCAAGCGTGCGTAGAGTTGTATCGGTGGTCAATAGAACTTGAGGGAATATTTGTTCTACCTTTAGCTCCTTGTTGGGTTCGACACTCTTACTTATGGAAAACTGTTGCGATCCCCTATACTTGTGGGTTATCATGAACACAAAAAGAACACAGCAAAAGGAACACGTATAGGGGACTTGTGTTAACCAAAAACAACCTCACGGCGTAACTGGCAAGGGGGTGAGAAGTGTTGTTTTCGTGCTTATGACGAAACAATCAAACACCTCTTTTTCTAATGTAAGTTTGCATGTTCTACATGGTCCGTCATTCAAAAAGCGTCAAATTTGTATCCGCCTACAAGTGTTGCGAATATTTTTGGTCATTGGTTGAATGGTATTCCAAATAGGTTCAAGACACTAATAAGGGTGGGAGTGTATGTCTTGATTTGATCGCTTTGGCTATGTAGAAATGATTTGTTTTTTTAATGACAAAAGTGCTTCTCCTCTGCAAGTTATTTTTTGATGTACGCACTCGTTTCATACATGGTCTATGCTACAACGAGCGGAGTACCAACCACTGTTCAGGGTGGTGCGTACGCGATTGGACCAAGTGGCTACGAAGGTTTTATCTCAACATGGGTGGAAGCATAACCTACGAATTGATCCGCCACCTCTTTCGACATAGGCATAGTGTTGGTCTATAGGACTCTACTATTGTCGATTTGTCGGTATTGTTTTATGTATTTTTGTCAGATTTCTGAGTTTGACTGTGTGCACACTAGTTATCCAGAGGCCGAGTGTTACTCATTTGATTCGTATCTACTTGATGCTACAATTTGAGATAATAAAATTACTTTTTATCAAAAAATTGCCATGACTTATGAAACAAATTTCCTAAATTTCTTTTAAAAATAGCAACATGCTTCTCTATACACTCGAATCAATCAATTGTATAATTTTTTGGCTTTCACGGTGATTCAACTATCCTTATACACCTCTGCATCTCCAAACTCAGAAGCCTTTCATCTCACACTTGATAAGGGAAAACCATGAATTTTGATTATTTGAGACTCCAAGAGTTCTAGAGTCATCGACCCAAATTGGCGACAGTCACATTCCTAGACCCGTTTATTGTTCCTTGATTATCGCCCAAAAAATTTAGGATATGTTACACCTGTCGATCAATTGTTTGAAAGATGTATACATGTATCGTTCCCTGTTATTGACTACTCAGCACTCCTCGGCCCTCGTTCTTGTCCCTTGACCCCATGGATGTGGGAACATAGCAACTATGTCACGATGACGAGACCATCAAGAGTCTGTGTGCGCTTTCCCATACACATGTGTGTGTCTTGCAGACCAATGGTCATGGCAACCACCATCTCTCATAGTTATGACATGGCTCCGTGACCTAGTTCCTCGGGATCCCTGGATCGCCACACCTGGTGATAACCCACGAGTATAGGGGATCACAATAGTTTTCGAGGGTAAAGTATTCGAACCAAATTTATTGATTCGACACAAGGGGAGCCAAAGAATATTCTCAAGTATTAACAGTTGGGTTGTCAATTCAACCGCACCCGAAAGACTTAATATCTGCAGCAAAGTACTTAGTATCAAAGTAATATGAAAGTAACGGTAACGGTGGCAAAAGTAACAGTATTGGTTTTGTAGTGATTGTAACAGTGGCAATGGAAAAGTAATTAGGCAAAGATCAATATGTGAAAAGCTCGTAGGCATTGGATCAGTGATGGATAATTATGTCGGATGCGATTCCTCATGCAACAGTTATAACATAGGGTGACACAGAACTAGCTCCAGTTCATCAATGTAATGTAGGCATGTATTCCGAATATAGTCATATGTGCTTATGGAAAAGAACTTGCATGACATATTTTGTCCTACCCTCCCGTGGCAGCGGGGTCCTATTGGAAACTAAGGGATATTAAGGCCTCCTTTTAATAGAGTACCGGACCAAAGCATTAACACTTAGTGAATACATGAACTCCTCAAACTAAGGTCATCACCAGGAGTGGTCCCGATTATTGTCACTTCGGGGTTACCGAATCATAACACATAGTAGGTGACTATTGACTTGCAAGATAGGATCAAGAACTCACATACATTCCTGAAAACATAATAGGTTCAGATCTTAAATCATGGCACTCGGGCCCTAGTGACAAGCATTAAGCATAGCAAAGTCATAGCAACATCAAGCTCAGAACATGATAAATCTCTAACAAAACTATCTCGATTACATGATAAATCTATCTCGATTACATGATAAATCTTATCCAACCCATCACCGTCAAGCAAGCCTACGATGGAATTACTCACGCACGGCAGTCAGTATCATGAAATTGGTGATGGAGGAAGGTTGATGATGACGACGGCGACGGATTCCCCTCTCTAGAACCCCGAACGGACTCCAGATCAGCCCTCTCGAGAGAGATTAGGGCTTGGCGGTGGCTCTGTATCATAAAACGCGATTAATCCTTCTCCCTGATTTTTTCTCCCCGAACATGAATATATAGAATTGGAGTTGAGGTCGATGGAGCCTCAGGGGGGCCACTAGACAGGGGGCGTGCCCCCCACCCTCATGGACGGGGTGTGGGCCCCCTGGTGTTGATTCTTTCGCCTATATTTTTATAAATACCAAAAATATTCTCCATGAAGTTTCAGGTCATTTCGAGAACTTTTATTTCTGCACAAAAATAACACTATGGCAATTCTGCTGAAAACAATGTTAGTCTGGGTTAGTTCCATTCAAATCATGCAAGTTAGAGTCCAAAACAAGGTCAAAAGTGTTTGTAAAAGTAGGTATGATTGAGACGTATCAACTCCCCCAAGCTTAAACCTTTGCTTGTCCTCAAGCAAGTCAGTTGACAAACTAAAAGTGATAAAGAAAAACTTTTACAAACTCTGTTTGATCTTGTTGTTGTAAATATGTAAAGCCAACATTCAAGTTTTCAGCAAAGATTATGAACTAACCATATTCACAATAACACTTAGGTCTCATGTTTACTCATATCAGTGGCTTAACCAACTAGCGAGCAATAATAATAAATCTCGGATGGCAACACTTTCTCAAAACAATAATAATATGATATAGCAAGATGGTATCTCGCTAGCCCTTTCTGAGACTGCAAAACATAAATGCAGAGAACCTCTGAAGTTCAAGGACTAACTAAACATTGTAATTCATGGTAAAAGAGATCCAGTCACAGTCATACTCAATGTAAACTAATAGTGATGCATGCACATGACAGCGGTGCTCTCCAACTGGTGCTTTTTAATAAGAGAAACATTTGTAGAGGTGCTAGAGCTCGATTTTTGAAATAGAGATAAATAATATTTTGAGTGGCATACTTTCATTATCAACATAACAACCAAGAGATGTCGATATCTTCCATGCTACAAACATTATAGGCAGTTCCCAAACAGAATGGTAAAATTTGTACTCCCCCACCACCAACAAACATCAATCCATGGCTTGTACGAAACAACAGGTGCCTCCAACTAACAACAATCATGGGCGGGTTTTGTTTGCAATTATTTTAATTTAAGCATGGGACTGGGCATCCCGTTACCAGCCATTTTCTCATGAATGAGGAGCGGAGTACGCTCCTCGTCAGAATAACCCACCTAGCATGGAAGATATAGACATCCCTAGTTGATACATGAGCTATTCGAGCATACAAAACAGAAGTTCATTTGAAGGTTTAGAGTTTGGCACATACAAATTTACTTGGAACGGCAGGTAGATACCGCATATAGGAAGGTATGGTTGACTCGTATGGAATAACTTTTGGGGTTTATGGAAGTGGATGCTCAAGCAGTATTCCCGCTTAGTACAAGTGAAGGCTAGAAAGAGATTGTGAAGCGACTAGCTAGAGAGCGACAACAGTCATGAACATGCATTAAAATTAATCAATACTGAGTGCAAGCATGAGTAGGATATAATTCACCATGAACATAAATATTATGGAGGCTATGTTGATTTTGTTTCAACTACATGCGTGAACATGTGCCAAGTCAAGCCACTCGAATCGTTCAAAGGAGGATACCACCCTATCATACCACATCACGACCATTTTAATAGCATGTTGGCATGCAAGGTAAATCATTATAAACTCCTAGCTAATTAAGCATGGCATGAACAACTATAATCTTTAATTGTCATTGCAAACATGTTTCATTCATAATAGGCTGAATCAGGAATGATGAACTAATCATATTTACAAAAACAAGATAATTCGAGTTCATACCAGCCTTTCTCATCTCAATCATTTCACCATATATCGTCATTATTGTCTTTCACTTGCACGACCGAATGGTGTGGATAATAATAATAATAGTGCACGTGCATTGGACTAAGTTGGAATCTGCAAGCATTCAATACAAGGGAGAATACAAGGTAATATGGGCTCTTTGTTAGATCAACAATAATTCGTATGAGAGCCACTTAACATTTTTATCATGGTCTTCTCCTCTCGACCACCAAAGAAAAGAAAAGAAACAAAACTATTTACACGGGAAAGCTCCCAACAAGCAAAAGAAGAACGAGAAATATTTTGGGGTTTCTTTTAATTAATACTACTACAAGCATGGAAAGTAAACTGGCTAAAAGCTACAACTATTTTTTTTTGGTTTTTCTTAAGGTTTTTCAAACACACAAGAAGAAAGCTGGAAAAGAAAATAAACTAGCATGGATAGTACAATGAAAAAGTATGAGCACCGACAACTGGCATGAGTGTGTGAACATGAATGTAATGTCGGTCAGAAATATGTACTCCCCCAAGCTTAGGCTTTTGGCTTAAGTTGGTCTAGGACCACGGCTGGCCTGGTGGATATCCAAAGTTGTAACTGGGGTCGTACTAAGATGCAGCAGCTACTGCCTGACGAGATGCAGCTTGGAGGCGAGCTGTCTCCGTCCTCCTCTCGTACTCGTTCGCCTCCTCCCTGACTATAACATATTGATGACCCACAAGTATAGGATATCTATCGTAGTCCTTTCGATAAGTAAGAGTGTTGAACCCAATGAGGAGCAGAAGGAAATGATAAGCGGTTTTCAACAAGGTATTCTCTGCAAGCACTGAAAGTATAGGTAACAGATAGTTTTGTGATAAGATAATTTGTAACGAGCAACAAGTAACAAAAGTAAATAAAGTGCAGCAAGGTGTCCCAATCCTTTTTGTAGCAAAGGACAAGCCTGGACAAACTCTTATATAGAAGAAAAGCACTCCCGAGGACACATGGGAATTATCGTCAAGCTAGTTTTCATCACGTTCATATGATTCGTGTTCGGTACTTTGATAATTTGATATGTGGGTGGACCGGTGCTTGGGTGTTGTCCTTACTTGGACAAGCATCCCACTTATGATTAACCCCCATTGCAAGCATCCGCAACTACAACAGAAGTATTAAGGTAAACATAACCATAGCATGAAACATATGGATCCAAATCAGCCTCTTACGAAGCAACGCATAAACTAGGGTTTAAGCTTCTGTCACTCTAGCAACCCATCATCCACTTATTACTTCCCAATGCCTTCCTCTAGGCCCAAATAATGCTGAAGTGTCATGTAGTCGACATTCACATAACACCACTAGAGGAGAGACAACATACATCTCATCAAAATATCGAACGAATACCAAATTCACATGACTACTAATAGCAAGACTTCTCCCATGTCCTCAGGAACAAACGTAACTACTCACAAAGCATATTCATGTTCATAATCAGAGGGGTATTAATATGCATATAGGATCTGAACATATGATCTTCCACCAAGTAAGCCAACTAGCATCAACTACAAGGAGTAATCAACACTACTAGCAACCCACAGGTACCAATCTGAGGTTTGGATACAAAGATTGGATACAACAGATGAACTAGGGTTTGAGATGAGATGGTGCTGGTGAAGATGTTGATGGAGATTGACCCTGTCCCGATGACAGGATCGTTGGTGATGATGATGGCGATGATTTCCCCCTCCCGGAGGGAAGTGTCCCCGGCAGAACAGCTCTGCCAGAGCCCTAGATTGGTTCCGCCAAGGTTCTGCCTTGTGGCGGTGGAGTCTTGTCCCGAAAGCTTGCTTATGATTTTTTTCAATGAAAGACTCCATATAGCAAAAAATGGGCCTCGGAGGGCCACCAGGGGGCCCACGAGGCAGGGGGTGATACGTCCATTTTGCATCATGCTTTTATATCAATATTTATTGCATTATGGGATGTTATTACACATTATGTCACAATACTTATGCCTATTCTCTCTTATTTTACAAGGTTTACATAAAGAGGGAGAGTGCCGACAGCAGGGACTTTGAGCTGGAAAAGGAGCAAATATTAGAGACCTATTATGCACAGCTCCAAAAGTCCTGAAACTTCACAGAAGACGTTTTCCAAATATATAAAAAATATTGAGAGCAAGAACTTCACCAGGGGGCCACACCCTGCTCATGAGGGTGGGGGCGCGCCCCCTACCTCGTGGGCCCCCTGGTGGCCCTCCGGTGGCCATCTTCTACTATATGAAGTCTTTCGATGGAAAAAATAGCAAGCCATCTTCTCGGACGAAACTCTGCCGCCATGAGGCGGAACCTTGGCAGAATCAATCTAGGGCTCCGGCAGAGCTGTTCTGCCGGAGAAACTTCCCTCCGAGAGGGGGAAATCATCGCCATCGTCATCACCAACGCTCCTCTCATCGGGAGAGGGCAATCTCCATGAACATCTTCATCAGCACCATCTCCTCTCAAAACCCTAGTTCATCTCTTGTATCCAATTCTTGTCTCCAAGTCCTGGATTGGTGCTAGTAGGTTGCTAGTAGTGTTAATTACTCCTTGTAGTTGATGCTAGTTGGTTTAATTGGTGGAAGATCATATGTTCAGATCCTATATGCATATTAATACCCCTCTGATTATGAACATGTTTATGCTTTGTGAGTAGTTACTTTTGTTCCTGAGGACATGGGAGAAGTCTTGCTATTAGTAGTCATGTGAATTTGGTATTCGTTCGATATTTTGATGAGATGTATGTTGTCTCTCCTCTAGTGGTGTTATGTGAACGTCGACTACATGAAACTTCACCATTATTTCGGCCTAGAGGAAGGCATTGGGAAGTAATAAGTAGATGATGGGTTGCTAGAGTGACAGAAGCTTAAACCCTAGTTTATGCGTTGCTTCGTAAGGGGCTGATTTGGATCCATATGTTTCATGCTATGGTTAGTTTTACCTTAATACTTTTGCTATAGTTGCGGATGCTTGCAATAGAGGTTAATCATAAGTGGGATGCTTGTCCAAGTAAGGACAGCACCCAAGCACCGGTCCACCCACATACCAACTTATCAAAGTACCGAACATGAATCATATGAACATGATGAAACCTAGCTTGACGATATTCACATGTGTCCTCGGGAGCACTTTACATCATATAAGAGTTTGTCCAAGCTTGTCCTTTGCTACAAAAATGATTGGGCCACCTTGCTGCACCTTATTTACTTTTGTTACTTGTTGCTAGTTACAAATTATCCTATCACAATACTATCTGTTACCACTTATTTCAGTACTTGCAGAGAATACCTTGCTGGAAACCGCTTATCATTTCCTTCTGCTCCTTGTTGGGTTCGACACTCTCACTTATCGAAAGGACTACGATAGATCCCCTATACTTGTGGGTCATCAAGACTCTTTTCTGGCGCCGTTGCCGGGGAGTGAAGCGCCTTTGGTAGGTGGAATTTGATAAGGAAAAATTTATATAGTGTGCTGAAATTTACTGTCACTTGTTACTATGGAAAGTAATCCCCTGAGGGGCTTGTTCGGGGTATCTTCACCCCGACCAGTAGAGCAAAGAGTTGCTCCTCAACCTACTCAACCTACTGAAAATGAATATGAAAATGAAAATGTCTACTTTAAAATTCCTTCGGGTATGATAGAAAAACTTCTAGCTAATCTTTTTTTACGAGATGGAACATAACATCCTGATGAGCACCTGATATATGTGGATGAAGTGTGTGGATTATTTAATCTTGCAGGTGTACCCAGAGATGTTGTTAAGAAGAAGGTCTTCCCTTTATCTTTAAAGGGAGATGCATCGACATGGTATAGGCTATGTGATGATATGGGGTCTTGGAATTACAAGCGATTAAAATTGGAATTTCATCAGAAGTTTTATCCAATGCATCTTGTTCATCGTGATCGAAATTATATATATAATTTTTGGCCTCGCGAAGGAGAAAGCATCGCTCAAGCTTGGGGGAGTCTTAAATCAATGTTATATTCATGCCCCAATCATGAGCTCTCAAGAGAAATGATTATACAAAAAATTTATGCTCGGCTTTCTGATAACAATCGCACCATGCTTGATACTTCTTGTGCTGGATCTTTTATGATGAAGACTATTGAATTCAAATGGGATTTATTGGAAAGAATTAAACGCAACTCTGAAGATTGGGACCTCGACAAAGGTAAGGAGTAAGGTATGACACCTTGTCGGTGTCAAAACCGGCGGATCTCGGGTAGGGGGTCCCGAACTGTGCGTCTAGGTCGAATGGTAACAGGAGGCAGGGGACACGATGTTTTACCCAGGTTCGGGCCCTCTTGATGGAGGTAAAACCCTATGTCCTGCTTGATTAATATTGATGATATGGGTAGTACAAGAGTAGATCTACCACGAGATCAGAGAGGCTAAACCCTAGAAGCTAGCCTATGGTATGATTGTTGTTCGTCCTACGGACTAAAACTCTCCGGTTTATATAGACACCGGAGAGGGCTAGGGTTACACAGAGTCGGTTACAATGGTAGGAGATCTACATATCCGTATCGCCAAGCTTGCCTTCCACGCCAAGGAAAGTCCCTTCCGGACACGGGACGAAGTCTTCAATCTTGTATCTTCATAGTCCAGGAGTCCGGCCGAAGGTATAGTCCGGCCATCCGGACACCCCCTAATCCAGGACTCCCTCGGTAGCCCCTGAACCAGGCTTCAATGACGACAAGTCCGGCGCGCAGATTGTCTTCGGCATTGCAAGGCGGGTTCCTCCTCCAAGTACTTCATAGAAGATTTTGAACACAAAGGTAGTGTCCGGCTCTGCAAAATAAGTTTCCACATATTGCCATAGAGAGAATAATATTTACACAAATCTAATCTGCTGACGTATTCCGTAGCATGACATCACACTACGGCCAAATCTAATCTACGGAATAACGGCGCCTCCATCGACGAGGAGCACCGCACTATTATGAGTGCGGTGATCCAGAAGGTTCAGTCCGCCAAGAGCGGACTGACTGAAGCCTGTGCCAGCCTTCTAACAGGCTTTGAGGTAAGTAAAGAATATGTAAAAATATTACCGCATAGACAGTAGCCCCCGATGCTCTGTTCGGCATTCGGAAAGAAAAGCCGAATAGAGGATCTAATAATCGCAGGAGTCTAACATAATCAAGTCAATATGCGTATGCAGGCTTCGTTGCTGGCCTCCGCCACACTGACCACGGAGGTGGATACGCTAAAGCAGAACCTCGACGGTCCGAGCAAGAGCTTGGCCTAGCCAAGCAGCAGCTCGAGGAGAAGGAAGGTAAGAAATACCTTATAGAAATATGTGAAAGGTGCAATTGCAAAAAGTGACAGGATTAACGCGGCTATTGTAGGGGCCACAACTGAGGTGGCGACCCTTAAGCAAGCGCTGTCCGAGGCCGAAAAGAGGGCAGCCACGGAGCGCGCCGAGCGGGAGAAGCATGAGACGCAGGTTGGCGAGGTGCGGCAAGAGCTCCAGGCTCTCATGAAAAAACATGAGAGTTTGGAGCTTGACTTGAAGACGCAAGAGTCTGAGCTCATGCCGGCCATTGAAGATGCCAAGTCTGCCAAGGCCGAAGACCAGAAGGCCCTCCAGGAGGTTGAGGCACTAAAAAAGATAGCGGCGGGTAAGGCATTCTTTATGCAAAGCAAGCACGTAAAAGTGAATTACTTGTCACTTACCCGAATCCGGAGCTCTCCAGGAGCATTCACAGACTTGCCCCGTAGCGTGTCGGATGTCGCCGCCTTCTACCGAGCCAAGGAGGGAAGCTCGACGGAGAAGGTGTTCTGGTCTCAGTATGCTGAGGCCGAACACCCAGTGCCCATAAGCGACCAGCTGAAATAGCTGGTCGAGCTCCATAAGGTGGCCGAACAGGCCATGAAGGGCCTCATAGTCTGGCTGTGGCCTGGAGAGGCCATGCCTAGGAGCTACTTCGGGCTGGTGAGGCGGCTGGTGGAGGCCTGTCCAAGGCTCGAAGTCATTAAGCGCTCCGTATGCATCGAGGGTGCCCGTAGGGCGCTTGCCCGTGCGAAGGTGCACTGGGGCAAGCTGGATGCTGAGAAGCTTGTGAAGGACGGGCCACCGCCGGGCAAGGAGCATCGCAAGCCCGAGATGTATTATGAGGGCGTTCTGAAGGGTGCCCGCCTTGTGGCGGATGAATGTTCCATGAATGTAATTTTTCAGTGAACTCGCTCGTTTTGTCCTGTGCGCTGAAAACTTGTTCATGTGCGCTAAGCAATGCCTTTTGAATTTAAAATATTACCTTCTGTGCGTCCGTTTATCAAATTTGAGAGATGGCGAGTCGTCGGCTTCTGCCCCCATGGCACGAGTGCTGGGGTGTTCGGGATAAACATGAGCGCTCTTTTTCCCATTCTTGGGTCCTTCGAGGGAGGCGCTCAACACAACAAACAAGGCAATCGGACTATAGTGCTTGAACACTCTCACTTAGCCATAGAATTCTGTAATTTTCAATTTCGGTGAAGCCCCTAGTGTTCGGAAGACCGATTTCGGGGCGCTATCCATGCCTAGGCCAGACAAAGCCGACTCCTCGCTCTAAGCGGCATAAGTCTTTAGGGACTCGAAAACCTCTCGAATAGCGACCAGCTCTCGCCTCATCATGACAGTCAGTTTTAGCTTTCTCTACTGAGGTGCTTAGCCCAGCTCAACTGGGGCACAATCGCAGTAGTTCTCCTAGTGCTACCTTAGCCGATATAACGGAACGTAAGGTACCAAAACATAGGAGCCGGGCAAACCCAACTATTGACCCAAGACATGATTCGGAGCCGATGCATATAATGCTATAAGTTCGGGGTGCCGCACTTGTGAAAGTGTTCGGACTTCTCACAACATGTTGTGGGGTACTTAAGCCCCTAGCTTATTGGCCATACCAAAGTGTACGGGTGCAACATGTCATTAATGAACATATATTCATAAAAAAGAGGTAATGCAATAATAGACGGAAGCTATGCATTGTTTATTTAAAAAAGTTGCGATCAAAGCAGAACGATACAAATAGTGCGATAAGCAAAAGATGGGACTATCAAATATGTCCTTTCCAGGGGCGAGCTGCGGAATGTTATGCGAAACAGGTATACTGCTCGTTATAGAGACCACCTTAGAGTTCCGTAGTGCGGCGTAGCTTTCTGTTTCCTTGGTTTTATCGTTTGTGCGGCAATTGTACTGCCGGACAAGCCTTCCGAAGAATGGAGTCCTGAAAATAAGAGAAAATTAAGAAATCGGCAGCCCCTAGTGCGGTTTAAGCCGCGTTTCGGG
Source organism: Triticum dicoccoides (assembly GCF_002162155.2). Lineage (NCBI taxonomy): Eukaryota > Viridiplantae > Streptophyta > Magnoliopsida > Poales > Poaceae > Triticum > Triticum dicoccoides. The sequence continues at coordinate 285,798,759 of NC_041380.1, read as the reverse complement.
CGTGCCGTGATGGTGCCCCTCCCCCTGTGCCCATGGTATTTCTAGAGCGTAGTTATGTACGCACAACACTGGTTTCACAAGTTCGTGAGGGCTGGGGTTGGGGACGCATTGCTAAGCTTGCTCAGAACGTGCTAGGCGGTCTTGTTGTAGGTTACTCCGGGCGCGCTTGACGGTGTCCAGACGTTTAATGGCCGGACTTGAGAATTGCCTTGAGAGGCTGCTTTGTACTTCCGCTGCAATAGCCGCCGTATGCTCCTCCATTCTGAGAGAGCGTTCGGTGTTTCCATTGACCGTGATGACACCTCGAGGGCCTGGCATCTTGATCTTGAGGTATGCGTAGTGCGGCACCGCATTGAACTTGGCAAATGCGGTTCGCCCGAGCAGTACGTGATAGTCACTGCGGAACGGGACTATGTCGAAGATTAACTCCTCGCTTCGGAAATTATCCGGAGATCCGAAGACCACTTCAAGTGTAACTGAGCCTGTACAGTTGGCTTCTACACCTGGTATGATGCCTTTAAAGGTCATTTTGGTGGGTTTAATCCTCGAGGTATCGATGCCCATTTTCCGCATTGTATCCTGATAAAGCAGGTTCAGGCTGCTGCCGCCGTCCATAAGGACTCTAGTGAGGTGAAATCCGTCAATAATTGGGTCTAGAACCAATGCGGCGAATCCGCCATGACGGATGCTAGTGGGGTGGTCCCTTCGATCAAAAGTGATCGGGCAGGAAGACCATGGTTGAACTTTGGGGCGACTGGCTCCATCGCGTATACGTCCCTTAGCACACGCTTCCGCTCCCTCTTGGGGACGTGGGTTGCGTATATCATGCTCACCGTCCGCACTTGTGGAGGAAAACCTTTCTGTCCGCTGTTGTTCGGCGGCTGGGGCTCCTCCTCGTCATCGCTATGCAGCCCCTTGTCTCTGCTTTCGGCATTTAACTTGCCTGCCTGCTTGAACACCCAACAATCCCTGTTGGTGTGATTGGCTGGTTTTTCGGGGGTGCCATGTATCTGGCATGAGCGATCGAGTATTCGGTCCAAACTGGACGGGCCCGGAGTATTTCTTTTGAATGGCTTTTTCCGCTGACCGGGTTTAGAGCCTTTGAATCCGGCATTAAGTGTCGTATCCTCAGCATTGTCGCCGTTAATGCGGCATTTTTTCTTGTAGCGACGCGACCTGCCACTGTTGTCCTTGGTATCCGAATTACCAGGGCTCTTGGTCATGTTATTGCTGCGAGCTAGCCAGCTGTCTTCTCCCGCGCAAAAGCGGGTCATAAGTGTCGTGATGGCTGCCATAGATTTCTGCTTTTCCTATCCTAGGTGTCGTGCAAGCCACTCGTCGTGGATGTTATGCTTAAAGGCTGCTAGGGCCTCTACATCCGGACAGTCGATGATTTGATTTTTCTTGGTTAGGAACCGTGTCTAGAATTGTCTGGCCGATTCCTCTGGCTGCTGAATTATGTGGCTTAGGTCATCAGCGTCTGGTGGTCGCACATAAGTGCCCTGGTAATTGTCGAGGAATGCAGCTTCCAGGTCCTCCCAACAACCAATTGATTCTGCTGGCAAGCTGTTAAGCCAATGTCGGGCTGGTCCTTTAAGCTTGAGTGGGAGGTATTTGATGGCGTGTAGGTCATCTCTGCGGGCCATGTGGATATGAAGGAGATAGTCCTCGATCCATACCGCAAGATTTGTTGTGCCATCGTATGAGTCGATGTTCACGGGTTTGAAACCCTCGGGGATTTGATGATCCATTACTTCATCTGTGAAGCATAGTGGGTGTGTGGCGCCTCTGTATTGGGCTACATCACGATGCAGCTCAAACGAGCTTTGTCTACTATGTTCGGCCCGGCCGGATTTACTATATCCGGCGTGACAAGTACCGTCTCGTGCCGTGGGGCGCCCACGTGATCCATAGATCGATCTTGTTTGCCTTTCCTTGTCCCCCAATATATCTCTTGGAGGGGCGTTCGAGTTCATACTCTTCGGCCGCAAGGACTTCAGTCCATCTATCGGCTAGCAAATCTTGATCAGCTCTAAGCTGTTGCTGCTTTTTCTTGAGGCTGCTCGCCATGGCCATAAGCCTGCGTTTGAAACGCTCTTGTTTGACGGGATCCTCCGGCACGACAAATTCATTGTCGTCGAGGCTTGCCTCGTCTTCGGAGGGAGGCATATAATTATCGTCCTCGACCTCTCTGTCTGCCGCTCTCTCATGAGGGCTGGCTTCACTATCCTCCTATGCTGAATCTTGCTGGAGGTGGTTGTCTTTGGAACTGTCCGGGGTGTTATTATCCCCCGTGCCGGAATCACCATTTTTGTTTTGGCGGGATTTAGAGCGGCGCCGCTGACGCCGACACTTAGGTTTCTTCTTGGAGGGGTCATCCTCCGTTGTTCCATCGCCATTGCCTTCTTTTGGGGTGTCCACCATGTATATATCATACGACGAGGTGGCTTTCCAGTGCCCTATAGGTGCTGGTTCTTGATCGTCTCCTGCATCGGCGTCCATACCGTTGATGTCTTCGGAGTCGAAGTCGAGCATGTCGGTTAAATCATCGACAGTGGCTACAAAGTGGGTGGTGGGTGGGCTTTGAATTTCTTCATCATCCGCATCCCAACCTTGCCGACCATAGTCCAGCCAGGGCTCTCCTGACAAACAGAGAGACTTCAGTGACTTCAGAATATCACCGAAGGGCGAGTGCTGAAAGATGTCCGCGGTGGTGAACTCCATGATCGGCGCCCAATCGGGTTCGATCGGTCGGGGTGCGGAGGGCTCGGAGTCTGGAGAGGAGTCCGGCTCCTTGGAGTCACGGGCTTCGCAGAGAATAGGGCTGGTGTTCGGCTCGATCGCCGTAGAAATTGCAGCCCCTGAGGCGGTGTCTAACCACCCATCCTCGGTTGGTGTGACCGGCTCCGAGCTAGGGGTCGGAGCGGACACAGGTGCGGCCTCCAGGGCACTGTTCGGTGCCAGAGCTAAATCATGCCCATCGTGACGGTGCGGCGCGCTCGGCTGTGGCTCGAATCCGTCGAAGATCAAGTCTCTGCGGATGTCGACTGTGTAGTTCAAACATCCAAATCTAACCTGATGGCCAGGGGCATAGCTTTCAATCTGCTCCAGATGACCAAGCGAATTGGCTCGCAGTGCAAAGCCGCCGAATACGAAGATCTGTCCGGGGAGAAAAGTCTCACCCTGGATCGCATCGCTGTTGATGGCCGGAGAAGCCATCGGGCCTAAAAGTGACGACACAGAGGAACTCTCAATGAAAGCACCAATGTCGGTGTCAAAACCGGCGGATCTCGGGTAGGGGGTCCCGAACTATGTGTCTAGGTCGGATGGTAACACGAGGCAGGGGACAGGATGTTTTACCCAGGTTCGGGCCCTCTTGATGGAGGTAAAACCCTACGTCCTGCTTGATTAATATTGATGATATGGGTAGTACAAGAGTAGATCTACCACGAGATCAGAGAGGCTAAACCCTAGAAGCTAGCCTATGGTATGATTGTTGTTCGTCCTACGGACTAAAACTCTCTGGTTTATATAGACATCGGAGAGGGCTAGGGTTACACAAAGTTGGTTACAATGGTAGGAGATCTACATATCTGTATCGCCAAGCTTGCCTTCCATGCCAAGGAAAGTACCTTTCGGACACGGGACGAAGTCTTCAATCTTGTATCTTCATAGTCCAGGAGTCCGGCCGAAGGTATAGTCCGGCCATCCGGACACCCCCTAATCCAGGACTCCCTCACACCTAGTTTTGATTGTGTTAAATCTTTTATGGATACCGATATTTTTCATAAATTTAGCACTAAATATGGACTTGACTCTGAGATAGTAGCTTCTTTCTGTGAATCTTTTGCTACTTATGTTGATCTCCCAAAGGAGAAGTGGTTTAAATATCATCCTCCCATAGAAGTAAAAGTAGCTGCATCTATTAAAGTTGAAGAAAAGACTATCAGTTATAATGATCCTATTGTTCCTACTTCTTATGTTGAGAGACCACCTTCTCCTCTTAGGATAAAGGATCATGCTAAAGCTTCAAATGTGGTTCGTAAAAGCAATATTAAAACATATACACCTCCTGAGCAAGTTAAAGTTGAACCTAATATTGCTATTGTTAAAGATCTCTTGTCTGATAATATTGATGGGCATGTTATTTATTTATGTGATGAAACTGCTAGAATTGCTAAACCCTGTGCTAAAGATAAACCTAGACCTGTGGTAGGCATGCCTGTTATTTCTGTTAAAATAGAAGATCATTGTTATCATGGCTTACATGATATGGGTGCCAGTGCTAGTGCAATATCTATTAGCCTTTATAAATAAATCATGCATGATATTGCACATGTTGAGTTAGAAGATATTGATGTCACAATTAAACTTGCCAATAGAGATACTATTTCACTAATGGGAATTGTTAGAGATGTTGAAGTCTTGTGTGGGAAAACTAAATATCCTGCTGATTTTCTTGTTCTTGGTTCCCCACAAGATAGCTTTTGTCCCATTATATTTGGTAGACCCTTCTTAAATACTATTAATGCTACCATAGATTGCAAAAGGGATGTTCTTACTATCGGTTTAGATGATATGACTCATGAATTTAATTTCTCTAAATTTAGTAGACAATGCCGTGAAGAAGAATTACCTAGTAAGGATGAAATTATTGGTCTTGCTTCTATTGCCGTACCTCCTAGTGATCCTTTAGAACAATACTTGCTAGACCATGAAAATGACGTGTTTATGAATGAAAGAAGGGAATTAGATGAAGTATTCTTTAAACAGGAACCTATTCTGAAAAACAATTTACCTGTTGAAATCCTAGGGGATCCTCCTCCACCCAAGGGTGATCCCGTATTTGAGCTTACAACGTTACCTGATACTCTTAAATATGCTTATCTTGATGAGAAAAAGATATATCCTATTATTATTAGTGCTAACCTATCAGAGCATGAGGAAGAGAGATTATTGAAAACTCTGAAGAAGCACCGTGTTGCTATTGGGTATACTCTTGATGATCTTAAGGGCATTAGTCCCACTCTATGTCAACATAAAATTAATTTGGAAGAAGATGCTAAACCAGTTCGTGATCATCAACGCCGGCTGAATTCTAAATGAAAGAAGTGGTAAGAAAGGAAATACCAAAGCTCCTTGAGGCAGGTATAATCTATCCCGTTGCTGATAGTCAGTGGGTAAGCCCTGTCCATTGTGTCCCTAAAAAGGGAGGTATTACTATTGTTCCTAATGATAAAGATGAATTGATCCCTCAAAGAATTATTACAGGTTATAGGATGGTAACAGATTTCCGGAAATTAAATAAGGCTACTAAAAAGGATCATTACCCCTTACCTTTTATCGATCAAATGCTAGAAAGATTATCCAAACATACACATTTTTTTCTTTCTAGATGGTTATTCTGGTTTCTCTCAAATACCTGTGTCAGCCAAAGATCAATCAAAGACTACTTTTACATGTTGCTTTGGTACTTTTGCTTATAGACGTATGCCTTTTGGTTTATGTAATGCACCCTCTACCTTTCAAAGATGCATGATGGCTATATTCTCTGACTTTTGTGAAAAGATTTGTGAGGTTTTCATGGACGACTTTTCCGTCTATGGATCTTCTTTTGATGATTGCTTGAGCAACCTTGATCGAGTTTTGCAGAGATGTGAGGAAACTAATCTTGTCTTGAATTGGGAAAAGTGCCACTTTATGGTTAATGAAGGTATTGTCTTGGGGCATAAAGTTTCTGAAAGAGGTATTGAAGTTGATAAAGCCAAGGTTGATGCTATTGAAAAGATTCCATGTCCCAAGGACATCAAAGGTATAAGAAGCTTCCTTGGTCATGCCGGTTTTTATAGGAGGTTCATTAAGGACTTCTCAAAAATTTCTCGGCCTCTGACTAATTTATTACAAAAAGATATACCATTTGTCTTTGATGATGATTGTGTAGAAGAATTTGAAATACTTAAGAAAGCATTGATCTCTGCACCTATTGTTCAGCCACCTGATTGAAATTTACCCTTTGAAATTATGTGTGATGCTAGTGATTATGATGTAGGTGTTGTTCTAGGACACAGAGTTGATAAGAAATTAAATGTTATTCAATATGCTAGTAAAACTCTAGAGAATGCTCAAAGAAATTATGCTACTACTGAAAAAGAATTATTAGCAGTTGTATTTGCTTGTGATAAGTTCAGACTTTATATTGTTGATTCTAATGTAACTATTCACACTGATCATGCTGCTATTAAATATCTTATGGAAAAGAAAGATGCTAAACCTAGACTTATTAGATGGGTTCTTGTGCTACAAGAGTTTGATTTTCATATTGTTGATAGAAAGGGAGCTGAGAACCCCGTTGCAGACAACTTGTCTAGGTTAGAAAATGTGCTTGATGACCCACTTCCTATTGATGACAGCTTTCCTGATGAGCAATTAAATGTTATAAATGCTTCTCATACTGCTCCATGGTATGCTGATTATGCTAATTACACTGTTGCTAAGTTTATACCACCTAGTTTCACATACCAGCAAAAGAAAAGGTTCTTCTATGATTTGAGGCAGTACTTTTGGGATGACCCACATCTTTATAAAGAAGGAGTAGATGGTGTTATTAGACGTTGTGTACCTGAGCATGAACAGGAACAGATCCTACGCAAGTGTCACTCCGAAGCTTATGGAGGACACCATGCTGGAGATAGAACTGCACATAAGGTATTGCAATCTGGTTTTTATTGGCCTACTCTCTTCAAGGATGCCCGTAAGTTTGTCCTATCTTGTGATGAATGTCAAAGAATTGGTAATATTAGTAGATGTCAAGAAATGCCTATCAATTATTCACGTGTTATTGAATCATTTGAGATATGGGACCCTTTCCTTCCTCTAATGGATATACACATATTCTAGTTGTTGTTGATTACGTTACTAAGTGGGTAGAAGCTATCCCAACTAGTAGTGTTGATCATAACACTTCTATTAAAATGCTTAAAGAAGTTATTTTTCCCAGATTTGGAGTCCCTAGATATTTAATGACCGATGGTGGTTCACATTTTATTCATGGTGGTTTCCGTAAAATGCTTGCTAAATATGATGTTAATCATAGAATTGCATCCCCTTATCATCCTCAGTCTAGTGGTCAAGTAGAATTGAGTAATAGATAACTCAAATTAATTTTGCAAAAGACTGTCAATAGGTCTAGAAAGAATTGGTCCAAGAAATTTGATGATGCATTATGGGCCTATAGAACTGCACATAAAAATCCTATGGGTATGTCTCCGTATAAAATGGTCTATGGAAAAGCATGTCACTTACCTCTCAAACTAGAACACAAGGCTTATTGGGCTATTAAAGAACTCAATTATGATTTTAAACTTCCTGGTGAGAAGAGATTATTTGATATTAGCTCACTTGATGAATGGAGAACCCAAGCCTACGAAAATGCCAAGTTGTTTAAAGAAAAAGTTAAAAGATGGCATGACAAAAGGATACAAAAGTGTGAGTTTAATGTAGGTGATTATGTATTGCTATAGAACTCTCGTTTAAGATTTTTTGCAGGAAAACTTCTCTCTAAATGGGAAGGTCCTTACGTCATCGAGGAGGTATATCATTCCGGTGCCATAAAAATCAACAACTTCGAAGGCACAAATCTGAAGGTGGTGAACGGTCAAAGAATCAGACATTATATCTCAGGTAATCCCATAAATGTTGAAACCAGTGTTATTGAAACCATAACTCCCAGAGGAATACATAAGGGACACTTTCCGGAACGTTTCAGACTCCGAAAAGGAATAGGTATGCGGTACGGTAAGTACACCGACTCCAAAACAGTTTTTAAGGCAATATTTCTTTGTTTTGGAATATTTAGAAAAACAGAAAAATAAGAAGCGGTCCGGGAAGGACACGAGGGCTCCACGAGGGTGGAGGTCGCGCCCTACCCCCCTGGGCGCGCCCCCCTACCTCGTGGGCACCTCGTGTGCTCTCCGGACTTCGTTTTTGTACACGACACATATTTTGGTCGGTAAAAATTCATTATGTAATCTCCCGGGGATTTTGACTCCCATATCATGCAAAAATCTCCTGTCTTTGTTTTGAGCTGTTTTTCTGACAGATCCAGGTCGTCATGTCGTCTTCAAGTGCCCCCAAGGAATAGTTCTTCGAGAAGGTCATCAACCCTTACCTCGCAGAAGTGCTGGAACACCGTCAAACCATTGAGATGCGTGAGGGGTTGTTGCACATCCGTGATGCTGAGGGACCAAGGAAGACCGGAAGCACGGAGGACAGGCTCGAGGAATTGGAGCAAGAAGTTTTCAAGTGTCAGGAGATGGTGGAACATGGACTTGATTCCAATCACATTATGATCACGGAGTTCACCAACAACCACAAGCTGGACGTCAAGGACATTGGGGAGGCCATCTTCAAGCTTCATGAGAAAATCGAGCACCTCCAAGCCCAGATTTATGACCTCCAAAACCAAAACTGTAAGTATGAATATAGATTCAAGAGGATGAGTTTGGCTACAGATTTGAGGTTTCAGGAGACTCGATCATCCTTCCATGATGGTGAGCCTATGCCCTGGAAGAAGGACGACAAGCCTATGCCATCAACAAAACCACCTTCTTCATCAACAAAGGAGACATAATCACATGGGTATGGGCACTCCCCTTGGCAAATGCCAAGCTTGGGGGAGTGCCTCGGTATCGTATCACCATCACTTTTATCTTTACCATTTTCCTTAGTTTGATCCTTTTGGTAATATCTTGATCTAGTAGAATAAAAGTCCTTAGTATGATCTAGTTGTGAGTTTTGCTTTATAATCCTTCTATGTAATCGAGTCCGTGAGCTATTTAATAAAGATTAGTGTTGAGTCAAGGGCTTGATTATTTTGCCATGATCCTAAGGGAATAAAATAAAAGAGAAAGAAATAAAAAGAAACAAAGAGATCGTGTGAGTCTTATGGAGAGTAATGAGCTCACATAGAAAAAGTATGATGAATAAAAGTTGTTGAGGGTTGACAAACATAGTTTTGGTCATCGTTGCAATTAATAGGAAGTAATAAAGAAAGAGAGGTCTTCGCATATAGATATACTATCTTGGACATCTTTTATGATTGTGAGCACTCATTAGAATATGACATGCTAAAAGAGTTGACGTTGGACAAGGAAGACAATGTAATGGGTTATGTTTTCGTACATCCGAGATAAATTATATTGTATTGGATCCTCCAACATGTTGAGCTTGCCTTTCCCCCTCATGCTAGCCAAATTCATTGCACCAAGTAGAAATACTACTTGTGCTTCCAAATAGCCTTAAACCAGTTTTGCCATAAGAGTCCACCATACCTACCAATGGATTGAGTAAGATCCTCCAAGTAAGTTGTCATCGGTGCAAGCAATATAAATTGCCCTCTAAATATGTATGACTTATTAGTGTGGGAGAAAATAAGCTTTATACGATCATGTGATATGGAAGAAATAAAAGCGATAGACTTCATAATAAAGGTCCATATCACAAGTGGCAATATAAAGTGACGTTCTTTTGCATTAAGATTTTGTGCATCCAACCATAAAAACGCATGACAACCTCTGCCTCCCTCTGCGAAGGGCTTATCTTTTACTTTTATCTCCTACATCGCATAAGAGTCATGGTGATCTTCACCCTTCCTTTTTACATTTTATCCTTTGGCAAGCACAGTATGTTGGAAAGATCCTTGTATATATGGCTAATTGGATGTGAGTTTTCATGAACTATGATTGTTGACATTACCCTTGAGGTAAAACATTGGGAGGCAAAACTATAAGCCCCTATCTTTCTCTATGTCCGATTAAAACTCTATACCCATAAGTATTGTGTGAGTGTCAGCAATTGTGAAAGACTATATGATAGTTGAGTATGTGGACTTGCTGAAAAGCTCTTATACATTGACTCTTTCCTATGTTATGATAAATTGCAATTGCTTCAATGACTGAGATTATAGTTTGTTAGTTTTCAATGAAGTTTACTATTCATACTTGAGATTGTGATTGAATTATTACTCTAGCATAAGAAATCATATAGCAAGAATTATATAAGTTGCTTTTCTAAGAATGATCATGATGCCCTCATGTCCGTATTTTATTTTTATCGACACCTCTATCTCTAAACATGTGGACATATTTTTCGATTTCAGCTTTTCGCTTGAGGACAAGCGAGGTCTAAGCTTGGGGAGTTGATACGTCCATTTTGCATCATGATTTTATATCGATATTTATTGCATAATGGGCTGTTATTACACATTATGTCACAATACTTGTGCCTATTCTCTCATTTTACAAGGTTTACATAAAGAGGGAGAATGCCGGCAGCAGGGATTCTGGGCTGGAAAAGGAGCAAATATTCGAGACCTACTCTGCACGGCTCCAAAAGTCCTGAAACTTCACGGAAGATGTTTTCCAAATAAATAAAAAATACTGAGAGCAAGAACTTCACCAAGGGGGGCACACCCTGCCCACAAGGGTGGGGGCGCGCCCTACCCCCCTGGGCGCACCCCCTACCTCGTGGGCCCCCTGGTAGCCCTCCGGTGGCCATCTTCTTCTATATGAAGTCTTTTGATGGAAAAAAAAACTAGCCATCTTCTCGGACGAAACTCCGCCACCACGAGGCGGAACCTTGGCGGAATCAATCTAGTGCTCCGGCAGAGCTGTTCTGCTGGGAAACTTCCCTCCCGGAGGGGGAAATCATCGCCATCGTCATCACCAACGCTCCTCTCATCGGGAGAGGGCAATCTCCATCAACATCTTCATCAGCACCATCCTCCTCTCAAGACCCTAGTTCAGCTCTTGTATCCAATTCTTGTCTCCAAGTCCGGGATTGGTGCTAGTAGGTTGCTAGTAGTGTTAATTACTCCTTGTAGTTGATGCTAGTTGGTTTAATTGGTGGAAGATCATATGTTCAGATCCTATATGCATATTAATACCCCTCTGATTATGAACATGTTTATACTTTGTGAGTAGTTACTTTTGTTCCTGAGGACATGGGAGAAGTCTTGCTATTAGTAGTCATGTGAATTTGGTATTCGTTCGATATTTTGATGAGATGCCTGTTGTCTCTCCTCTAGTGGTGTTATGTGAACGTCGACTACATGACACTTCACCATTATTTGGGCCTATAGGAAGGCATTGGGAAGTAATAAGTAGATGATGGGTTGCTAGAGTGACAGAAGCTTAAACCCTAGTTTATGCGTTGCTTCGTAAGGGGCTGATTTGGATCCATATGTTTCATGCTATGGTCAGGTTTACCTTAATACTTTTGTTGTAGTTGCGGATGCTTGCAATAGAGGTTAATCATAAGTGGGATGCTTGTCCAAGTAAGGGCAGCACCCAAGCACCGTTCCACCCACATACCAAATTATCAAAGTACCGAACGCGAATCATATGAACGTGATGAAACCTAGCTTGATGATATTCCCATGTGTCCACGGGAGCGCTTTACATCATATAAGAGTTTGTCCAGGCTTGTCCTTTGCTACAAAAAGGATTGGGCCACCTTGCTGCACCTTATTTACTTTTGTTACTTGTTGATTGCTACCTCTTGAGCACTGCGTTGGATTTCCCCAAAGAGGAAGGAATGATGCAGCAAAGTAGCGTAAGTATTTCCCTCAGTTTTTGAGAACCAAGGTATCAATCCAGTAGGAGGCCACGCTCGAGTCCCTCGTACCTACACAAAAACAATAGCGCAACAAAACTAACGCGGTTAGGGGTTGCCAGTCCCTTCACGGTCACTAACGAAAGTGAGATCTGATAGAGATGATAAATAATATTTTTGGTATTTTTGGTATAGAGATGCAAAGTAAAAAGTAAAAGCAAAGTAAAAGCAAAGCAATAATAAAGTGATGGAGATTAATATGATGATAAAGAGACCCAGGGGCCATAGGTTTCACTAGTGGCTTCTCTCAAGAGCATAAGTATTCTACGGTGGGTGAACAAATACTGTTGAGCAATTGACAGAATTGAGCATAGTTATGAGAATATCTAGGTATGGTCATGTATATAGGCATCACGTCCGAGACAAGTAGACCGAAATGATTCTGCATCTACTACTATTACTCCACTCATCGACCGCTATCCAGCATGCATCTAGAGTATTAAGTTAAAAACAGAGTAACACCTTAAGCAGGATGACATGATGTAGAGGGATAGTTTCATGCAATATGATAAAAAACCCATCTTGTTATCCTCGATGGAAACGATACAATACGTGCCTTGCTACCCCTTCTGTCACTGGGAAAGGACACCGCAAGATCGAACCCAAAGCTAAGCACTTCTCCCATGGCCAAACCAAACTGATAATTCGAAGAGACTTGCAAAGATAACCAATCATACATAAAAGAATTCATAGAAGATTCAAATATTATTCATAGATAGACTGGATCATAAACCCACAATTCATCGGTCTCAACAAACACACCGCAAAAAGAAGATTACATCAAATAGATCTCCATAAGAGAGGGGGAGAACATTGTATTGAGATCCAAAAAGAGAGAACAAGCCATCTAGCTACTAGCTATGGACCCGTAGGTCTGAAGTAAACTACTCACACTTCATCAGAGAGGCTAGGATGATGATGTAGAAGCCCTCCATGATCGATGCCTCCTCCGGCGGAGCTCCGGAACAGGCCCCAAGATGGGATCTCGTGGATACAGAAAGTTGCGGCGGTGGAATTATGTTTTTGGCTCCTGTTCTGATCGTTTGGGAGTATGTGGATATATATAGGAGGAAGAAGTATGACGGTGGTGCTTTGAGGGGCCCACAAGGCAGGGGGCGCGCCCTCCACCCTCGTGACCGCATCGTGGCTTTCTTGACGGAGGGTCCAAGTCTCCTTGGCCTTATCTGATGAGAAAATCACGTTCCCGAAGGTTTCATTCCGCTTGGACTCCGTTTGATATTCCTTTTCTTCGAAACCCTAAAACAGGCAAAAACAGCAATTCTGGGCTGGGCCTCCGGTTAATAGGTTAGTCCCAAAAATAATATAAAAGTGGAAAATAAAGCCCAATTTAGTACAAAACAGTAGATAATATAGCATGGAGCAATCAAAAATTATAGATACGTTGGGGACGTATCATTGCTCGTTACAAATTATCCTATCGCAAAACTACCTGTTACCACTTATTCCAGTACTTGCAGAGAATACCTTGCTGGAAACCTCTGATCATTTGCTTCTGCTCCTCGTTGGGTTCGACACTCTTACTTATCGAAAGGACTACGATAGATCCCCTATACTTGTGGGTCATCAGGGGGCGCACCCAGGGGGTAGGGCGCGCCCCCCACCCTCGTGGCTGGTTAGTGTCCCCCCTCCGGTACTTCTTGCGCTCAGTATTTTTTATGTATTCTGGAAATAACTTCCGTGAAGTTTCAGGACTTTTGGAACTGTGCAGAATAGGTCTCTAATATTTGCTCCTTTTCCAACCCAGAATTCCAGCTGCCGGCATTCTCCCTCCTTATGTAAACCTTGTAAAATAAGAGAGAATAGGCATAAGTATTGTGACATAATGTGTAATAACAGCCCATAATGCAATGAATGTCGATATAAAAGCATGATGCAAAATGGACGTATCACATATCTCCTTTTTGCCTGAAATTAAAAGAAAGTAGGAGCAGGGAGAGCAACATGGACGGTGCGCCGTTTGTCAACGATTAGTCGGTAGTGGAGGAACTGATCATTCCTCTCAAGAAACTGGTGGCGAACCATAGCATCATAATCTAGATGAGCAGGAGGCAACTCTATATCATTTCCATGTATGGGTATATCAAGATAGTTAGATACACGAGTTTCATAAATTTCACCAAACAAACACCCACTTATACTGTTGTGATGCAACCTACGTGCAACAATAGTGTGACACCCTCGATTCAATCGTACACTAATCATACACCCAAATGTGTACGATCAAGATCAAGGACTCACGGGAAGATATCACAACACAACTCTAGACACAAATCAAAATAATACAAGCTTTATATTACAAGCCAGGGGTCTCGAGGGCTCGAATACATAAGCTCGAAAACACAAGAGTCAGCGGAAGCAACAATATCTGAGTATAGACATAAGTTAGACAAGTTTGCCTTAAGAAGGCTAGCACAAAAGCAACAACGATCGAAAAGGCAAGGCCTCCTACCTGGGAGCCTGCTAACTACAACTAGTCGCCGGCGGCCGTCACGTAGTAGTAGGCACCCTCGGGGTAGCAGTAGTCATCAGTGGCGTCGTCTGGCTCCTGGGATCCATCATCTGGTCGCAACAATCGGGTATGGGGGAAAAGAAGTAGCAAAGCAACCGTGAGTACTCATCCAAAGTACTCACAAGACTTACATCAGATCTAAACTAAGTATGCATCTGTATCAAAGGGAAAGGGTTGTATCTATGGACTAAACTGCAGAATGCCAGAACAGAAGGGGGAAAGCCTAGCCTATCGAAGACTAGCATCTTCTAGAAACGACCATCTTACAGCAACAGTAGGGAGTAGAGTAGCATAAAGTAAAGTAGCAGCAATGTTATCAACCTCGGCCAGAGATCCTTTCTCGACTCCCTGCAAGAAAGCAATCCTAGAGCCATACTATCCAGTTATCATCTCATATCCAAGTCTCATCTCCATGTCTCATCTCAAGTATCCAGTTCTAGTTGTATCGATCGGGATACAACTCCAAGTGTCCGTTACCATAGAACAGGCTATCGATAGATGTTTTCTTCCCTACGGGGGTGCACCAACTTACCCACCACGCTCGATTAACTCCGGCCAGACACACTGTCCAGTGTCATGCTCGGCCTCGGCCAAACAATACACCGTAACCCGACCTAGGCTTAATAGAGAGGTCAGCACGCCGGACTAAACCTATGCCCCCAGGGGTCATGGGCCATCTCCCTTGGAACTCCTGCATGTTGCGAACGCAGTCGGTGAGTAGACCTAGCTACCTCCTTCAAAAAGGCAGGAGCTTACGCAGTCCAACCCGGCGTGCGCCGTTCAGTCGCTGGCGTCTATTAAGCTTCGGCTGATGTATACAACGCAGAACACCCATACTATGCCCACGTGATGGTTAGTGCTATCAGGCCGGAGGTCCCTCGGATCAAATATCCAAATCGTAGTGGATTAGGAACGCGCGGTAGCAAGAAGAGACTCACGAAAGATGTGACCCTGTCGCCCCGTCTCGAGTACTTGCGGCAAGGGCTAAGAATTCCCGACCACGCCTCGTAAGTATCTCGCGGGCACCTTCCAGGTCCACCCGACTCCACATCACTCGCGGGTACCCCTCAGGGTCGACTTGCCTATCCAAGTAACAACTGTAAAGTCCAAGTATCCATGTGTGCAAACATCAAGGGGAAAACCCGAGGAATCACCCCCGGTGAATTCCACTTGATGTTGTCATCAAGGTGAACATAAGAGGATCCACCCTCGAGGTTCACACTTGAGGGGTTGCACGACAGAGCCGTAACGGAAGTGGTTAAGGAGGAAATCACCCTCGATGATCACGACCGAATAGCTACACTACAGAGATCTCATCAGGAGTGATGTATGAGGTTCACCCTCGGCACTCGATAGAAACTCTGTAGTGTCGTACAACTAGGGGGTGATGTGCGGTGTCGGGGCCTGGACGTCGAACATAAAGCGAGGCAACTGGGACAAGGTGGGGTCACTGATGGATCTCTAACCAACATATACTAAGCAGTTTAGAATAAGAAGGTAAGGTATGAGAGCAGGTAACAAAAACAGGCTATGCATCAGAGTAGGATCATACATAAAGCAGTAGCAGTTCTAATGCAAGCATGAGAGGAAAGAAATGGGCGATATCGGAATGCTCAAGGGGCGTTTGCTTGCCTGGTTGCTCTGACAAGAAGGAGAGGGTCGTCGGTGACGTAGTGGATCACAGCGGCATCATCGGCCTCTGGGTCTACCAGAGAGAAGAGGGGGAAGAAACAGTAAATACATAGCAAACAATGCATCACAAGGCATAACATGACGAAAGGCAGAGCTAGGGTTTCCCTAACATAGTACTACACGATATAGGAGAAGGGGAAATTCAACCGGAAATGTATTCCCGGTTCCGGACCTGTATCATACAGATGACCAGAGGGGGAATGTTCCATGTTCAGCATGCTAGGGGCATGTGACAGATGAATGGACCGCATATTCGAATTCGTCTCGTTTTTCTGGGCGTTTTTCATATATAAACTTTTACGATCTAAGCTACGGTTTAAAAGTTACGGAATTTCGAACTTTAAACCAAATTATGAATTATTTTAAAAGCTGAAAAGGTTTATTGCGTCAGCAGTGACGTCAGCATTGCGTCAGCTCTACTGACCAGTCAAACTGACAGGTGGGACCCACCTGTCAGCCTCTCTGTCTAACAGAGGCTTAACTAAACTAACAGGGTTAGTTAGGGGGCGTGGGCCCCAGCAGTCAGTGACTGATTAGGTTAACTAATTAGATTTAATTATTAAATGTTTTAATTAACTTAAATGTGCGGTGGGGCCCGCTTGTTAGGGGCACGGGGCTGCCCAGTCAGCAGTTGACTAGGTCAACCCAGTCAACTAGGGCTCGTGGGGCCCACTCGCAGTGGCACTGGGGTGGCCCTAGGCCAGCCACGTCGGCGGTGGCCGGCGGCTCAACGCCGGCGACGCCAAAATGCGGCGGAGGCCTCGGGACCCGTCGTAAAACGCGCTCCGGCCACCGTTTTGCGCGCGCGAGGTGGCGTTCGAAAGAGGGGAGCGAGGCGCGTCGCGTGGCGCTAACGGTTGGCCTCAGGAAGACCTAAAACAATGACGGCACACGGCGAGGCAGACGCCGGAGTTTGGCCATCTCCGCCAACAACGACAAAGGGCACGGGGAGGGGATCTAGCGGCACGAGCGGCCGTGGTGAGGGGACCTTAGCACGTTCGAGTGCTCGGACGCGCAGGTCAATGACCACAACGTCGGCGGCGAGCCTCGCGGCGGAGCTGCGTTCGGGCGGCAACGGGAATGGTGGCTACGGCTACTAGGAGAGGCCGAGGAGAGGAAAGGAGGGAGGGAGGAGCTCACCGCGCGGCACACGGAGGCCGGTGAGAGGCTTAGTAGCAGCAGCAGGCGTCGCCGGAGATGAAGAAGAATGACGGCAGCCGAAGGTGGGGACGAAGGGGATCCGGTGCTGCCATGCCTTCGAGCTCCAGCTGAGGCCACCAGTCGAAGGAGTAGACCCCCGCGGAGCTCACCGACAGGGTCAGCAGGCGCGGGGCC
Source organism: Triticum dicoccoides (assembly GCF_002162155.2). NCBI lineage: Eukaryota > Viridiplantae > Streptophyta > Magnoliopsida > Poales > Poaceae > Triticum > Triticum dicoccoides. The sequence continues at coordinate 285,781,532 of NC_041380.1, read as the reverse complement.
ACGGGTGGCCGCGACAACGACGGAGGACGGCGGCGACCGTGCTCGGGTGGTGGCTCTGAGAAGGAGGCGAGGCAACGGAGCGAGCGGGGAGAGGGGATAGGGACTGGTGCGAGTGGGGCGGCAGGGCAAGTGGGAGGGGAGAGGGGAGCCCGAGGCGTCGGGGGTCTTATCCCTCGTCGTCGACGCCGACGAGGCGGCTCGGTGGCGACCGTGGCCACGGTCGGAGGAACAGGGAGGGGGGAAGGGCGACCCAGCGAGGAAGGTGGATGGGCTGGCCAGCTGGAGTGGGCCGGCCAGGTGGGTGTAGTCCGGGGAGGGGGTAGAGGGCCTCTCCCACTTTTCCTTTCCCTTTTTTATTTTTTTTTATTTTCAGCAGCTTTTGCATTTTCCTTTTTGTCAAAAATGACTTTGCAAAATTATGCCACTGATCGAAACAAATTCAAAGAATTAAGGTGAACTGCCACAAAAGGTTGGGAGGCTTTTGGAATAGTTGCCAATTTTATAAATTAAAAAGGGCATTTAATTTATTTCTTAGGTCACTGTTTTAAGTAGTTTAGGCCACTCAAACCCTTTGCAAAAATGTTGGTTCACCACCAATATTAGTTGTGGAATATTTGGCACATGATGAACATTTTTGTTTTCATGTCTGAGCATTTTGAATTTCACACAGAATTTGAATTTGAATTCAACTGGAATTTGAAAGAACATGAGACAATAATGATCAGGCACATGTTTAGCAAAAAGATTAACTTAACCCCAGGGGTTACTGTAGCATCATTACTCTGGGGTGTTACAACTCTCCTCCTCTAAAAGAAATTCTCGTCCCGAGAATTAAGTGGTAGAAGGGAACAGGTCGGGGTATTCAGCACGGAGGTTATCCTCGCGTTCCCAAGTGGCTTCATCTTTAGAATGATTTGACCATTGCACCTTGAGGAACTTGGTAACCTTCTGGCGTGTTCGATGTTTAGCTTCTTCAAGAATGCAGATCGGATGCTCTTTGTATGTGAGATCATCTTGAACTTCAATCAATTCTAGATCCACTTCACGTTCTGGATCCTTGAAGCAACGACGAAGTTGCGACACGTGGAAGACGTCATGGACATGAGAGAATTGAGGTGGCAACTCCAATTGATAAGCCACCAGTCCACGACGGGCGAGGATGCGGAAGGGACCAATGTAGCGCGGAGCTAGCTTGCCCTTCACTCCGAACCGATGAGTGCCTCTCAAAGGAGTGACACGCAGATAAGCTTGTTCACCAGGTTGATAAGTTGAACCCCAGCATTTCCGGTCATAGTTGGTCTTCTGACGGGACTGGGCCGCCTTGAGATTATCTCGGACAATGCGAACCTGCTCTTTAGCTTGTTGAATAATGTCTGGACCAATGAGCATCCATTCCCCAGTTTCTGACCAATTCAGAGGGGTTCGGCACTTGCGTCCATAAAGCACTTCAAAGGGTGCCATCTTCAAGCTGGCTTGATAACTGTTGTTATAAGAGAACTCCGCATAAGGGAGAGATTCTTCCCACTTCTTGCCGAAAGAAATAACACAAGCCCGAAGCATGTCTTCAAGAATTTGATTGACTCGCTTGATTGGCCTTGGGATTGGGGATGATAAGCAGTGCTCCAGGTAATATGAGTTCCCATTGCCTCCTGGAAACTATCCCAGAACTTAGAACTGAAAATACTGCCACGGTCTGAACTGATCTCCTTCGAAATGTCGTGGAGTGACACAATTCTGGAGATATACAAGTTTGCTAATTGACTAGCAGTGATAGTCTCCTTGACTGGCAGAAAGTGAGCAACCTTCGAGAATTGGTCGATGACGACAAAGATTGCATCCTTACCTTTCTGAGACTTGGGAAGGCCAGTGACGAATTCCATTTGGATCTTATCCCACTTCCATTCAGGAATCGGAAGCGGTTGTAGAAGTCCAGCCGGTTTCTGATGTTCTGCTTTGACGCGACGACAAACGTCACATTCTTCAATATATCGAGCAATGTCTTGCTTCATATTGGACCACCAATACTTCTGACGAATGTCTAAGTACATCTTGGTATTTCCCGGATGAATAGAGAGAGGGGTGTCATGCGCTTCTTTCATCACCTTCTCTGTCATAAGTTCGAACTGGGGTACGACAATGCGATCTCTAAAGTATAAGGTTCCATCTTCACCAAGTGAGAAATCTCTGGATTTCTCTAAGGCAAATCCTTTTTCATCAAATCCACGTGAGCATCTTTGGCTTGAGCAGACTTAATTTCTTTCAGTAGAGTTGGTTCCAGGACAAGGTTATTCAGAGAACCTTGTGGAACTAGTTGAAGGTTCAGCTTGCATATCTCTTCATAAAGGCAGGGTTGGGCTTTGAAGACCATGTGATTGTTGCAATAAGACTTACGGCTCAGGGCATCGGCCGTTACATTAGCCTTGCCAGGGGTATAGGATATACCGCAGTTGTAGTCAGCAATAGCTTCCATCCATCGCTGTTGACGGAGGCTCAGATCTGGCTGAGTAAACAGGTACTTCAGACTCTGATGATCGGTGAAGATCTCGCAACGATTACCGAGAAGCTACTGTCGCCATAGCTTCAGTGCATAGATAACCGCAACAAGCTCAAGGTCATGAACTGGGTAGTTCTCTTCATGAGGACGCACTTGACGGGAGGCATAAGCAATCACTCTGCGCTCTTGCATTAGGACACAGCCTAATCCTTGACGTGAAGCGTCGCAATAGATGACAAAGTCCTTGCGAGAATCAGGGGGAGCAAGCACTGGGGCAGATGTCAGCTTGTCTTTGAGTGCCTGAAAACTTTCTTGACATTTGTCTGTCCAATCGAACTTAACGCCTTTGTGAAGCAGATTGGTCAGTGGCTTGGCAATCTTGGAGAAGTTCTCGACAAAGCGACGACAAAGCGACGACAATAGCTGGCAAGATCGAGAAAGCTTCTGACTTGCTTGACAGTCTTTGGAGGGGTCCAGTCAAGAATAGCATGAACACGCTCTGGGTTGACGGCAATACCATCCTTAGAGATGACATGACCAAGGTAGGTGACTACAGGAAGCCAGAATTCGCACTTGGAATACTTGGCATACAGATGATGCTCTCGAAGCTTCTCTAGAACAAGTCGAAGATGCTCAGCATGTTCTTCTTTGTTCTTCGAATATACCAGGATATCATCCAGATAGACTACGACGAACTTGTCAAGGTAATCCATGAATATGTAGTTCATCAGACGAGAGAATGTAGCTGGAGCATTGGTCAAACTGAATGACATGACGGTGTACTCGTAAGAACCATAATGAGTGACGAAGGCGGTCTTTGGAATATCCTCTTCACAAACACGGATCTGGTGGTAACCAACCTCAAGTCGAGTTTAGGGAATATCGATGAACTAGCCAGTTAATCATACGGATCATTAATCCGAGGAAGCGGATATTTGTTTTGAATTGTAGCTTGGTTGATAGGACGATAGTCTTGGACCAAACGGTTCGTTCCATCCTTCTTCTTCACAAAGAGAGAAGGTGCTCCCCAAGCTGAGGAACTTGGACGAATGAAACCACTGCGAAGAGATTTGTTGATTTCCTCCTTAAGTTCAAGGAGTTCATGAGGTGGCATCTTGTAGGGTCGTTTGGAAATAGGAACGATGCCTGGTTTCAAGTCGATGATGAACTCGACAGCCCGAGTAGGAGGTATTCCTGGAAGTTCTTCTGGAAAGTCGTCTAGGAAGTCGCGAACAACTGGGATCTTTTCAATTCCCTCAAGAGGTGCCGCGTTCAACGCATTCAAAGGATAAAGTCGTGCTTCAACGTTTTGAACAATCTGAGCATGGTAGCTTACTATCTCATCTGAAGGGTGCAGAAGGTGGATAGTTTTAGTGGCGCAAACGATAGAAGCCATATGTGCTTTCAACCAATCCATTCCCAGGATGAGGTCAATATTGGAAGACTTCAGAATAATGGGGGATGCAAAAAATTCCAACCCTTCGATTTCAACTGAAACGTTGTGGCTAACCATGGAGGTTTGGCATTGGCCCGCACGGGTTTTTACCACTAGTGGAGTGTGCATCTCTTCGTATTTAATGCCATGCATGAATGCAAACTCTTCTAATATGAAAGAATGCGATGCTCCTGAATCAAATAAAACAGATGCTGGTACTGAATTAACGAGCTAAGTACCCATCACAGTGGCATTTTGGTCTTGAGCTTCATTTAGATCAACATGATTAGCTTGACCATGACCATATGGTCTAGCATTGTGGTTGCAGGGTTGATTGATACCACGAGCATTAGAAGGCAGAGCCAGCTGATTCTAATTCTGGGGCAGTTCCTGGAACGATGGCCTGGAAGGCCACACTTGAAGCACAGACCATCATTGGGATTGGGAGCAGAAGCTTGGGGTGGTACAGCCCGAAGGGGCTGCCTCTGCGGTGGAGGAGGCAGACGGGGTGTGACATAGGTCTGTCTTGGTGCAGGTGCAGCTGGACAATACATGCTGTGGAGAATCCATATCCGACGCTTCTGCGCTGACGGGCCCGAAGATGAGCTAGCGTCACGGCTGCGCCAAAGGGATCCCTGGTGTTCCTGAAGACCAGTCTCAACCTGAATAGCCTTGTTCACCAAGGTGGCAAAGTCGGCAAAGTCATGAGCGAGCAGTGCTAGCTTAATACCAGGGTGAATTCCATCACGGAACTTTTCTTGCCTATGAGCATCAGTTGCAATGTCTTCTTCAGCATAACAAGACAAGTCCAGAAATTCCCGCTGATAAGCATCTACAGTATTGTTGCCTTGGGTGAGGTTGCAGAAATCTCGCTTCTTCCTGTCCATGATTCCTTGAGGAATAAAGCGGGCACGGAAAGCAGCTTGGAAATCGGCCAAGTGATGAACGTTCTAGTAGGCAGGGTACGCCTGTGGTTGTCCCACCATTGAGCAGCGGGACCATATAGGAAGAAAGATGCAAAGGTGACATAGCTAGCAGGGGCCACACTAGCAGACTCCATTTCATATGTGATGTCACGGAGCCAGTCATCAGCATCAAGGGGTTGAGTTGAGCTGCAGTAAATAGTTGGGTTGAGGCGCAAGAAATCCTGAAGAGTTACTGGGGTTGGCTGTTGATTCATGTTCGGACGAGGAAACTGAGCCATCATTCCTTCCATGAACTGGCGGTTCAGCTCAAATTGTTGCATCATTCCAGCAAAGAATTCGGGCGGCGGTGGATCGTTGGCACCACGGCGACGACCAGCAGGTCTAACCATCCTGCTAACAAGTAACAGGGGGTAGTTCAGCATTGAGCATTTGCAAAAACAAAGGATCATCCATGATGAAACATGCATAATGAAAGTGGTATGATGGATACCACTTCGTTGTCACCACGACAGTGTGTGTACTATCCAGAATACTATTCTAAGGAAAAAATATGGCTTATCCAGCTTTGGGTGAATGAGGTCATGGGATCCTAATGTTAGAGTTAGTAAAACCATTTTAACCTGAATAGAAGAGAGATCAGAGTCCCAGAGTAAAGGTCGAGGAGTAAAAGATCCTAATACCACCCATATGGCGACGTGGGCCCGTAAGACACACAGCCAATGTTAGTAAAAGTTTTTCAGTGACTAGACTCAACTTCGGCCAAGGAGTTGGAAAGGGGGCGACCTACAGGCAGTCGGCTCTGATACCAACTTGTGACGCCCATGATTCAATCGTACACTAATCATACACGCAAATGTGTACGATCAAGATCAAGGACTCACGAGAAGATATCACAACACAACTCTAGACACAAATTAAAATAATATAAGCTTTTTATTACAAGCCAGGGGCTCGAGGGCTCGAATACATAAGCTCGAAAACACAAGAGTCAGTGGAAGCAACAATATCTGAGTACAGACATAAGTTAGACAAGTTTGCCTTGAGAAGGCTAGCACAAAAGCAACAACTATCGAAAAGGCAAGGCCTCCTGCCTGGGAGCCTCCTAACTACTCCTAGTCGGCGGCGGCCGTCACGTAGTAGTAGGCACCCTCGGGGTAGCAGTAGTCATCAGTGGCATCGTCTGGCTCCTGGGATCCGTCATCTGGTCGCAACAATCGGGTATGGGGGAAAAGAAGTAGCAAAGAAACCGTGAGTACTCATCCAAAGTACTCGCAAGACTTACATCAGATCTAAACTAAGTATGCATCTGTATCAAAGGGAAAGGGTTGTATCTGTGGACTAAACTGCAGAATGCCAGAAGAGAAGGGGGAAAGCCTAGCCTATCGAAGACTAGCATCTTCTGGAAACCACCATCTCGCAGCAACAGTAGGGTGTAGAGTAGCATAAAGTAAAGTAGCAGTAATGTTATCAACCTCGGCCAGAGATCCTTTCTCGACTCCCTGCGAGAAAGCAATCCCAGAGCCATACTATCTAGTTATCATCTCATATCCAAGTCTCATCTCCATGTCTCATCTCAAGTATCCAGTTCTAGTTGTATCGATCGGGATACAACTCCAAGTGTCCGTTACCATAGAACAGGCTATCGATAGATGTTTTCTTCCATGCAGGGGTGCACCAACTTACCCACCATGCTCGATTAACTCCGGTCGGACACACTGTCCTGGGTTATGCCCGGCCTCGGCCAAACAATACGTCGCAACCCGACCTAGGCTTAATAGAGAGGTCAGCACGCCGGACTAAACCTATGCCCCCAGGGGTCATGGGCCATCTCCCTGGGAACTCCTGCACGTTGCGAATGCGGCCGGTGAGCAGACCTAGCTACCTCCTTCAACAAGGCTGGAGCTTACGCAGTCCAACCCAGCGTGCGCCGCTCAGTCGCTGGCGTCTATTAAGCTTCGGCTGATGTATACGACGCAGAATGCCCATACTATGCCCACGTGATGGTTAGTGATATCAGGCCAGAGGCCCCTCGGATCAAATATCCAAATCATAGTGGATTAGGAACGTGCGGTAACAAGAAGAGACTCACGAAAGATGTGACCCCGTCGCCCCGTCTTGAGTACTTGCGGCAAAGGCTAAGAATGCCCGGCCACGCCTCGTAAGTATCTCGCGGGCACCTTCCAGGTCCACCCGACTCCACATCACTCGCGGGTACCCCTCAGGGTCGACCCGCCTATCCAAGTAACAACTCTGAAGTCCAAGTATCCGTGTGTGCAAACATCAAGGTGAAAACCCGAGGAATCACCCCCGGTGAATTCCACTCGGTGTTGTCATCAAGGTGAACGTAAGAGGATCCACCCTCGAGGTTCACACTTGAGGGGTTGCACGAAAGAGCCGTAACGGAAGTGGTTAAGGAGGAAATCACCCTCGATGATCACGACCGAATAGCTACACGAGAGAGATCTCATCAGGAGTGATGTATGAGGTTCACCCTCGGCACTCGATAGAAACTCTATAGTGTCGTACAACTAGGGGGTGATGTGCGGTGTCGGGGCCTGGACGTCGATCATGTTGATCGAGTCATCGAACATAAATTGAGGCAACTGGGACAAGGTGGGGTCATTGATGGATCTCTAACCAACCTATACTAAGTAGTTTAGAATAAGCAGGTAAGGTATGAGAGCAGGTAACAAAAACAGGCTATGCATCAGGGTAGGATCATACATAAAGCAGTAGCAGTTCTAATGCAAGTATGAGAGGAAAGAAATGGGCGATATCGGAATCCTCAAGGGGGGTTTGCTTGCCTAGTTGCTCTGACAAGGAGGGAGTTGTCGGTGACGTAGTCGATCATAGCGGCATCATCGGCCTCGGGGTCTACCGGAGAGAAGAGGGGGAAGAAACAGCAAATACAGAGCAAACAATGCATCACAAGGCATAACATGACGAAAGGCAGGGCTATGGTTGCCCTAATGTAGTACTACACAATATAGGAGAAGGGGAAATTCAACCGGAAATGTATTCCCGGTACCGGACCTGTATCAGACAGATGACTAGAGGGGGAATGTTCCATGTTCAGCATGCTAGGGGCATGTGACAGATGAATGGACCGCGTATTTGGATTCATCTCGTTTTTTTGGGCGTTTTTCATATATAAACTTTTACGATCCGAGCTACGGTTTAAAAGTTACGGAATTTCAAACTTTAAACCAAATTTTGAATTATTTTAAAAGCTGAAAAGGTTTATTGCATCAGCAGTGACATCAGCACTGCATCAGCTTTGCTGACCAGTCAAACTGACAGGTGGGACCCACCTGTCAGCCTCTCTGTCTAACAAAGGCTTAACTAAACTAATAGGGTTAGTTAGGGGGCGTGGGCCCCAGCAGTCAGTGATTGATTAGGTTAACTAATTAGATTTAATTATTAAATGCTTTAATTAACTTAAATGTGTGGTGGGGCCCGCTTGTTAGGGGCACTGGGCTGCCCAGTCAGTAGTTGACTGGGTCAACCCAGTCAACTGGGGCCCGTGGGGCCCACTGGCAGGGGCACTGGGGTGGCCCCAGGCCAGCCACATCGGCATCAAGGGGTTGAGTTGAGCTGCGGTAAATAGTTGGGTTGAGGCGCAAGAAATCCTGCAGAGTTACTGGGGTTGGCTGTTGATTCATGTTCGGACGAGGAAACTGAGCCATCATTCCTTCCATGAACTGGCGGTTCAGCTCAAATTGTTGCATCATTCCAGCAAAGAATTCGGGCGGCGGTGGATCGTTGGCACCACGGCCACGACCAGCGGGTCTAACCATCCTGCTAACAAGTAACAGGGGGTAGTTCATCATTGAGCATTTGCAAAAACAAAGGATCATCCATGATGAAACATGCATAATGAAAGTGGTACGATGGATACCACTTCGTTGTCACCACGACAATGTGTGTACTATCCAGAATACTATTCTAAGGAAAAAATATGGCTTATCCAGCTTTGGGTGAATGAGGTCACGGGATCCTAATGTTAGAGTTAGTAAAACCATTTTAACCTGAATAGAAGAGAGATCAGAGTCCCAGAGTAAAGGTCGAGGAGTAAAAGATCCTAAGACCACCCATATGGTGACGTGGGCCCGTAAGACACACAGCCAATGTTAGTAAAAGTTTTTCAGTGACTAGACTCAACTTCGGCCAAGGAGTTGGAAAGGGGGCGACCTACAGGCAGTCGGCTCTGATACCAACTTGTGATGCCCTCGATTCAATCGTACACTAATCATACACGCAAATGTGTACGATCAAGATCAAGGACTCACGAGAAGATATCACAACACAACTCTAGACACAAATTAAAATAATACAAGCTTTTTATTACAAGCCAGGGGCTCGAGGGCTCGAATACATAAGCTCAAAAACACAAGAGTCAGTGGAAGCAAAAATATCTGAGTACAGACATAAGTTAGACAAGTTTGCCTTGAGAAGGCTAGCACAAAAGCAACAACGATCGAAAAGGCAAGGCCTCCTGCCTGGGAGCCTCCTAACTACTCCTAGTCATCGGCGGCCGTCACGTAGTAGTAGGCACCCTCGGGGTAGCAGTAGTCATCAGTGGCATAGTCTGGCTCCTGGGATCCGTCATCTGGTCGCAACAATCGGGTATGGGGGAAAAGAAGTAGCAAAGCAACCGTGAGTACTCATCCAAAGTACTCGCAAGACTTACATCAGATCTAAACTAAGTATGCATCTGTATCAAAGGGAAAGGGTTGTATCTGTGGACTAAACTGCAGAATGCCAGAAGAGAAGGGGGAAAGCCTAGCCTATCAAAGACTAACATCTTCTGGAAACCACCATCTTGCAGCAACAGTAGGGAGTAGAGTAGCATAAAGTAAAGTAGCAATAATGTTATCAACCTCGGCCAGAGATCCTTTCTCGACTCCCTGCGAGAAAGCAATACCAGAGCCATACTATCCAGTTATCATCTCATATCCAAGTCTCATCTCCATGTCTCATCTCAAGTATCCAGTTCTAGTTGTATCGATCGGGATACAACTCCAAGTGTCCGTTACCGTAGAACAGGCTATCGATAGATGTTCTCTTCCATGCAGGGGTGCACCAACTTACCCACCATGCTCGATTAACTCCAGTCGGACACACTGTCCTGGGTCATGCCCGGCCTCGGCCAAACAATATGTCGCAACCGACCTAGGCATAATAGAGAGGTCAGCACGCCGGACTAAACCTATGCCCCCAGGGGTCATGGGCCATCTCCCTGGGAACTCCTGCACGTTGCGAATGCGGCCGGTGAGCAGACCTAGCTACCTCCTTCAACAAGGCTGGAGCTTACGCAGTCCAACCTAGCGCGCGCCGCTCAGTCGCTGGCGTCAATTAAGCTTCGGCTGATGTATACGATGCAGAACGCCCATACTATGCCCACGTGATGGTTAGTGATATCAGGCCAGAGGCCCCTCGGATCAAATATCCAAATCATAGTGGATTAGGAACGTGCGGTAACAAGAAGAGACTCACGAAAGATGTGACCCCGTCGCCCCGTCTCGAGTACTTGCGACAAGGGCTAAGAATGCCCGGCCACGCCTCGTAAGTATCTCGTCGGCACCTTCCAGGTCCACCCGACTCCACATCACTCGCGGGTACCCCTCAGGGTCGACCCGCCTATCCAAGTAACAACTGTAAATTCCAAGTATCCGTGTGTGCAAACATCAAGGTGAAAACCCGAGGAATCACCCCCGATGAATTCCACTCAATGTTGTCATCAAGGTGAACATAAGAGGATCCACCCTCGAGGTTCACACTTGAGGGGTTGCACGACAGAGCCGTAACGGAATTGGTTTAGGAGGAAATCACCCTCGATGATCACGACCGAATAGCTACACTAGAGAGATCTCATCAGGAGTGATGTATGAGGTTCACCCTTGGCACTCGATAGAAACTCTATAGTGTCGTACAACTAGGGGGTGATGTGCGGTGTCGGGGCCTGGACGTCGATCACGTTGATCGAGTCATTGAACTTAAAGTGAGGCAACTGGGACAAGGTGGGGTCATTGATGGATCTCTAACCAACCTATACTAAGTAGTTTAGAATAAGCAGGTAAGGTATGAGAGCAGGTAACAAAAACAGGCTATGCATCAGGGTAGGATCATACATAAAGCAGTAGCAGTTCTAATGCAAGCATGAGAGGAAAGAAATGGGTGATATTGGAATCCTCAAGGGGGGTTTGCTTGCCTGGTTGCTCTGACAAGGAGGGAGTCGTCGGTGACGTAGTCGATCATAGCGGCATCATCGGCCTCGGGGTCTACCGGAGAGAAGAGTGGGAAGAAACAGTAAATACAGAGCAAACAATGCATCACAAGGCATAACATGACGAAAGGCAGGGCTATGGTTGCCCTAACGTGGTACTACACGATATAGGAGAAGGGGAAATTCAACCGGAAATGTATTCCCGGTACCGGGCCTGTATCAGACAGATGACTGGAGGGGGAATGTTCCATGTTCAGCATGCTAGGGGCATGTGATAGATGAATGGACCGCGTATTTGGATTCGTCTCGTTTTTTGGGCATTTTTCATATAAACTTTTACGATCCGAGCTACGGTTTAAAAGTTACGGAATTTCAAACTTTAAACCAAATTCTGAATTATTTTAAAAGCAGAAAAGGTTTATTGCGTCAGCAGTGACATCAGCACTGCGTCAGCTCTGCTGACCAGTCAAACTGACAGGTGGGACCCACCTGTCAGCCTCTCTGTCTAACAGAGGCTTAACTAAACTAATAGGGTTAGTTAGGGGGCGTCGGCCCCAGCAATCAGTGACTAATTAGGTTAACTAATTAGATTTAATTATTAAATGTTTTCATTAACTTAAAATGTGCAGTGGGGCCCGCTTGTTAGGGGCACGGGGCTCCCCAGTCAGTAGTTGACTGGGTCAACCCAGTCAACTAGGGCCCGTGGGGCCCACTGGCAGTGGCACTGGGGTGGCCCCAGGCCACCCACATCGGCGGTGGCCGGCGGCTCGACGCCGGCGATGCCAAAATGCAGCGGAGGCCTCTGGACTCGTCAGAAAACGCGCTCCGGCCACCGTTTTGCGCGTGCGAGGTGGCGTTCGAAAGAGGGGAGCGAGGCGCGTCGCGTGGCGCTAACGGTTGGCCTCGGGAAGACCTAAAAGGATGACGGCACGCGGCGAGGCGGACGCCGGAGTTCGGCCATCTCCGCCAACGGTGACAAAGGGCACGAGGAGGGGATCTAGCGGCACGAGCGGCCGCGGTGAGCGGACCTGAGCACGTTCGAGTGCTGGGACGAGCAGGTCAATGACCACAATGTTGGTGGCGAGCCTCGCGGCGGAGCTGCATTCGGGCGGCAACGGGAACGGTGGCTACGACTACTAGGAGAGGCCGAGGAGAGGAAAGGAGGGAGGGAGGAGCTCACCGCGCGGCACACGGAGGCCGGTGAGAGGCTTAGTAGCAGCAGCAGGCGTCGCCGGAGATGAAGAAGAACGACGGCAGCCGGAGGTGGGGACGAAGGGGATCCGGTACTGCCACGCCTCCGAGCTCCAGCTGAGGCCACCGGTCGAAGGAGTAGACCCCCGCGGAGCTCACCGACAAGGTCAGCGGGCGAGGGGCCGCGGGTGGCCGCGACAACGACGGAGGATGGCGGCGACCGCGCTCGGGTGGTGGCTCTGAGAAGGAGGCGAGGCGACGAAGCGAGCGGGGAGAGGGGATAGGGACTAGTGCGAGTGGGGCGGCAGGGCTAGTGGGAGGGGGGAGGGGAGCCCGAGGCGTCGGGGTCTTATCCCTCGTCGTCGACGCCGACGAGGCGGCTCGGTGGCGATCGTGGGCACGGTCGAAGGAACATTGAGGGGGGAAGGGTGACCCAGCGAGGAAGGTGGATGGGCTGGCCAGCTCAAGTGGGCCGGCCAGGTGGGTGTAGTCCAGGGAGGGGGTAGAGGGCCTCTCCCACTTTTCCTTTCCCTTTTTGCTTTTTTTTATTTTCAGCAGCTTTTGCATTTTCCTTTTTGTCAAAAATGACTTTGCAAAATTATGCCACTGATCAAAACAAATTCAAAGAATTAAGGTGAACTGCCACAAAAGGTTGGGAGGATTTTGGAATAGTTGCCAATTTTATAAATTAAAAAGGGCATTTAATTTATTGCTTAGGTCACTGTTTTAAGTAGTTTAGGCCACTCAAACCCTTTGCAAAAATGTTGGTTCACCACCAATATTAGTTGTGGAATATTTGGCACATGATGAACATTTTTGTTTTCATGTCTGAGCATTTTGAATTTCACACAGATTTTGAATTTGAATTCAACTCGAATTTAAAAGAACATGAGACAATAATGATCAGGCACATGTTGAGCAAAAATATTAACTTAACCCCAGGGGTTACTGTAGCATCATTACTCCGGGGTGTTACAAATAGCCCCCAAGTTATATTGTTTATCACCTAATACCACACTCTTGAGGACACTAAGATCTGGAACGCACATGTGACAAGCCTCATCTTTCCCGTTAATGCATCTACCAATGAAGAGAGCAAAATACTGTATGGAAGGGAAATGAATGCTCCCTATGGTGGCTTGTGTGATTTCCCTAGATTCCCCCACAGTAATACTAGCAAGAAAGTCTTTATATTCAGATTTGCGAGATTCACTAACATTGCCCTAGTGCGGGAGTTTACAAGAAGTATTAAAATCTTCTAGGTCCATCGTATATGATTTATCATAAAGATCAAATAAAATAGTGTGAGAATTGCGCGAGGATGTAAATATAAACCTTCTCACAAATGAATCAGTTAGATAGAGTTATTGCCGGCACTTATCTGACACGAAGCTCTCAAGATCAGCGTTACGCACATATGCGTCAAATTCATCATTGATGCCTTCCTGGACCATGAACTCCTCTGACGGCCATTCACAAGGCCGCACTTGAGCTTCCCTTGGTAGTTCATTCTCCGACTCACGTATCACGAGCCTTGGGCCGTGCTTCCTTGAGGAACCACCTTGATACATTTTCCTAAACATTTTTCTTCCTCTGAAAAATTTCTGAAATTTTTAGTGACTCAAAATAAAAAATGAACCAGATTCAACAAGATAGATAGCAACTACTCCCACAAAAGTGCCTAGAGGCCATATCATGCACTAAAACTACTTTTGACCACATAAATTTGACATGCAAGCTCAAGAACAGGGTCACCTAAGCAGTAAAAATTTGCAATAAATAAAGCACTAGAACAAAAACTAATTGGACCATTGGAGGAGTCACATACCGAAGAGCAATCACCCAAAATAGTTTCGTGAATGAAGCTTTGAGCAAGGAGATCAAAAATGGCAGCAAGATGAGCTAGAACTTGGGTTTGAGCTGGTGGGTGATTTTTTCTGGAGGAAGACGAAGTGTGTGGGTGCCAGAATAAGTGGAGGGGCCCACGAGGCAGGGGGCGCGCCCTGGACCCTCATGGCCAGGTGGTGTGGCCCCCTGGTGTGTTCTTAGTGCCAATGATTCTTAAATATTCTACAAAAAATCGTATAAAATTTTCAATGCATTTGGAGAACTTTTATTTTCGGGTATTTTTTATTGCAAAGACAATTTAGAAAACAAACAAAAAAAATACTATTTTTGCTTTATTTAATCTAAATAACAGAAAGTAAATGGAGGGTACAGAGAGTTGTGCTTTCTAACTCCATCCATCTCATGCTCATCAAAAGGAATCCACTAACAAGGTTGATCAAGTCCTGTTAACAAACTCTTTTCGAATAACATGAAACCAGAGAATTTTCGAATAACACTAAGTTACCTCAACGGGGATATGCACATCCCCGACAATAAGAATATCATATTTCTTCTTGACAGTAGGAAGAGGGAATTCAAAACCTCCAACAGTAATTGTTGGAATTATTCCAATAGAATTGATACTGTGGACTTGAGGTTGTTTCCTTGGAAAGTGTATAGTATGCTTATTACCATTAAAATGAAAAGTGATCTTGCCTTTGTTGCAATCAATAACAGCCCCTGCAGTATTCAAAAAGGGTCTATCAAGAATAATAGATATACTATCGTCCTCGGGAATATCTAGAATAACAAAGTCCGTTAAAATAGTAACGTTTGCAACCACAATAGGCACATCCTCACAAATACCGACGGGTATAGCAGTTGATTTATTAGCCATTTGCAAAGATATTTCAGTAGGTGTCAACTTATTCAAATCAAGTCTACGATGTAAAGAGAGAGGCATAACACTGACACCGGCTCCTAGATCACATAAAGCAGTTTTAACATAGTTTCTTTTAATGGAGCATGGTATAGTTGGTACTCCTAGATCTCCAAGTTTCTTTGGTATTCCACCCTTAAAAGTATAATGAGCAAGCATGGTGAAAATTTCAGCTTCCGATATCTTTCTCTTATTTGTAACAATATCTTTCATATACTTAGCATAAGGATTCATTTTAAGCATATCAGTCAAACGCATATGCAAAAAGATAGGTCTAATCATTTCAGCAAAGTGCTCAAAATCCTCATCACCCTTTTTCTTTGATGGTTTAGGAGGAAAAAGCATGGGTTTTTGAACCCATGGTTCTCTTTCTTTGCTGTGCTTCCTAGCAACGAAGTCTCTCCTATCATAACGTTGATTCTTTGATTGTGCGTTATCAAGATCAACAACAGGTTCAGTTTCCACATCATTGTTAGTGCTAGGTTAAGCACCAACATAAACATCATCATTAACATTATCACTAGGTTCATGTTCATTAGCAGATTGTGTTTCAGCATCAGAAATAGAAATATCATTAGGGTTCTCAGGTGTGTCAACAATAGGTTCACTAGAAGCATGCAAAGTCCTATCATTTTTCTTATTCTTATTCTTAGAAGAACTAGGTGCATCAACATTAATTCTCTGAGAATCTTGCTCAATTCTCTTAGGGTGGCCCTCAGGATACAAAGGTTCCTGAGTCATTTTACCCCCTCTAGTCACAACTCTAACAACATTTTCAGTTTTCTTATTATTTAATTCATTGAGAAAATCATTCAGAGCTTTAAGTACTTGTTCTACTTGAGTGGTAACCATAGAAGCATGTTTACTAATAAGTTTAAGCTCAGCTTTAACTATAGACATATAATCACTCAAGTGTTCAATCTTATAAGCATTACATTTCAATTGTCTACCAACATAAGCATTAAACTTTTCTTGTTTATCAATAAAATTATCAAACTCATCCAAGCATTGGCTAGCAAACTTATTACGAGGAATATCACCTTCATCAAATTTATAGAGAGAATTTACCTTTACTACATGTGTAGGGTTATCAAGACCATGTATTTCTTCAATAGGTGGTAAATTCTTAACATCTTTAGCTTTAATACCCTTTTCTTTCATAGATTTCTTTGCCTCTTGCATATTTTCAGGACTGAGGAATAGAATACCCCTTTTCTTCGGAGTTGGCTTAGGAGTTGGTTTAGGAAGTGTCCAATCATTTTCATTACTCAACATATTATTCAATAGCAATTCAGCTTGATCAATAGTTCTTTCCCTAAAAACACAACCAGCACAACTACCCAGGTGGTCTCTAGAAGCATCGGTTAGTCCATTATAAAAGATATCAAGTATTTCATTTTTCTTGAGAGGATGATCAGGCAAAGCATTAAGTAATCGGAGAAGACTCCCCCAAGCTTGTGGGAGACTCTCTTCTTCAATTTGCACAAAATTATATATTTCCTTTAAGGCAGCTTATTTCTTATGAGCGGGGAAATATCTAGCAGATAAGTAATAAATCATATCCTTGGGACTACGCACACAACCAGGATAAGAGAATTAAACCATGTTTTGCATCACCATTTAATTAGAATGGGAATAACTTAAGGATATAGTAGTAACGAATTTTTTCCTCATTAGTGAACAGGGTGGCTATATCATTTAATTTAGTAAGATGTGCCACAACAGTTTCAGACTCATAGCCATAAAAAGGATTAGATTCAACCAAAGTAATTAACTCAGGATCGACAGAGAAATCATAATCCTTATCAGAAATACAGATAGGTGAAGTAGCAAAAGCAGGGTCATATTTCATTCTAGCATTCAAAGACTTCTCTTCCAGCTTAGCTAACAGTTTCTTAATATCATATCTATCATTGCAAGCTAGAAAGTCTCTAGCAGTTTCTTCATCCATAACATAACCCTCAGGCGCAATAGGCAATTCATATCTAGGGGGAGAATCTTCATCATCACTTTCATAAATATTATCAGCTTCAATAATTTCATTCTCTCTAACCCTAGCAAGTTGTTCATCAAGAAATTCACCTAATGGCATAGTATTATCAAGCATAGAAGTAGTTTCAGCATAAGCATCATGCATAGCAGAAGTGGCATCATCAATAACATGCGACATATCAGAATGAATAGCAGCAGTAGGTGTCCCAAGTTTACTCATAAAAGAAGGTGAATCAAGTGTAGAGCTAGATGGCAGTTCCTTACCTCCCCTCGTAGTTGAGGGATAAATCTTGGTTCTTTCATCTTTCAAGTTCCTCATAGTGATCAACAAATATAAATCTCAAGTGACTCAAAGAATAGATCTATGCTCCTCGGCAACGGCGCCAGAAAATAGTCTTCATAACCCACAAGTATAGGGGATCGCAATAGTTTTCAAGGGTAAAGTATTCAACCCAAATTTATTGATTCTACACAAGGGGAGCCACAGAATATTCTCAAGTATTAACAGTTGAGTTGTCAATTCAACTGCACCTGAAAGACTTAATATCTGCAGCAAAGTACTTAGTAGCAAAGTAATATGGAAGTAACGGTAACAGTGGCAAAAGTAACAGTATTGGTTTTGTAGTGATTGTAACAATGGCAATGGAAAAGTAACTAAGCAAAGATCAATATGTGAAAAGCTCGTAGGCATTGGATCAGTGATGGATAATTATGTCGGATGTGATTCCTCATGCAACAGTTATAACATAGGGTGATGATACGTCTCCGCCGTATCTACTTTTCCAAACACTTTTGCCCTTGTTTTGGACTCTAACTTGCATGATTTGAATGGAACTAACCCGGACTGACGTTGTTTTCAGCAGAATTACCATGGTGTTACTTATGTGCAGAAACAAAAGTTCTCGGAATGACCTGAAACTTCACGGAACAACTTTTTGGAAAATATAAAAAATACCTGCAAAAGATGAAGGCCAGGGGGCCCACCACCTGTCCACGAGGGTGGGGGCGCGCCCCCTACCTCGTGGGCCCCCTGGAGCTCCTCCGACTCCAACTCCAACTCTATATATTGTGTTTTGGGGAGAAAAAAATCAGAGAGAAGAATTCAGCATGTTTTATGATAAAGAGCCGCCGCCAAGCCCTAAAACCTCTCGGGACGGCTGATCTGGAGTCCGTTCGGGGCTCTGGAGAGGGGAATTCGTCGCCATCGTCATCATCAACCATCCTCCATCACCAATTTCATGATGCTCACCGTCGTGCGTGAGTAATTCCATCGTAGGCTTGTTGGACGGTGATGGGTTAGATGGGATCTATCATGTAATCGAGTTAGTTTTGTTAGGGTTTGATCCCTAGTATCCACTATGTTCTGAGATTGATGTTGCTATGGCATTGCTATGCCTAATGCTTGTCACTAGGGCCCAAGTGCCATCATTTCAGATCTGAACCTATTATGTTTTCATCAATATATGAGAGTTCTTGATCCTATCTTGCAAGTCTATAGTCACCTATTATGTGTTATGATCCATTAACCTCGAATTGAAAATAATCGGGATACTTACTGGTGATGACCATAGTTTGAGGAGTTCATGTATTCACTATGTGTTAATGCTTTGTTCCGGTACTCTATTAAAAGGAGGCCTTAATATCGCTTAGTTTCCGTAAGGACCCCGCTGCCGCTGGAGGGTAGGACAAAAGATGTCATGCAAGTTCTTTTCCATAAGCACGTATGACTATATTCGGAATACATGCCAACATTATATCAATGAACTGGAGCTAGTTCTGTGTCACCCTAGGTTATGATTGTTACATGATGAACCGCATCCAGCATAATTCTCCATCACCAATCCATTGCCTACGAGCTTTCCATATATTGTTCTTCGCTTATTTACTTTTTCGTTGCTATTGCTATCATCACTACAAAACACCAAAAACATTACTTTTGCTACTGTTACTTTTTGCTACCATTACCACTACTATCATATTACTTTGCTACTAAACACTTTACTGCAGATACTAAGTTTCCAGGTGTGGTTGAATTGACAACTCAGCTGCTAATACTTGAGAATATTCTTTGGCTCCCCTTGTGTCGAATCAATAAATTTGGGTTGAATACTTTACCCTCGAAAACTATTGCGATCCCCTATACTTGTGGGTTATCAAGACTATTTTCTGGCGCCGTTGCCGGGGAGCATAGCTCTATTCTTTGAGTCACTTGGGATTTATATCTGC
Organism: Triticum dicoccoides; assembly: GCF_002162155.2. NCBI lineage: Eukaryota > Viridiplantae > Streptophyta > Magnoliopsida > Poales > Poaceae > Triticum > Triticum dicoccoides. Next base: position 285,762,275 of record NC_041380.1, on the reverse strand, counting down.
TTATCATTATGAAGAACTTGAAAGATCCAAGAACCAAGATTTATCCCTCAACTGCGAGGGGAGGTAAGGAACTGCCATCTAGCTCCGCACTTGATTCACCTTCTGTTTTGAGTAAGCTTGCGACACCTAAACCTGCTTCTGCTATTCGTTCTGATATGTCGCATGTTATTGATGATGCCACTTTTGCTATACATGATACTTATGATGAAACTACTTCTGTGCTTGATACTACTGTGCCACTTGGTGAATTTCTTGATGAACAACTTGCTAGGGCTAGAGAGATTGAAAATATTGAATCTGATAATACTGATGAAAGTGATGATGAAGACTTTCCTGTTATTCCTAAGGGTTATGTTTTTGATAAAGAAGCTTCTTTACCTATTTTAGCTTGCAAAGATAGATATGAACTTAAGAGTTTATTAGCTAAATGGAATCAGCAATCTCTAAATGCTAGAATGAAACCTAACCCTGCTTTTGCTACATCACCTACCTGTGTTACTGATAAGGATTATGAATCCTCTGTTGATCCTAATATAATTACTTTGGTTGAATCTGATCCTTTTCATGGCTATGAATCTGAAACTGTTGTGGCACATCTTACTAAATTAAATGATATTGCCACCCTGTTCACTAAAGATGAGAGAACTCGCTACTTTTATATCCTTAAAATATTTCCGTTCTCATTAAAGGGTGATGCTAAGATATGGTTTCATTCTCTTGATCTTGGTTGTGTGCGTAGTCCCTAGGATATGATTTATTACTTCTCTGCTAAATATTTTCCTGCTCATAAGAAACAAGCCGCTTTAAGGGATATATATAATTTTGCGTAAATTGAAGAAGAGAGTCTCCCACAAGCTTGGGGGAGGCTTCTCCAATTACTTAATGCTTTGCCTGATCATTCTCTTAAGAAAAATGAAATAGTTGATATCTTTTATAATGGACTAACCGATGCTTCCAGAGATTACCTGAATAGTTGTGCTGGTTCTGTTTTCAGGGAAAGAACATTGGATAAAGATGAATTTCCATTGAATAGTATGTTGACAAATGAAAATAATTGGACACCTCCGGAGCCAATTCCTGAGCCTATTCCTAAACCAACTCCGAAGAAAAGGGGTATTCTATTTCTCAGTCCTGAAGATATGCAAGAGGCAAAGAAATCTATGAAAGAAAAAGGTATTAAAGCTGAAGATGTTAAGAATTTACCTCCTATTGAAGAAATACACGGTCTTAATTTACCTGCTGTTGAAGAAACATATGATCTTAATCCATTACCTATTGAAGAAGCTCATGGTCTTGATAACCTGACACAGGTAGTAAAGGTAAATTCTCTCTATAGATATGATAAAGCTGAAATCCCATTTACTAAGTTTGCTAGCCCATCCTTAGATGAGTTTGATAAATTTATGGTTAAGCAAGAATATTTTAATGCTTATTTTGGTAGACAATTGAAATACAATTCAAATATGCTTGAACAGTTGGGTGATTATATGGCTAATGTCAAAGGTGAACTTAAACTTATTAGTAAACATGCTTCTATGGTTACCACTCAAGTAGAACAAGTACTTAAAGCTCAAAATGATTTGCTCAACGAATTGAATAGTAAGAATAATGATAATGATGTTAGAGTTATGACTAGAGGTGGTAAAATGACTCAGGAACATTTGTATCCTGAAGGCCATCTTAAGAGAATTGAGCGAGATTCTCAGAGAAATAATATAGATGCACCTAGTCCTCCTAAAAGGAAGAAAAAGAAAAATATTAGGACTTTGCATGCTTCTAGTGAACCTATTATTGAAACACCTGAGAATCCAAATGATATTTCTATTTCTGATGCTGAAACGCAATCTGGTAATGAACCTGAAACTAGTGATAAGGTTAATGATAATGTTCATGATGATGCTAAACCTAGTAATGATAATGATATGGAAATTGAACCTGTTGTTGATCTTGATAACCCACAATCAAAGAATCAACGTTATGATAAGAAAGACTTTGTTGCTAGAAAACATGGTAAAGAAAGAGAACCATGGGTTCAGAAACCCATGCCTTTTCCTCCCAAACCATCCAAGAAAAAGGATGATGAGGATTTTGAGCACTTTGCTGAAATGATTAGACCTATCTTTTTGCGTATGCGATTAACTGATATGCCCAGAATGAATCCTTATGCTAAGTATATGAAAGATATTGTTGCAAATAAGAGAAAGATACCGGAAGCTCAAATTTCCACCATGCTTGCTAATTGTACTTTTAATGGTGGAATACCAAAGAAACTAGGAGATCCAGGAGTACCTACTATACCATGCTCCATTAAAAGAAACTATGTTAAAACTGCTTTATGTGATCTTGGAGACGGTGTTAGTGTTATGCCTCTCTCTTTATATGGTAGACTTGATTTGAATAAGTTGACACCTACTGAAATATCTTTGCAAATGGCTGATAAATCAACTGCTATACCTGTCGGTATTTGTGAGGATGTGCCTGTTCTAGTTGCAAACGTTACTATTTTAACAAACTTTGTTATTCTTGATATTCCCGAGGACCATAGTATGTCTATTATTCTTGGAAGACCCTTTTTGAATACCGTAGGGGCTGTTATTGATTGCACTAAAGGCAATGTCACTTTTCATGTTAATGGTAATGAGCATACGGTACACTTTCGAGGAAACAACCTCAAGTCCACAGTATCAATTCTATTGGAAAAATTCCATCGATTATATTTGGAGGTTTTGAATTTCCTCTTCCTACTATCAAGAAGAAATATGATATTCTTATTATTGGAGATGTGCATATCCCCGTTGAGGTAACATAGTGTTATTCGAAATTTCTCCGGTTCCATGTTATTCGGAATGAGTTTGTTAACAAGACTTGATCAACCTTGTTAGTGGACTCCTTTTGATGAGCATGAGATGGATGAAACTAGAAGGCACAACCTTCTGTACCCCACTTTTACTTTTTGTTATTTATATTAAATAAAATAAAAATAGTATTTTTCTGTCTGTTATCTGATTATCCGTGCAATATAAAAATACCCCGAAAATAAAAGTTCTCCAAATGCCCCGAAATTTAAATATGATTTTTTCTAGAATATTTGAGAATATTTGGCATTGAGAACACAGCAAGGGAGTCACCCACCTGCCCACGAGGGTGGAGGGCACGCCCTACCCCCTGGGCGCGCCCCCTGCCTTGTGGGCCCACGGTGGCCCTCCTCCACTTATCCTTCCACCCACACACTCCTTCTTCCTCCCACAAACACAAACAACCAGCTCAAACCCGAGTCCAAGCTCGTTTTGCTGCCATTTTCGATCTCCTTGCTCAAAGCACCTCTTACAAAACTGCTTGGGGAGATTGTTCCTTGGTATGTGACTCCTCCATTGGTCCAATTAGTTCTTGTTCTAGTGCTTTATTCATTGCAAATTTTTGCTGCTTAGGTGACCCTGTTCTTGAGCTTGCATGCCAAATTTATATGGTTCCAAGTAGTTTTGATGCATGATATAGGCTCTAGGCACTTGTAGGAGTAGTTGCTATCAATATTATTGAGTATGGTTTACTTTTATTTTGAAGTTACTAAAAATTTCAGAATTTTTCAGAAAATGATGACGAGACTTTTGAGGGGCTCATCGAGTCGAAGCTCGAAGGAAAAGGCACAGAAGCCTAAGTATAATCTGCCTCGCACCGCGGAGGTTCGGTCGTGTGAATGGCCTTCCAATGATTTCTTGAGAGCAGCCGGGATTTATGAAGATTTTTATGAATTGGCTAAGAATGCAGGCCTCACCGCTTTCCTCCACGACCAACGCGATCAGTATCTCTTACTCACAAATATCTTTGTGCAAAACTTTCATTTCCATTCTAGGAGCTCACCACCTACGGTGGAGTTTCATTTATTTGATGAGCATAAGGAGGTGTCACTTTATGATTTTTGTCGGGTTTGTTTAGTCCCTTTCGAGGGCAAGACAGAGGAACCATGTCTCGAGGATGTGGATGGGTTTATTGATACCATCACTATAGGGGAAACAAGGAAGGTTTCTGACGCACGAATCACTAGCATACATTTTCCTGTTTTACGCTATTTTGCATTATTTGCTAGTCGTTGTTTAATTGGTCGTGGAAACTGTGGAAACCTTAGTGTTCCTGATATTATTATTTTGCTCCACGATTTATTCAGTGATAACTCTGTTAGTATGGGCGGCATTATTGCTAAACGGTTAAGTCTGAACCATACAAAGGGCCCCATCTTTGGAGGCATCTATGCCTCACGCCTAGCTGCACATTTTAACATACCTATTAGGCATTATGAGAAGGAAGAAAAAGTGCTGCCTCGTGTTTATTTAGATTATAAGAGTATGGTGGCACATGATTTTATTGTTAAGAATAGGGAAGGAGAGCTTATATACAAATTGTTCTTTGATAAAAAATCATCCCGAGACTATTACCCTGCTTGCTCCTTCTTTGTTTGATTTATCTGCAGGCCAGTACCTTGTTCCGTTAGAGGCTATTCACGCCTACCGGAACCCTGCACCAGCCATGGAGCCAGAGCTGGAACCACAAGTTGATCCTTCACGACAGTCTAATTACCAGTGGGATCCTAAGATGATTGCCAACCAGTGGCAATCGGAGTCTTCTTCTACGCAGTACGACCCCAACTACTATTATGGATATCCGCCAGGCCAGCCGTGGCCATAGACCAACTTAGGCCAAAAGCCTAAGCTTGTGGAGTACGTATTTCTCACCGACATTACATTTATGTTCACACACTCATTGCTAGATGTCGGTGCTCATACTTTTTCATTGTATCATCCATGCTAGTTTATTTCCTTTTTATGCTTTCTTCTTGTGTGTTTAATAAATCTTAAGAAAAACCAAATATTAGTTATAGCTTTTAATTAGTTTACTTTACATGCTTGTAGTAGTAATTAAAAAGAAAACCCAAAAATATTTCCTGTTCTTCTTTTGCTTGTTGGGAGCTTTCCCGTGTAAATAGTTTTATTTCTTCTGTTTTCTTTGGGGGTCGATAGGAGAAGACCATGATTAAATTGTTGAAGTGGCTCTTATATGCATTATTGTTGATCTGACAAAAGAGCCCATATTGCCTTGTCTTCTCCTGTTTATTGAATGCTTGCAGGTTCCAGTAGTCCAATGCATGCGCACTATTATTATTATTCACAATGTTCGGTCGTGCAAGTGAAAGGCAATAATGACGATATATGATGGATTGACTGAGATGAGAAAGACTGGTATGAACTCGACCTCTTTTGTTTTTGTAAATATGATTAGTTCATTGTTCTTGATTCGGCCTATTATGAATAAACATGTTTGCGATGACAACTAGAGATCATAGTTCTTGTGCCATGCTTGATTAGCTATGAGTTATAATGGTTTACCTTGCGTGCCAACATGATATTGAAATGGTTATGATGTGGTATGATAGGGTGGTATCCTCCTCTGAATGATTTAAGTGACTTGACTTAGCGCATGTTCACGCATGTAGTTGAAACAAAATCAACATAGCCTTCACGATATTTATGTTCATGGCGGATTATATCCTACTCATGCTTGCATTCGGTGCTGATTAATTTTAATGCATGTTCATGACTGTTGTCGCTCTCTAGCTGGTCGCTTCCCGGTCTTTTGCTAGCCTTCACCTGTACTAAGCGGGAATACTGCTTGTGCATCCAATCCCTTAAACCGCAAAGTTATTCCACATGAGTCCACTATACCTACCTATATACGGTATCCACCTGCCGTTCCAAGTAAATTTGTATGTGCCAAACTCTAAACCTTCAAACAAATATCCTATTTTGTATGCTCGAATAGCTCATGTATCAACTAGGGTTGTCTGTATCTTCCATGTTAGGCGGATTATTCTCAAGAGGAGTGGACTCCGCTCCTCACTCATGAGAAAGTGGCTAGTCACCGGGATGCCCAGTCCCATGCTTTATGCAAACTAAATCAAAATAAATGCAAACAAAACTCCCCCTGGGACTCTTGTTAGTTGGAGGCACTCGTTGTTTCGAGCAAGCCATGGATTGATGCTTGTTGGTGGAAGAGGGAGTATAAACTTTACCATTCTGTTTGGGAACCGCCTATAATGTGTGTACCATGGAAGATATAACCATCTCTTGGTTGTTATGTTGACAATGAAAGTATACCGCTCAAAATATTATTCACCTCTATTTCAAAACCGAGCTCTGGCACCTCTACAAATCCCTGCTTCCCTCTATGAAGGCCTTATCTATTTACTTTTATGTTGAGTCAGCCTCCTCTTATTAAAAAGCACTAGTTGGAGAGCACTGTTGTCATTTGGATTCATTATTGTTAGTTTACATTGGGTATGACTTGACTTGATCTCTTTTACCATGAATTACAATTCTAGTCAGTCCTTGATCTTTAAAGGTGCTTTGCATTTATGTTTTGCGGTCTCAGAAAGGGCTAGCGAGATACCATCTTGTTATATCATATTATGATTGTTTTGAGAAAGTGTTGTCATCTGAGATTTATTATTATTGCTCGCTAGTTGATTATGCCATTGATATGAGTCAACTTGAGACCTAAGCGTTATTGCGAATGTGGTTAGTTATAATCTTTGCTGAAAACTTGAATGTTGGCTTTACATATTTACATCAACAAGAGCAAACAGAGTTTGTAAAAGTTTTTCTTTATCACTTTCAGTTTATCAACTGAATTGCTTTAGGACAAGCAAAGGTATAAGCTTGGGGTAGTTGATACGTCTCCGTCGTATCTACTTTTCCAAACACTTTTGCCTTTGTTTTGGACTCTAACTTGCATGATTTGAATGGAACTAACCCGGACTGACGCTGTTTTCAGCAGAATTACCATGGTGTTCTTTATGTGCAGAAACAAAAGTTCTCGGAATGACCTGAAACTTCATGGAGTAACTTTTTGGAAAATATAAAAAATACCTGCAAAAGATGAAGGCCAGGGGGCCCACCACCTGTCCACGAGGGTGGGGGGGGCGCCCCCTACCTCGTGGCCCCCCTGGAGCTCCTCCGACTCTAACTCCAACTCTATATATTGTGTTTCGGGGAGAAAAAAATCAGAGAGCAGAATTCATCGCGTTTTATGATACGGAGCCGCTGCCAAGCCCTAAAACCTCTCGGGAGGGCTGATCTGGAGTCCGTTCGGGGCTACAGAGAGGGCAATCCGTCGCCACCGTCATCATCAACCATCCTCCATCACCAATTTCATGATGCTCACCGCCGTGCGTGAGTAATTTCATCATAGGCTTGCTGGACGATGATGGGTTGGATGGGATCTATCATGTAATCGAGTTAGTTTTGTTAGGGTTTGATCCCTAGTATCCACTATGTTTTGAGATTGATGTTGCTATGACTTTGCTATGCTTAATGCTTGTCACTAGGGCCCGAGTGCCATCATTTCAGATCTGAACCTATTATGTTTTCATCAATATATGAGAGTTCTTGATCCTATCTTGCAAGTCTATAGTCACCTATTATGTGTTATGATCCATTAACCCCGAAGTGACAATAATCGGGATACTTACTGGTGATGACCGTAGTTTGAGGAGTTCATGTATTCACTATGTGTCAATGCTTTGTTTCGGTACTCTATTAAAAGGAGGACTTAATATCCCTTAGTTTCCGTAAGGACCCCGCTGCCACGAGAGGGTAGGACAAAAGATGTCATGCAAGTTCTTTTCCATAAGCACGTATGACTATATTCAGAATACATGCCTACATTATATCAATGAACTGGAGCTAGTTCTGTGTCACCCTAGGTTATGATTGTTACATGATGAACCGCATCCGGCATAATTCTCCATCACCTATCCATTGCCTACGAGCTTTCCATATATTGTTCTTCGCTTATTTACTTTTCCGTTGCTATTGCTATCATCACTACAAAACACCAAAAACATTACTTTTGCTACTGTTACTTTTTGCTACCGTTACCACTACTATCATATTACTTTGCTATGAAACACTTTGCTGCAGATACTAAGTTTTCAGGTGTGGTTGAATTGACAACTCAGCTGCTAATACTTGAGAATATTCTTTGGCTCCCCTTGTGTTGAATCAATAAATTTTGGTTGAATACTTTACCCTCGAAAATTGTTGCGATCCCCTATACTTGTGGGTTATTAGGTGACACAGAACTAGCTCCAGTTCATGAATGTAATGTAGGCATGTATTCCTAATAGTCATACGTGCTTATGGAAAAGAACTTGCATGACATCTTTTTTCCTACCCTCCCATGGCAGCGGGGTCCTATTGGAAGCTAAGGGATATTAAGGCCTCCTTTTAATAGAGTACCGGACCAAAGCATTAACACTTAGTGAATACATGAACTCCTCAAACTACAGTCGTCACCGGGAGTGGTCCCAATTAGTGTCACTTCGGGGTTACCGGATCATAACACATAGTAGGTGACTATTGACTTGCAAGATAGGATCAAGAACTCACATACATTCATGAAAGCATAATAGGTTCAGATCTGAAATCATGGCACTCGGGCCCTAGTGACAAGCATTAAGCATAGCAAAGTCATAGCAACATCAATCTCAGAACATAATGGATACTAGGGATCAAACCCTAACAAAACTAACTCGATTACATGATAAATCTCATCCAACCCATCACCGTCCAGCAAGCCTAAGATGGAATTACTCACGCACGGTGGTGAGCATCATGAAATTGGTGATGGAGGAAGGTTGATGATGACGACGGCGATGGATTCCCCTCTCCGAAACCCCGAATGGACTCCAGATAATCCCTCCCGAGAGAGATTAGGGCTTGGCGACGGCTCCGTATCATAAAACACGATGAATCCTTCTCCCTGATTTTTTCTCCCTGAACATGAATATATAGAGTTGGAGTTGAGGTCGGTGGAGCCTTAGGGGCCCACGAGACAAGGGGTGTGCCCCCCACCCTCATGGACAGGGTGTGGGCCCCCTGGTGTTGACTCTTTTGCTAATATTTTTTATAAATTTCAAAAATATTCTTCGTGAAGTTTCAGGTCATTCCGAGAACTTTAATTTCTTCACAAAAATAACAATATGGCAATTCTGCTGAAAACAACATCAGTCCGGGTTTGTTCCATTAAAATCATGCAAGTTAGAGTCCAAACCAAGATCAAAAGTGTTTGAAAAAGTAGATACGATGGAGACGTATCACCTGGCAACATGTCTATATGATTTCTTATGGGCGGTAGTTCCGGCCATAAGATGGCATTAAACGCCAGCCTCCTAAGCAAAGGCGTCAACTTGAGCCCCGAGTTACAGCTCTAGAACGAACATGACGTTCAATGTTGGATGCATATCTGTGTATGAAACAAAATCACTTTAGCTATACTTCAATCACCTAAAAAGGTTAATTAGGGCCAGTCGGTATTTTTTCAAAATGCACACACGCGTACACTACCAGATGCATATTATAGAAAACTAAATGCTAGATCATGCAGCTGCACGCTTTCGTTGTGGCTGGCGCGCTACACGACAAAAAAGTACATGCTATTGTCTCTCGCCTCTCTCTCTGATATATGGTCCCTAATACACAACCCACAGAAAGGAATTAACACACAGGAAAAGCACCTGGTTCACCCTATCTTAGTGCACTTCCCATTATGTGATTTCCTAGTAAGATCTCACGTTGCATGCATTTAATTTGTGTTTCAAGATTTTAAAAAGCTATAACTTTTAAATTGATCATCGAAATTAAGATTTTTTTTCACGGCTGTGTTCCTGATTGCAGCTTGAATTACGTCGGTATTTCCCCAAAGAGAAAGGGATGATGCAGCAAAATGACGGTAGATATTTCCCTGAGTAATGAGACCAAGGTTATCGAACTAGTAGGAGAACCAGCAACACTACGTAAACAATACCTGCACACAAAGAACAAATACTTGCAACCTGATGTGTTAAAGGGTTGTCAATCCCTTTGGGTAACGGTGCCAGAAATTGTCGAGTTGACGGGATAAAAATATGATAGATTGGATAAATAGATCTTGAATAAATGCAAAGTAAAATAAAGTGTGGCAAGATATTTTTGTGTTTTTGGAAATATAGATCTGAAAATAAAAGCGAATAAAAATAGATCTCGAAGGCAAATATAATAAAGAAGAGACCCGGGGGCCGTAGATTTCACTAGTGACTTCTCTCGAGAAAATAGCATACGGTGGGTAAACAAATTACTGTCGGGCAATTGATAGAAATTCAAATAATCATGATGATATCCAGGCAATGGTCATTATATAGGCATCACATTCAAGATGAGTAGACCAACTCCTGCCTGCATCTACTACTATTACTCCACACATCAACAGCTATCCAGCATGCATCTAGTGTATTAAGTTCATGGAGAAACAGAGTAATGCAATAAGAACGATGACATGATGTAGACAAGATCTATTTATATAGAAATAGACCTCATCTTGGTTAGTCCCCAAAAATGATATAAAGTTGCTATAAAATGATTGTAAAACATGCAAGAATGATAATATAACAGCATGGAACAATCAAAAATTATAGATACGTTGGAGACGTATCAGTTCCCCGCAATGAGCTCTTCAAAACTAGGTCCCATATGAGTATGTTTTGATTAATGTTTTATATGAGCAACTTTAGTGCTATAGGAAAGCAACTTACTGTTAATCTGTGTAAGATGACTGTTTGTCATCAAAAATCCCTTCGAAGTTAGCTATCATGACTACCAAGTTAACTAACTTCACCTCTAAGTTTCCTACCACAACTAGTTTAGTTTTGCCTCAAAGTTGATGGTATTTCGAGATAGGCTAACATTTATCCTAAGTTGCCTGCATAACTAGCGAGTATCTTAACATCATCCTTAGTTGCATAATAACTTTTCAGTATGGTAAGCAACTTAGTTTCATAGATATACAACTCAACAACACTTATGGACAACTTTTCAAAGTATTGTAGGCAACTAAAACAGTAATGGTAAGCAACTAAGAATCACCGACAGGCAACTTCAGAGTGTTTGTAGGCAACTTAGAAAAACAATAATAAGCAACGTCACAATATTTCTAGGAAACTAATTTGCAAAGTTAGGCAATTGAGTAGCAATGGTATGCAACTGGGCGTCAATGGTAGACAAATCATAGTATTTATAGGCAACTAAGCAGCAACAATAGGCAACCTATTACCAATAGCAGGCAACTGGGCATCAATGGTAGGTAATTTCATAATATTTATAGGCAACCGAGCATCAACCGTAGGCAATTGAGCAGCCATAATAGGCACGTTGGGATAATGTTGCCAAAATTCACATGTACACATAATGAAGTGAAGTTGCTTGCATGTAGCACTAAAGTTGCATCATGTTTTCATGTGAGTTACTTGGCTTGATACAAACCAACCTAATAGACAGTCCGACTAGGACAAAAAAAGGAGTTTGCTTCCCTGTAAGTACTAATTAGAGGCACTCTAGTCAATTGATAGTCATGGTAAGAAACTTATAAAGACTCCTCGCTGACTGGTAGTCATACTATAAGGCATAAAAAGGAGTTGCTTCCGTAACATCCAAAGTTGCTCTACAAAACTTTGTCGAAATCTATCCATATGGGATCTAGTTTTGAAGAACTCATCATGAGAAACCCAACGGTGAAAGCGGAATTGGATTTTGATGCTTGAACCAAAAGTTATAGCTTTTAAGACTTTTTGAACCACAAATAAATGCACATGGTGACAGGATCTAGGTAAATTTCATCGGTAGCGCTGTGCGCTATGAGATGTGGCTAGACAGTTTTCGAGTATAGACAACATGACACAGTGTCATGTACTTACTATATACGGGAGTGAGCTCCAAACAACGAACGAGTGCAGTGGCACTCCCTAGTCACGTACTTATAAAAAGCACAATTTGTATATAAATTATGTGCAAAGTTTCTATTATTTGTTATTTTTATTTTCTTTCTTCCTCAAGGATAATAGCAATGACACTAATTGAATCTTCCTTAAAAAATTTATTTCGATTTTGTTTTAGTTTCTATTTATTTCCTTTCTTCTTTAAGGGTAATATCAATGCTAATAATTCATTACTTATTACCAAACCTTTTTTGGGAGAAATTGCACTATTATATACTTATTCGTGCATATTATAAAAATGCAATTGCTATATAAAATGTGTGCAATTTGTTTATTTGTTTTCATTTGCTTTCTTCTTAAAGGGTAATACCAATGTCACTAATTCATTTTTTTCTTAGAAAAATACAATATTCTTTTTGTTTTTTGTTTTATTTACTCTCTTCTTTATGGGTAATACTAATCTATTTTATTTCTTCTTAGAACTTCCTTTTTGCAAAAATTCCTCTATTATATGTTTATTCTAACATATTGTAAACACTCGTAATTTCTGTGTAAATTGCGTGCAAATTTAATCATTATTTGTTCTATTTTTTAAATGGGTAATGCCAATGCAACTAATTCTTTATTACTTAGAAACTTCATTACTTTATGTTTTTAGTTTTTACTTCGTTTTGTTTCTTTTTTTCAGGGTAATACCCATGCCACTAAGTCATTACCTCTCAGGAAAAACTGTTTTTCCCTGAAAATTTCACTATTATACACTTAATCTTGCATATTATAAAAAGCACAATTCCTGTGTAAATTTTTCATTTTCTTTTTCCTTAAAGGGAATTTATTCTTTAATGTGACACAAGTATTAGAATTGCAGTTGACTGGCCCTTTTTCCTTTTGGTTATTGGGTTAACAACTCATAGTAATTAAAGCAAGGGTTATTAAAAAACTATGATATTCTAAGAACACTTAAAAAAATACTTTTCTAACAAACATGCCATTAAGGACAGGGACAGTAAAACTGAACCTAAAGGGAGCTCTCTCACGCCCTCAACGATTTCTGCCGTCGGATTACCCATTTAGATCGTTTATGGCCGTTAGATCCATTGTTTAACACCAGTTTACCATGACCGGACCAGCTGTCCTGATGCGCATCTATTCTGGAGTCTTTTTTGAAGGCATGTCGTTCACTGGGCTTCAATGGCCCATTATCTAACTCACAAAACTACACAGGAATCGATACTTCGTTGGCCCATTTATCATCGGCCGAGATCAAGCCGAGGCGAGGCGACGCTAGCGAACGAACCGGCGGTCCGGGAATCCAGTGGAGGCCAGACGCGCGAGGGATCCAGCGCTCGAGGTAGCCGATGCGACGCGGGCGAGGGAACCGGCGGTCCTGGGGATCCAGAATCACACCCCATTAATCCCCATTAATGGCAATTGATGTGCGCCACTTGCAGGTCAGTTTCCATGATGATTCATGATCCATGTGCGTTCATATAATCTCCCTTGTCCTGCCCCTCCTTCCCCACTCGACTCCTTCGATAGAATCGTCCCCGGCAAGCATGGTTGACATTAGCTCACTAATTCTTCTTCCTGTTTTGCCAGTTTTCCCTCGTTGCTTCATCCACTATTTTCACCAAATCTTCATCGAATTTAAGAATTTATTTTTGTTGATGTTCTTCTATTTCCAAATGAATGCGGGTTAATTCTCTAGCTAGGTTCTGCTAGGATGGTTGGTTTGAAGGTGAGCTACTTCTTTGAACTTTAATGATTTGTTTTTTGACAATATTATGTTTGGATGCCCACATATCCAAATTGCTTAAAGTACTTATGGTTACTTTGTGAGATTATCTTTCAGTTTCTCAAAATGCTAATGATTATGAAAGCAGGAACAATTTACATGGATTTTGGGAAGGTTCACTGCAGGATTAAGCAAGGTCTGTACGCCATATCTAAATCTTCTGCACCACCTGTTTGGTGTGTGTTTGCGCGCACACGCTGCTTGATCAAATGTTCTCTTTGTTCATTATGTTGTACCACAACCAGCAAAGTAGTGGCATAATGACATAGTTGTGATAATTTCCTCGGTTTTAGCTGTTCGCATTAGTATTCCCACAAGTTTCATTATCTTGTTTGATTGCTTCATGTACTCCCTCCATTTTTATATACAAGGCCACTAACAAAATAACAATTTGCATATATACAAGGCCACTAACACTAATCGATGCAATATTAATGGTGTTTGCCTCGTAGTACTAGTCAAGGAGGACATTAACTAGCCCTTGCATGCATGCGGGAGTGAGAGCATTGGCTTGATGTGCATGAAAGAGAAGAATACACATTAATTTACACGGCAAACAAGGAGACAAGATGCCTTGCAACATTGACTTAGAAGACATTAACTTTTGCCTTGGTACCTGTAATATGGGTTTGTGGCCTTGTATACAAAAATGGAGGGAGTACTTTCATGAGTTGTAGCTAATGTCAGTGGAGACATGTTTCTTTACCCCATGTTGCTGCCATTTCTGAAGTTATTTGCTCTTTTTAATCGAGGCAGTAAAGTGGTTTCCATGTTTTGTTAGTGTGTATGTGCATAAAAATCAAGAATTCGATTACCAACTGAATCGAAACTGAAGAAACTACATTCTCTTGCCTAATATTACTGTTGCTGTCAATACTCGATACTAAAAACTTTGAAAGGACATTTGAGTCCTGCTTTTGGCTTCTTATTGACTAATTATGATAGACCTACAACTACCTCGAAATCTGAATCTGTTGTCAAGTATTTGTTCAATTAAGTTTTGTTCTACTTTCTCCTTCTTGTACCGACTAACTTACATCAACCCATACACATAAACCCCTGCTCCCTGGTGGTCAGAGATGAACCCCTAACTCCTCTTGTGATGCTCATGCATCATGTCTGCTGCTTGCAGCACCAACTGCTCAGAGGGTTCTTTGTTAGCCTTTGTTCCAAACTGATTACCAACTGATTCGAAACTGATAAATCTACATTCTCATGCCTAATATTACTGTTGTTATCAGTACTTGATACTAAAAAGTTTGAAAGGGCATTTTGAGTGCTGCTTTTGGCTACTTCTTGGTTGATTATTATAGACCTGCAACTGCCTCTAAATCTGAATCAGTTGCCAAGTATTTTTTCATTTAATTTTTGGTTCTACTTTCTCCTTCTTGTAGCTACTAACTTACATCATCAACCCATACACCTAAACCGCAGCTCCTTCGTCAGAGATGAAACCCTAACAGCCTAACTCCTTTCGCGATGTCCACGCATCATGGCTGATGCTTGCAGCACCAACTGCTCAGCGGCTTCTTTGTTAGCCTTCATTCCCCTTTCCTTGCTACAGATATGTAATGAACCGGAGAGGAGGGGATCGGAAGTAGGTTAAGGAGAGCGAGAGAGAGACTTGGAGAGGAAGAAGGGGAAATGCTTCCCGAGGAAGGATTAGGTGAGTGACAGTCTGTTACATCGCATGCCTTGCCACAGGCGGCTGGCTGCCCTTTTTATCATTCCCTCGCTCACACTCACGCACACTTTCAGCTGGGGCCTGATCCTTGCCACGTCACACTGGACAAGTGGCGGACAAGTGGCCAGGGGTGACATTCTCCCCCCCCCCCCTTGAGCGCGAGCTCCCTCTTCAGTGCTGCTGTCTTCGTCGTCCCGGATGAGTGTAGTTGGAAAGCGTTGCCGGAGGGTGTCGAAGTCCTCCCATGTCAAAGCTGCAGTAGCGGAGTTCCCCCATTGAACCCTGATCTGGACGACTAGGGCATTGCCTTTCTTCATCATGCGTCGCTCCAGGATGCGCGTGGGTGCCGTGGTCGCCACGGACAGATCAGGCACCCGTGGAAGTTCTGCATACACCGGCGTGTAATCCGGCGTGAACGGCTTGAATTGCGAGACGTGGAAGACCGGGTGCACGCGGCTGGATTCCGGCAGGTCGAGCTTGTACGCCATGAGCCCGATGCGCGCGATGATGGTGTAGGGCCCGAAGAACTTGTAGGCGAGCTTGGCGCAGGGCCGACTGACGACGGACTGCTGGACGTAAGGCTGCAGCTTCAGGAGTACCTGCTCACCCACCTGGAACTGGCGCTCGGTGCGATTGCGATCTGCCTGCTTCTTGCAGCGCTTCTGGGCGCGCTCCAACTGGGCGCGTATGTGCGCGGTGTGCGCCGCCCAGTCCAGGTCGTCACTGGTGGGCGCGTCGTTTGGCCAGGCTGCCATGGCCTACAGGTTGGCCTCCTTCCCGTACAGCGCCTTGAACGGAGTGCAGTTGAGCAAAGAATGGAAGGTCGAGTTGTACCAGAACTCCGCCATGGGCAGCCAGCGATGCCACTTGCCCGGAGTGTCGTGCACCGCGCACCGGAGGTACATCTCCATGCACTGGTTCACCCGTTCGATCTAGCCATCGGTCTGCGGGTGGTAGGCGGTGGAGTACAGCAGCTTCGTGCCGGCTCCGGCGAGCAGCTCCCGCCAGAGGTTGCTGGTGAAGACCTTGTCGTGGTCAGAGACGATCGAGGTGGGCACCCCGTGCAGCTTGACCACGTTGTCCCAGAATGCGCGCGCCACCTGCGTCGCGTGGAAGGGGTGCCGAAGCGGAATGAAATGGGCAAACTTGGTGAAGCGGTCCACCATGACCATGATCGTGTCAAAGCCGTCCGAAGGCGGCAGCCCCTCCACGAAATCCATGGTGAGGTCTTCCCAGGGCGCGGACGGAATGGGCAGCGGGGCCAAGAGTCCGGCAGGCTTGGTGTGCTCGTGCTTGGCCTGCTGGCAAGTCACGCACTGTTGCACAAACTCCTCGGTGTCGCGCTTGAGTCCCCGCCACTCGAAGTGCTTGCGCACACGTTGGTATGTTGCTGTGACGCCGGAGTGGCCACCGACCGCGCTATTGTGGAGCGCGGCGATGAGCTTGGTGCGGAGCGCAGTGTTGGCGCAAATCCACAGGCGGCCACTGCGACGGATGACGCCGTGGTGAAGTTCGTAGCCGTCGTCATCGGGGCTGGTGATGGCGAGTTTTTGCAGTCGATCCTGGGCGTCTGGGTCGGTGGAGTAGGAGTTGAGCACCTCCTGAATCCAAGCCGGCTGGCACGCTGAGAGTGCGGCCAGGTCGAGTTGTTTGCCCACGCGGGACAAGGCATCAGCCGCGCCGTTGTCGAGTCCGCGCTTGTACTCAAAGCGGAACTGCAGCCCGACAAGTTTCGCCATGGCCTTGCGCTGCAGCTCGGTCTCGAGGTGTTGCTCCCCCAAGTTGCAGAGCGACTTGTGGTCAGTGAGGATGTCGAAGGGGCCGCGCTGCAAGTAGGGGCGCCACTTGTCGATTGCCATCATCACTGCCAAGAACTCCTTCTCATACGTTGAGAGCTTCTGGTTGCGCACTCCGAGCGCCTTGCTGAAGAATGCGACCGGATGGCCCTCCTGCACCAGCACAGCCCCGACGCCCGTGTCACAGGCATCAGTCTCGATGGAGAACGGCTTGGCGAAATTGGGCAGGGCGAGCACTAGCGTCGTCGTCATCGCGATCTTGAGCCGTTCGAACGCCGCTTGCGCCTGCTCGCTCCAGGCGAAGCCTTTCTTTGTGAGGAGCTGCGTGAGGGGCTTGGCAATGATGTCGTAGTGCGGCACAAACTTCATGTAGTAGCCGGTGAGCCCCAGGAACCCGCGCAGCTCGGTGGCGTTCGTTGGCGTTGGCCACTATTCCATGGCCTGCGTCTTGTCCTTGTCCGTGGCCACACCCTCCTTGGAGATGACGTGCCCCAAGTAGTCGATGTGGTCGTAGGTGAAAGTGCACTTGCTCTCCTTGACGAACAGTTGATGCGCCCGCAACAACTCGAAGACGATCCGGAGGTGCTCGATGTGCTCTTCCATAGTTTCACTGAAGACAAGAATGTCGTCAAGAAAAATGATCACAAATTTGCGCACATACTTACTGAATATGGCGTTCATGGGGCATTGGAAAGTCGCCGGGGCGTTCGTCAGGCCGAACGGCATGACCCTGAACTGAAAATGCCCGTGATGCGTTTTGAATGCGGTCTTGGCCTCATCCTCTTCGCGCATACGAATTTGGTGGTACCCTGCGCGGAGGTCCAGCTTGGAGAAGACTGCTGCGCCCGCCAGTTCATCAAGGAGCTCGTCGACAATCAGGAGCGGGAACTTGGTTTTGATCGTGGCATCATTCAGGTGACGGTAGTCGACACAAAACCTCCAGGTTCCGTCCTTCTTCTTGACCAACAGGACCGGCGCGGTGTACAGACTGACGCTGTGCGTGATGATGCCAGCGTCGAGCATTTCTTTGACCTGGCGCTCGATTTCGTCCTTCTGCAGCGGCGAGTAGCGGTACGGGCGAGTGTTGGCGAGGACTGCGCCTTCCACCAGTGTGACGGTGTGGTCATACTGGCGATGGGGTGGCAGGCCCTGAGGGGCGGCGAAGACGTCGGCGAATTCCTCCAGGAGATCGGCGAGGGGCGTCTGGCTGGCGCATTTGCGCCGTGGAGGCGGTGCGCGCCCGCATGTGTCCACCATGGCCATGGCCCAGACGTCGTTGCCCGCGATCATCTTGCGCAGCTCATCGGGTTTGATCGCCTTAAGGGTGGTGGACACCTTGGTGGGCGCGCCCCGGAGCGTCACCTCTTCGCCATCGTGTGTGAACTTGACCCACTTGTCTTGCCAGTGGCATGTCATGGGGCTGTGCTGGGCAAGCCAGTCCATGCCCAGAATGCCATCGTACGCGCCAATGTCCAGCTCACGCATCAGGGTGGCGAACGTGTGCCCCTGCATCCACCACTTGAGCTCGGGGACGACGCGGTTGCAGGAGAGGCGGTCACCGTTGGCGACGCGCACGTCCACCCGTGGCATTTCTTCTGTCGCCAGCCCGAGGTGATCGATGAAGGACTTGTTGACGAAGCTATGCGAGCTGCCCGAATCAAGGAGCAGCAGCATGACCTGGTTGCCCACCAGTGCGCGCAGGCGGATCATCGTCGCCGACTCGGTGCCGTCCAGCGCGTGCAACGAGAGGAGGCAGCACTCCGGAGCGTCCCCAGCAGGAGCGGGCGGCTGTGCGACCGGTCCGGGGTCATCGAGGAGTTGCAGCGCGTGGATGGTGTCGTCGGAGAGCACCTCCCCGTGATCGCCGACACTGATGGTAAGCAGCTGGGCAGGCTGTGCGCACCGGTGCTCCCGCGAGTATCTGTCGCCGCGCGTAGTCGTCCGTGGGGGTGCGGTTGGGCGCGGCCGCCCGGGGTTGTGGTGGAGCCGCCGCCGGTGGAGGTCGCCCCGATGGTGTGATGCATGGGCGCGTGCGCGTCGAGCCCAGCTCCTCCTCTTGAATACGCGCCAACACCGACGCCCTGGTGATGCTCGAGGGCGCCTGCAGATGGACTGGGGCGCGTAGCTCATCCTTCAGGCCCAGGATGAACTGGGTGACGAAGAACTTAGTGTTGATGGACGGGTCGAGTGCGAGCAGGTGGTACATCTGCTCATCAAACGTCGTACGGTACTCGGCGACCGTGGTGGTCTGTCGGAGTTGAAGCAGCTTGTGCATGACCACCTCGAACTCGTCGGCACCGAACTCCTCGAGCACGGCCGACGTGAAGACCTCCCAGGTGATGCCGCGATGTGTTTGCCGAAATGCTTGCAGCCAGTGCGCTGCTTGGCCTTCGATATACAGCGCCGCAGTGGCCACCCAGTTGTGTGGTGCGACCTTGTAGAGCTTGAAGTACGCCAGACAGCGATCCAGCCACAGGTATGGGGCGGAGCCATCGAACCGAGGGAAGTCGTGCTTCGGTGGCTTGTGGTAGTCGTTGCCGTAGTGGCCCGCTGTTGGGGAGGGTGCGGCAGCCGGGGCCACGAATCCGCCCTATGGAGGCACCGGAATCAGCGGAGGTCGATGATCCCCGAGACGCGCGTGAGCGGTCGCCGGGCGGCCCTGTTCGGTGGCCACGCGCGGCGAGTGTGGGGGCGGCGGTGGCGGTGGTTGGTGCAGCACGGTGGTGACCGACCCCGACGGCGTCGCCGGGCCTTCCACCGTCTTGCGAGTTGCGTCGACGTCGGCCTGCGTTAGATCGATCTGCCGGGCGAGGCCGCGCACATCCTGAGAGATCTGCGCGTTGAAGGCGGCCTGAATCTCGATCTGCTTGTCGTGGACTACCTTCTGCTCGTCCATCTTGGCGAGGAGGGACTCGAGCATCTTGGTGATGTTGCTGTTTCCTTCGTCCATGGCGGCCAGAACCTGACGCATCGCCGCTGAAGCTTTGGAGGGCGCCATCATCGTGCGTGGAGGAGATCGAACCCCGCGATGGATTTTGGGTGCGCTTGCCGAAGCAGCACACACCGGCGCGGTGGATGTTACCGATCTGCAACCAGCACAGTGGGGAGAAATTTTTCGGGGCGATTTGGCTCTGATTACCAACTGTAACTAACCGGAGAGGAGGGGATCGGAAGTAGGTGAGGGAGAGCGAGAGAGAGACTTGGAGAGGAAGAAGGGGAAATGCTTCCCGACGAAGGATTAGGTGAGTGACAGTCTGTTACATCGCATGCCTTGCCACAGGCGGCTGGCTGCCCTTTTTATCATTCCCTCGCTCACACTCACGCACACTTTCAGCTGGGGCCCGATCCTTGCCACGTCACACTGGACAAGTGGCGGACAAGTGGCCAGGTGTGACATAGATAGTGGATGATCCAGTGAGGAGCCCAGTTGAATATGTGAAATAGATGTATTACATGTTCTGCCACCGTTAATTTTTCTGACTTCAAGACGCTTTGCAGAAACATCAAAGAGTGATGATCTTTGAGTAGACACCTAGATATGACCCTACAGCCCCTCAAGAAAGAAGATATGGCCCTACATCCCCTTAAAAAAAGATACGACCCTACGGGGACTGAGAATTTTTCTATCCCTAACAAGTGATGCTGTAACCACTAATTGATAAATTGTAAACTAGATGTGTATGTAGTAGATTAAGTAAAGAAAGTGTGCATTATGATCAAAATTTCAAATAATCAACAAAGTACAATTAATAAGAGAAACCAAGATGCCCAAGGTTACTTCCATGCATGCTTATGCTTTCAGTGCTTAAAGAGGTCTTTCAAGGCTAATTGTATGTCGCCTTCAGAGTTGCTTGTGTTGTCAATAAACTCCTAGCATATTAGAGCACATTTTCTCGGGCTTTGATGATTTATCTTACAGTAGACATTTGGTATATGTTTGTTGTATATATTTATAGAAATTCCTTCTATTCTACTAGAAAATGGACGAGCGTAGCAACATAGCGCCTGGATGCTCTCTGAGAGATTATAGAGCACTAAAATTGTGATTTCGCAAGATGTGATTTCCGGAAAACAAATACTGCCATTCTTGTGTGGGAATCAATTATACTACTTAATTATTACTAATAATATTATATCACAATATATCTACCAATTTTGCTAGAGTAAAATGGCTATAATAACAATCCATCTATCATTAAGATTATAGCGTCAAACTAGACGGGCGCAGCAACACGCGCCTTTAATGATCTAGTAGTTATTTATGATAGGGTGCAGTTGTGTGGTTGGAAGGAAGTGTGTCTCTCTGTAAAAAAATGTTAGGCAGCAATCTTCCTCGTAGGTGTAGCAGTTTTAGGCAAACACTCTCAACTTCTCCAAACACGTACGCATGTACCAGAGGGTGACTGTGGTCAGCTTGGAGCAATCTCAGGTGAGAGCATGTCCTAGCAATCTTCCTGTACACACGCATTATCAGCTCGTACCATACACCAATTAAAGTAGTTGGACGTCTCTTTCAGAGACCTAGAGTACATATGCCCAACTACCCGTTGCACGGATAATGCTTCGGTGCCTTAAGCACTTGTCTTTGTATTTATGACATGTGAATTCAACAGTTGGTTGGTACATATATCAGTTATTCAAAGACAGATATCTTTAAGGCACCAAAGCTGCGTCCCCGTTGCATAAAACCAACCACAGGTTCTGCGACACAACGGCCCCAAAGAAACCTGGCTAGTACACAAATTGACGAAAACAAAGTTATGGTCTGCGTTTAGTCGATTGTCTTATGAGCAACTTTATTGAGGCGACCCATTTCGTCGATTGTCTTTTGTTTGGGTCAGCTTTAACAGAAAAGTCGCCCCAATGCACCGACCCAAACGGACACGCGTTCGTTTTCGTCCTCCTGTCGTCTCATTCCCGGTTCATTTTTGAGCCGGTTTTGTGTCGACGCGGACACAAGACCGACGCGCGCGCTCGCCCTCTCTTCTCTTCGGCCCCGCTGCGGTGGCACATTGGCCTTTTCCCATCCAACAGCACACCTTCGCCCGCCTGTTTCGTCGCCGACGCCGCCGGCCATTTTTTCCGATAAAAAAAGATACATAGATAGTTCTAGCATAGACAGATAAAAGATAAGATTAACTACTCATTGTTTTTCGACTCCGACTCAGTAATGTTCTCCTCCGACATCTGAATGTAGGCGTCAGCATACCACTCGTTCTCAGAGTCCCAGGACGATGCTTCTCCTAGCTTCAGGTTCAATTGAGCGTCCTGCTTCCGCGCATGCTTGTCCTCTCAATAGGCGGCTCGCTCCGTCCTCCTCGCCTCCCTCTCCGTCCTCCTTTGCTTGTAGAACTGACGCTCGTCGACGATGTCCTGCGGGAAGCGTTCGCACCACACCACCATGGCTTCCACGTCCATCTTGGCGACGGCGAGGCAACGCTGCCGCCTCCGGTGGTCACGACGATCCTTGTCGGTGAAAAGCCGCGGGAGAGGCGCGAGATCCTGCGCCCACTGGCTCGACACGTCGGGAAAATTCATCTCCCGGCGAGGCCTCAGGAGGCGTCATGCCGCCGCGTCGTGCGCGCGGGCCGCCTCCTCTGCGGTGTCGAAGGTGCCGAGAATGAGGCGTTTCTCGCCAAACCAGATCTCAGAGGACAAGGCGCCGGAGTGGCGCTCGCGGACTCCGCGAAAGCGCCCAGACGGCGCATCGACATGGTGGCGCAGAGGCGGCGAGGCTAGTGAGAGGGGGCGAGACGAGTGGGCGGTGGACAGAGTGTGGAGGGAGCGCCTTCTTAATAACGAGCGCCGGCGCGCGAACCTTTCCCGCGTGGTGGAGCGCCAAAACCAGCGCGCGCTAGGCCGACTTTTCCCTGCGCGTGCGAACCTTTCCCGCTCGCTAGAGCGCCAAAACCAGGGCGACAACATGGCCGCTGGCATGATCTATCCGCGCAGTCATGAAATGGGTCGACGCGTTGGGCGCACTGCCGACCCAAATCTAAAAGAGGGCGGACGCAGAGCGGGCGGCCGACCCAAACGAACAAAAAGCGGACAATAGTGTCGTCTATTTGGATCATCCCGTTGTAGTTTCTCTAACTAGCCCCACCAAAAATTAGAGGTGGTCATAAAGGTAGAATATGCGTGTGTACATTCATAAGATGAGTGTATGCACATATATATGAACGCTTGTATCTATAATGTTAAAAAAACCAGTACACCAAAAATTAGCTTGGGTGCTGGGTTGGGCGCAGCGCATCATTTATTTTGCATTCATATTTCTTTCTACACACATAAAATGTGTCATTATTTATGTTGGTGTATTATTTTCTATTATCTCCGTTAATGTTAAAAATGATATTACATTTTGGGATGAAGGGAGTGGTTTATACTACCCTGTGGGAACCACACGTTTGCCATAGTATGCACAGTTGACGGCAACAAACAACGGCCGGTAGAACTAACGGACGTTGTAGTAAAATGTGTCCTTACTTTTTTTTTCTTTTGCGGGTTAAATGTGTCCTTAACTTGGTTTACAACTTTTCCAGTTTGTGTATCATCGCGCTGCAAGTCATATTGAGGCCCTTTACATACAACTCGTCGATATGACTAGCCACCGAACATCTCAAATTACAGTATATACATAGATAAGTCACAGAAGAGTTCTAGATTAACCTTAACTCTACCGAAATATAGCAACATGGGACCGCACCTCTCATGATCCTCATCTACATAATTTATTTCCGACAAACATACTTGAATCTTGTAGTACGGGACCGGCCGGTCCTAACTCCTATTTGTGATGATATCTCCCGTCATGATGGCACTCCGCTTTGGTGATAAAAGGGCGACGTGGGGATCCCGGTCATATCAAGCACTAGGAGTAGTCAATCTTTTGCTTTGCCTGAATTAGATTAGCTCGGAGGCTTACTTCCTGAACCTGCACATATAGATCCAAGAGTGTTCGGTTGTGATCTAGGAATATGTGTGAGCCTTTTCAAATGGAAAATTGAAAAGAAGTACTAGCATACAAGGCTAACGAAAAAGCAAATGTGCACCACGCTGCATGCATGGATATGCACAACGCTAGTCATGCACTCACTCCCTTCTTTTAACACTAAAAATCTAAAATGCACACCCTTCTCTGCAATGAACTCATTAATTTTATGGTATGAACATTTTTTTACCACCGAAGGTGGCAATTATGTTTCACACTGCCTCTGGACTCTAGAAGTTTGTTCATACACATCAAAAAAAAAAAAATCTCCCAAACAGGCGTAAACAACTATCCACAAATAAAAGGTGTAACAACCATATTACTCTTATTGTAATAATTTGTTCATGGAAATGCAAAAAACTAGAAATTGTTATCTATGCCTCGCTCAATTGAGAAAACAAATTAAGACAACTTGACAAATTTATTCACACAGAACTAAGCAAAAATGTTCATCATCTTGCAACATTTTAGCAGTTTAGTGAGTTTTTTTTATAAAAGGAGGAGGACCCCTGGCCTCTGTATCTGGGCGATGCATACAGCCACTATATTAATTATGCTCACAAAACCTTACAAAATCATACAACAGTAAGACTAAAGCCACCGTCTAAGTAACAACTGTCGCTACTCCTATCCAATTGATGAAGGGGCGCTGATAGTCTGTGCGTAATACCAAACAAACATCACAGCCAAACCTAAACATCTAAGACCTGAGGTCCCAACCAGGACGCCTGTCAGGTATGGGGCACCTAACAGTCCGGCGCACTCCTCAACCAGGACGCCTGCCGGGTATAAGGCCGCCGCAGCCACCTGGCACCATTCCATCTTCAGTGTTGTACTGCTGCACCACCTTGCCCGGCCTCTCTGTCATCGACGCCACCACGACGCCTGATAGCGTCACCCTCCTGGGCGAGTTCCTCCCCACACATCGGGCGCCGAGCCTCCACCGCGCCACGCCCCGAGAAACGCCACCATTAATGTGCGGGATGAAACACCGCTCCACCAACTATTCCGTCCACTGGTCCCTCGAGCCCGTGTACACCTCCAAGAATGACGCCACAAGAGGGAAACGACACAATAATGCCGCCGTCATCCGATCTACCGATCTAGGGTTTCCCCCGGAGGTAGCAGATAGTGGCTTGAAACTTCTCAATAGCGATGCCTTTAACAAGGGAACGACATCGAATAGTGCCGCCATCGCCGGCCTCGGCAGCAGCCATGAGCAGCTCTTCACCCAGATCTGTTCCAATGGCCTCCATCAAGCGTCTTGTGCACGAATCATCCACCATCGCAGCCGCCGCCGCTGCCTGACCGGCCATGGCACCACCACGATACCTACAGCCGGTGCCACCACCAGCCCGCGTGCTGAGCCGCAGCACCGCGCCATACCAGATCCGGCGAACGGCACGCCGGCCGAGCCCGAATCTTGCCCCCACCATTTGCGCCAGCCGCGGCCCGCAAGGACCCAGATTGGGCCCGCACGGGCGGCCAAGACCGCGACCGCACGCCCACGACGGAGCTCCCATCATGGCGACACCGCGCTGCGCGCCAGCGACCACCGCTGCCACGATCGAGTACGCCGCCGTGAAGACGAGCTCCGGACAGTCACCAGCTGCCTGAGATCTCCCCATCAAAACAGCAACCGACGAGGAGCACGAGCCCTGCCGCCGCCGGCTCCGCGCAAGCTTTGCCTGCCGGAGTCCACCGGCGACGGCGAGGGGGTGAATGGGATGGGTGGGGCGAGGAGAGGTTGGGAGGGTTCGCCGCCCGTGTCGCCCCGGGGAGGGAGCGGCGCAGGGGCAGATGGTCCAGAACATGGAATCTTGCATGGTTCTTAACGTGATGGCGATCATACCGTGGTTAAAAATGATGACTTGCTTAGATCTGGTTGCAGGTACTTGTGTTGCAGGGGTCTTCTCACAAGGTTTAGGGATGATAATACAGAGCTCTGGAGATCATCATGTTTTACTGTTTGTTTTAGGTTGCTCTTTGTTATTTTAGTTATTTGTGCGTGCGTTACGCTGTACTTGAACTTTGTATTACTTTGTGATTTCAATAGAAGCATACTTCCTTAAAAAAAACTTTGACTATAAATAAAAAATTATCTCATGGTTGAGAAATAACAAAACCACATATAAAAGACTGTAGTTTACCAATAAAAAAACCATCATGGCCCGCTCGGCTAACAAAATATCATGCGAAGACAACTTTTAGAAATTTGTTCATGAAGAAATAAAAATGTGGAGTGCCGCGTGGATCCAGTGTTGGATCCGAAAAGTAAGAATTTCTCGGACGATCGAGAATGGGCAAAACAACGATCAAACGGCTTTGTTGTGGTGGGACATAACCCAGCTTTGTTCTAGTGTGGGGCATAGCCCAGAGGCCAGAGCTCAAGAACGTGGACCGTCTACCCACCTGGAGGTTAGTGACAATCTTGCACAGCCGCATGACCTCCTCGAGCCCTGCCAACTCCTCCTGCATTGTCCTCGCGAGCTCGTCGACAGAGCTGCTGGTGACACTACCCTGAACGCGACCGGCGGCACACACAGAAGTTAGGGCCGAAACGACACGCAAAAGTCTCTCGGTTAGTCGTCCCTACTTGAAATTTGCACCGGCAAATACATGTAGGAACTGATGAATAAGTGCATGTACCGTGGCATAGAACATGTCAGCCCTGGCTTTGATCTCATCCACGGTGCGCGCGCAAGCAAGCATGGTTTCGTGCAACAGCTCCAGGTTGGCCTGCATTTTTGTAGTAGTAGCTTAACTTACCAACCGACCTGTCGTGCTGCCAGACACGCCAGGAAAAGTTAAAGATGTATATGCGTTACGTGAGAGAGTGCGTACTCGGGCGCCGTCGGATAATGGGAGGGAGGTGGAGGCGGCGGAGAGCACCCGGCCGAGGTCCGCCACAGCGTCTGAGTGCGGCCCGCCGAGCGTCTCCCATGCGGCGAGGAGGGGCAGCTGCGGGCGCAGGAGCCTGCCCAGCTTCACCTTTTGCCGCCACCGCTGCGCCACGATTCTCTTGGCCGTGTGAATGTTGCGCAGCTCGGCCACCCGCCGCCACACATACAGCAGCTTGCTCTGCATGCGGCCACGCCACGCGCATCAGAGAAAAATGACAGGGTAATCACATCACTAGCTACTACGTATGGTTAATGATTGCACGTTGTGGTAGTAATATAAAGAAACTGCATGCATGCGTCGGCGTGGCTCACCTCGGCGGCGTGGGTGGCGCGAGTCATGGCCTTCTCCATCCGGGCGTTCGCGAGCCGCCACTGCATCAGCCGCGCGGTGAGCACGCGCGCCCGGTGCGCCACGTCCTCCTTCTTAGGCGTCGCCGGCGTCTTCCTCGGCACGCTCGGCCCTCTGCCGACGCCCTCGGAAGGCGACGACTGCCCGGTGCTCCGCCTACGCCTCGTCTGCTGATCCCAGGCACCCCTCGCAGCGAAGCCCGGCTCGGGTGACGACCGGCACGGGGACATCACCACAGTGTCCGCGCTGCGTCGTCGCATCGTGCCCGCCGCGTCGACGACGCCGGCGCTGGGCTTCCTGTAACCGAAGGATGCTGCCTTGCGGAGAGAGCGCACGAAGTTGGCGGTCGAGAAGGCCGGGGCCGCGCGGGAGGCCGAGCTGGGGCTGCGTGCTAGGCGGTGAGGTGACGCCATTGGGTGTCGCGTGGTGCTGTCACCGTTGGACTCCATGGACGACGATAATACGATCAAGGACAAGACAAAATTAATATATAGATGGAGAAAGCAACGAGGTGCCGGCGGCAAAACGGGGTTCAGAGTCCTGAATTGAGAGCTGCAACGCACATGCCGGTTCCCCTTGTCGGATTAGCTACATTGGGGTCATTTCAAGGGATGCATGCTAGCTACTCCCTCTGTTTCAAATTACTCATCGCAAGTATGGATGTATCAAAACGGAGGGAGTAGTACGGTAGTACGTACTACACATTTTATTAGGACGACAGATGGCTGATGTATACTTGGTGTCTATTCTATTGTTTGGCTTAGAGCATCGGCGGTGTATAGAGGCCACACTTCCTCTAAGGTGGCCCAATGGCAACCTCTTGGACTCTTTGGTTGTTTCTGTTGTGTCTCCGGCAAAGGCGGAATCAGGATTTCGCAAAGCCTAGGCCTAAAACTAACTGACTAAATATAACGTCAAATACCACATACATCAATGTGCATTATAAGTATGCCATAAAATCACATTCAAAACAAAATATAAATTCATTATGATCAAGAGAGGAAATTCCATAAAACAAATAGTTTAACAAAGTGCATCGTTACAAACATGGTTGGGTACCAAATTAGTGAGGACTTACTTAACTCAAGGCCATTGTTTCTTCACCAGCAATAGTAGACGGACCTGAATCTGTAAACATAAAATCAAGGATTTCAAATCAAGACACTGGACATAGACTAAATCAATTGTTCATATGAAAGTTTGCAAAAAAAAAAAAAACATATCATACCATTAACACGAGGTAGTAGCCTCTTGCGTTTCCTCATTTTTTGATAGCACTGTATAATCTTAATATCATCAATTCTTGCAAATACATCACACTCGATATAGCACACCCAACGGCGATTCATCCATTCATCGTTCGTCTTGTTTCGCAGTTCAGTTTTACTGGTACTGATTGGATGTTGTTGGCTGAAGGCTGACTGGATGTTGACTGAAAGAAAGATTCAATTGTACGGGTCCTCCTCTTCATCTTGTATCTCTAATTTGCTGACAACAAATGAAATAAAATTGACTAAGTAAATATATAACTCACTGAGTTTGGCTGATATGAAGGAACTAGGGAAAACAAAATTAGATGATACAGATTACACATTACAGATTACCTGTTCGGCACAGTGGGTGTTGCGTTGGCCTCAGTGCGTGCACTGCAGTTCAGAATCGGATGGAGAAGACCAGAAGAACAAGAGGAGGACGGATTATCATTTGTCAGGACGCCGGACCCGGCGGCCGGCAGGGAATCGCCAATTGTCGGTTGACGAGGGCGGCGGCGCAGCGCTTGGGGCCTTGAGCTCTCCGTTCGAGCGACGCGGGGGTTTCTCTGTTGCCGCGATCAGGCGAGAGATGTTTTTTCTCTTTCTTGATTGACTTGATTGACGAATGACCACGCCACAAATCAGAGATCGAAGCGTCAACCGTGTAGTACGCGATTAGTTTTCTATTCTGATCGATCGATTGAGTTGACGATCGATTGAGTTTGGCTAATGGGCTTGTACATCAATACCATATTCTGATTGTTTTCCTAGTATGCATATAGATGCTAGTTGGGCCACGCCTGGAGCTACAACCCCAGTTGCCCCAGGCCTAGTTTCGCCCCTGGTCTCCGGTGGCTGAGCTCCATGTTGGTGCTGCGGATGGGGCGTAAGCAAACCCCTATGGTGGCTTCTCTTCTTGTGCTAGACCTTGCCAGTCGCCGTCAGTTGCGTTGGCTGCCACTGGGAGCAAGGCCATTATCGAGGTTGTGGCTCTACTATTGCTACTTATTTCCGAGCTTCAAGAGTTATGTGTGTAAAAATTATAGAATGGCCAGATATTTCTTGTTGTATTTGAAGGAAATATGCCCTAGAGGCAATAATAAAGTTATTATTTATTTCCTTATATCATGATAAATGTATTATTCATGCTAGCATTGTATTAACCGGAAACATAATACATGTGTGAATACATAGACAAACTTAGTGTCACTAGTATGCCTCTACTTGACTAGCTCGTTAATCAAAGATGGTTATGTTTCCGAACCATGAACAAGGTGTTGTTATTTGATTAACGAGGTCACATCATTAGTTGAATGATCTGATTGACATGACCCATTTCATTAGCTTAGCACCCGATCGTTTAGTATGTTGCTATTGCTTTCTTCATGACTTATACATGTTCCTATGACTATGAGATTATGCAACTCCCGTTTGCCGGAGGAACACTTTGGGTGCTACCAAACGTCACAACGTAACTGGGTGATTATAGAGGAGCATTACAGGTGTCTCCAAAGGTACATGTTGGGTTGGCGCATTTCAAGATTGGGATTTGTCACTCCGATTGTCGGAGAGGTATCTCTGGGCCCTCTCGGTAATGCACATCACATAAGCCTTGCAAGCATTGCAACTAATGAGTTAGTTGCGGGATGATGTATTACGGAACGAGTAAAGAGACTTGCCGGTAATGAGATTGAACTAGGTATTGGATACCGACGATGACAAAGGGAACAACGTATGTTGTTATGCGGTCTGACCGATAAAGATCTTCGTAGAATATGTAGGAGCCAATATGGGCATCCAGGTCCCGCTATTGGTTATTGACCGGAGATGTGTCTCAGTCATGTCTACATTATTCTCGAACCGTAGGGTCCGCACGCTTAACGTTACGATGACAGTTATTATGAGTTTATGCATTTTGATGTACCGAAGTTAGTTTGGAGTCCTGGATGTGATCACGGACATGACGAGGAGTCTCGAAATGGTCAAGACATAAAGATTGATATATTGGAAGCCTATATTTGAACATCGGAAGTGTTCCGGGTGAAATTGGGATTTTACCGGAGTACCGGGAGGTTACCGGAACCCCCCGGGAGCCATATGGGCCTTAATGGGCTTTAGTGGAAAGGAGAAAAGGACAGCCCAAGGTGGCCGCGCGCCTCCCCCCTCCCCTAGTCCTATTAGGACTAGGAGAGGTGGCCGGCCCCCCTCTCTCTCTTTTCCCCTCGGGGAATCCTAGTCCAACTAGGATTGGGGGGGGGGGAGTCCTACTCCCGGTAGGAGTAGGACTCCTCCTGCGCCCTCCTCCTGGCCGGCGGCCCCCTCCCCCTTGGATCCTTTGTATACGGAGGCAGGGGGCACCTCTAGACACACAAGTTGATCCTTGAGATCGTTCCTTAGCCGTGTGCGGTGCCCCCTACCACGATATTCCACCTCAATCATATTGTAGCGGTGCTTAGGCGAAGCCCTGCGACGGTAGAACATCAAGATCGTCACCACGCCTTTGTGCTGACGGAACTCCTCCCTGACGCTTTGCTGGATCGGAGCCCGGGGATCGTCATCGAGCTGAACGTGTGCCAAGAACTCGGAGGTGCCGGAGTAACTGTGCTTGGATCGGTCGGATCGAGAAGACGTACGACTACTTCCTCTATGTTGTGTCAACGCTTCCGCAGTTGGTCTGCGTGGGTACGTAGATCATACTCTCCCCTATCGTTGCTATGCATCACCATGATCTTGCGTGTGCGTAGGAAATTTTTTGAAATTACTACGTTCCCCAACAGTGGCATCCGAGCCTAGGTTTTATGGTTTGATGTTATATGCACGAGTAGAACACAAGTGAGTTGTGGGCGATATAAGTCATACTGCCTACCAGCATGTCATACTTTGGTTCGGCGGCATTGTTGGACGAGACGACCCGGACCAACATTACGCGTACGCTTACGCGAGACCGGTTCCCCCGACGTGCTTTGCACATAGATGGCTTGCGGGCGACTGTCTCTCCAACTTTAGTTGAACCAAGTGTGGCTACGCCCGGTCCTTGCGAAGGTTAAAACGGAGTCTATTTGACAAACTATCATTGTGGTTTTGATGCGTAGGTGAGATTGGTTCTTACTTAAGCCCGTAGCAGCCACGTAAAACTTGCAACAACAAAGTAGATGACGTCTAACTTGTTTTTGCAGGGCATGTTGTGATGTGATATGGCCAAGACATGATGCTAAATTTTATTGTATGAGATGATCATGTTTTGTAACCGAGTTATCGGCAACTGGCAGGAGCCATATGGTTGTCGCTTTATTGTATGCAATGCAATCGCGATGTAATGCTTTACTTTATTACTAAGCGGTAGTGATAGTCGTAGAAGCATAAGATTGGCGAGACGACAACGATGCTACGATGGAGATCAAGGTGTCGCGCCGGTGACAATGGTGATCATGACGGTGCTTCGGAGATGGAGATCACAGGCACAAGATGATGATGGCCATATCATATCACTTATATTGATTGCATGTGATGTTTATCTTTTATGCATCTTATCTTGCTTTGATTGACGGTAGCATTATAAGATGATCTCTCACTAAATTATCAAGAAGTGTTCTCCCTGAGTATGCACCGTTGCGAAAGTTCTTCGTGCTGAGACACCACGTGATGATCGGGTGTGATAGGCTCTACGTTCAAATACAACGGGTGCAAAACAGTTGCACACGCGGAATACTCAGGTTATACTTGACGAGCCAAGCATATACAGATATGGCCTCGGAACACGGAGACCGAAAGGTCGAGCGTGAATCATATAGTAGATATGATCAACATAGTGATGTTCACCAATGAAACTACTCCATCTCACGTGATGATCGGACATGGTTTAGTTGATTTGGATCACGTGATCACTTAGAGGATTAGAGGGATGTCTATCTAAGTGGGAGTTCTTAACTAATATGATTAAATTGAACTTTAATTTATCATGAACTTAGTCCTGGTAGTATTTTGCAAATCATGTTGTAGACCAATAGCTCGCATTGTTGCTTCCCTATGTTTATTTTGATATGTTCCTAGAGAAAATTGTGTTGAAAGATGTCAGTAGCAAAGATGCGGATTGGATCCGTGGTCTGAGGTTTATCCTCATTGCTGCACAGAAGAATTATGTCCTTGATGCACCGCTAGGTGATGGACCTATTGCAGGAGCAGATGCGGACGTTATGAACGTTTGGCTAGCTCAATATGATGACTACTTGATAGTTTAGTGCACCATGCTTAATGGCTTAGAATCGGGACTTCAAAGACGTTTTGAACGTCATGGAGCATATGAGATGTTCCAGGAGTTGAAGTTAATATTTCAAGCAAATACCCGAGTTGAGAGATATGAAAGTCTCCAACAAGTTCTATAGCTAAAAGATGGAGGAGAATCGCTCAACTAGTGAGCATGTGCCCAGATTGTCTGAGTACATCAATCGCTTGAATCAAGCGGGAGTTTATCTTCCAGATAAGATAGTGATTGACAGAATTCTCTAGTCACCATCACCAAGTTAGAAGAACTTTGTGATGAACTATGATATGCAAGGGATAACGGAAACGATTCCCAAGCTCTTCGTAATGCGGAAATTAACGAAGGTAGAAATCGAGAAAAACATCAAGTGTTGATGGTAGACAAGACCACTAGTTTCAAGAAAAGGGCAGAGGGAAGAAGGGGAACTTCAAGAAGAACATCAAGACTGTTGAATCTTATCAGCAGGAGTTTCTTGACTTGTCCCGCTATGCTGAAGAAGACATTGCAACTGATGCACGCAGACAAGAGAAGTTGCGTGATGGCCTTCAAGCTGACATCAAGCTCGCACTTGTAGTGCATGACTTTGCTGATTTCGCCACTCTGGTGAACAAAGCCATCAATGTCGAAACTGGTCTGCAGGAATACCAGAGCTCTCACAGGCGCAACCATGACACGGGCTCATCTTCGGGCCCGTCTTCGCAGAAGCGCAAGATATGGATTCCCAACAGCATGTACCAGCCGAATGCACCTGCCCCAAGGCAGACCTATGCTGCACCTCGTCTGCCTGCTCCTCCAACTAGGCAGCCAAGACTTCCAGCTCCACCACTACAAGCTCCTGTTCCCACTCCTAATAATGGTCTATGCTACAAGTGTGGTCAACCAGGTCACCTTGCCAGGAACTGCTATCAGAATCAGAATCAGAATCAACTGTCCCTTCCCGCAACTGGCCATGGAAGCAACCAGCCCCGCAACAACAGTGCCAAGTCTTATGGTCGTGTTCATGCCAACCACGTTGATCTCAACGAAGCTCAAGACCAGCCTGCTACTGTGATGGGTACACTCCTCGTAAATTCAGTACCAACATCCGTTTTATTTGATTCAGGAGCATCGCATTCATTCATGTCAGAAGATTTTGCATACAAGCATGACGTTAAATGTGAGGAGATGAACACTTCGGTATTGGTAAAAACCCCCGTGGGACAATGTCAAACCTCACTGGTTGGCATCGATGTCCCCGTGGAAATTGAAGGGCTGGAATTCTATGCCTCTCCCATTATCCTGAAGTCGTCTAACATCAACCTCATTCTGGGAATGGATTGGTTGAAAGCGCATACTGCTTCTATAGTTTGCGCCACTAAGGTCGTCCATCTGTTACACCCTTTTGACGAAATAATAGCTTACCAAGCTCATCTAGTTCAGAACGCCGAGGCACGACTTTATGTCTTGAATGCGTTGAACGCTGCGCCACTCGAGGGCATTGAAAACATTCCCGTCGTTCATGAATTCCAAGACGTTTTCCCAGAAGAACTTCCAGGGATTCCCCCTGCTAGAGCTGTCGAGGTCATCATCGACTTGAAATCCGGCACCACCCCTATAGCTAAACGACCCTATAAGATGCCGCCGCATGAACTCATTGAGCTTAAGGAGAAAATCGACAAATCTCTTGTCAAAGGTTTCATTCGCCCAAGTTGCTCTCCTTGGGGAGCACCTTCTCTTTTTGTTAGGAAGAAGGATGGGACAAACCGATTCGTCCAAGACTACCGTCCTATAAACCAAGCTACCATTCAGAATAAATACCCTCTTCCTCGGATCAATGATCTTTATGATCAACTGGCTGGCTCATCAGTGTTCTCCAAACTCGACTTGAGGTTGGGTTACCACCAGATCCGTGTTCGTGAGGAGGACATCCCAAAAACCGCCTTCATGACTCAGTATGGATCATATGAGTACACCGTCATGTCATTCGGCTTAATGAATGCTCCCGCCACCTTCTCTCGTCTGATGAACTATATATTCATGGATTACCTCGACAAGTTTGTCGTGGTTTATCTGGACGATATCCTTGTATTTTCCAAGAACGAAGAAGAACATGCTGCACATCTTCGTCTTGTGCTGGAAAAGCTTCGGGAGCATCAGCTGTATGCTAAGTATTCCAAGTGTGAATTCTGGCTCCCCAAAGTAATCTATCTTGGGCATGTCATCTCCAAGGATGGTATTGCCGTCAACCCTGAACGAGTTCAGGCTATTCTCGATTGGAATCCTCCGAAGAATGTGAAGCAAGTCTGAAGTTTCCTCGGTCTCGCCAGCTACTGCCGTCGATTCGTCGAGAACTTCTCCAAGATTGCCAGGCCCCTGACTAATCTGTTGCATAAGGGTGTCAAGTTTGACTGGACAGACAAGTGTCAGGAAAGTTTCCAGGCACTCAAAGACAAGTTGACTTCTGCCCCCGTGCTTGCTCCACCTGATACTAAGAAGGACTTTGTCATTTACTGCGACGCTTACCGTCAAGGATTAGGCTGTGTCCTAATGCAGGAGCGCAGAGTGATTGCTTATGCCTCTCGTCAACTGCGCCCTCATGAAGAAAACTACCCAGTTCACGACCTCGAGCTTGCTGCTGTCATTCATGCACTGAAGCAGTGGCGGCACTACCTTCTCGATAATCGTTGTGAGATCTTCACTGATCACCAAAGTCTGAAGTATTTGTTTACTCAGCCAGATTTGAACCTCCGTCAGCAAAGATGGATGGAGACTGTTGCAGACTTTGACGTGGGTATATCATATACCCCCGGCAAGGCTAATGTAATGGCTGATGCCTTGAGCCGCAAGTCTTACTGCAACCACCTCCAGGTTCACAAAGTTCAGCCCTCGCTTGTCGAAGAATTTAGAAAGCTGAACCTCCATATTGTTCCTCCTGGAGCACTCGCTCCCCCTCCCCCGGAGTTCCGCAAGATGAATCTTCTTTTTGTTACTAAGGGTTCTCTAAATACCCTGGCTGTCATACCAGATCTCGTAGCTGGTATAAAGACTATTCAAGGTTATGACTCTGAAGTCCATAAGATTAAACGCCATCTAGCAGAAGGAAAGCCCTCATTCTTCACTATCGCCGACGATGGCGCCTTGTATTTCAAAGGCCGCCTAGTGGTACCATGTTTGAAGAAAAACCTGGATAAGAATAAAAGGGTTATGAAAGAAGCCCATGATACGCCTCTGTCCATCCATCCTGGTAGTACAAAGATGTACCAGGATATTCGTCAAAGATTCTGGTGGTCTAATATGAAGCAGGACATTGCTCGTTATGTTGCTGAGTGTGACGTTTGTCGCCGAATCAAAGCAGAGCATCAAAGGCCTGCTGGAACTCTGCAACCTATCTCTATTCCTGAATGGAAATGGGACCATGTTGAAATAGACTTCGTCACTGGATATCCCAAATCGCAGAAAGGTAATGATGCTATTCTTGTCGTCATTGACCGGCTTTCCAAAGTTGCCCATTTTCTGGCGGTCAAAGAGACAATCACTGCTAGTCAGCTTGCTACTCTCTACATGTCCAGAATTGTTTCACTTCACGGTATTCCACTGGTTATCAGTTCGGACCGTGGCAGCTTATTCACTTCTAGATTCCGGGCAAGTTTCCAAGAAGCTATGGGGACTCACTTATCTTTCAGTACTGCGTTTCATCCGCAGTCACAAGGGCAAGTTGAACGTGTCAACCAAGTTCTCGAAGACATGCTTCGAGCTTGTGTAATCTCATTCGGCAAGAAATGGGAGGAATCTCTTCCATATGGCGAGTTCTCTTATAATAATAGCTATCAAGCTAGTCTGAAGATGTCCCCTTCGAAGTGCTATATGGACGAAAGTGTCGAACCCCTCTGAACTGGTCAGAAACCGGGGAACGTCCACTCTTCGGTCCGGATATTATCCAACAGGCCGAAGAACAAGTTCCCATTATTCGCGAGAATCTCAAGACTGCTCAGTCACGTCAGAAAAGTCAGTATGACCGTCATCACCAAGACATGGTCTATCAACCTGGCGAAAAGGCTTATCTTCGAGTTACACCAATGAAGGGTGCACACCGCTTCGGGATCAAAGGAAAGTTAGCTCCCCGCTATATTGGTCCTTTCACTATTCTCGAAAGGCGTGGAAAAGTGGCATATCAACTGGAGCTTCCGCCGAACCTTTCTTAGGTTCACGATGTGTTCCACGTGTCACAACTCCGACGCTGCTTCAAGGACCCAATCCGAGCAGTGGATCATGAAGTTCTTGAATTGCAACAAGACCTCTCCTATAAAGAGCATCCGGTCCGCATTCTCGACCAAGCTGAACGCCGCACACGTCAGAAGGCGATCAAGTTCCTCAAGGTCCAGTGGTCGAATCACTCTGAAGACGAAGCCACCTGGGAACGCGAGGATCGTCTTCGTGATGAATACCCCGCACTGTTTCCTTCTACCTCCTAAATCTCGGGACGAGATTTCTTGTAGTGGAGGAGATTTGTAACGCCCGGATAATCTTGCTACAGTAATCCCACGCTAATCATGCCATGTCATCCCGATTACTGTTGCTAAACGTCCGTTAGTTCAAACCGCGTCAAATTCAAATTTAAAATTAATGTCGGCAATAAAAGTTTTCAAAAATTGAAACAAAAATGTTCGGTGGTTGCCAAATATTACAAAGGTAATTATGGTGCAGCAAACAAATTTTTATAAAATGTCTAAATAATTTAAAATGTTTAAAAACAGAAATGCAAATAGATAAAAACAAAATAGAAAAAAAGAGAAACCCCCCTGGGCCGTGGCCCAACTGGGCCAACCCAACCGGCCCAGCCGGCCACCCCACCAGGCCGGCCCAACCACTCCCTCTCCCCATAACTCCCCACTCCCCTATAATCCTAACCTCCCACTCCCCACTCGCCCCCACTCGCTCCCCCCTCCTCCCCGATCCAGATCGGATCGAGGGAAC
>NC_041380.1:285668559-285723719 GCF_002162155.2 Triticum dicoccoides | reverse complement strand
CGTGGCCGTCGCCCCCGCGGCTGTGTCCGGTGCCCGCGCCCCTGGATTACCGCAGTCGCCGCGGCCCGACCTCGCCCCACGCCCCTCCCTGCCTCGCCGGCGGCGGCCGGGCTGGCCCCATCGCGCCGCTGGTCTCGCCCGAGGCCAGCGCCCGGGTTGGCCCCTGTCGGGCGCCCCTGCACCCGTTACCAGTAGCGCCCGTTCCGGTTTGGCCCCTGGGGCCTATGACAGATGGGCCCCATGCCCAGAATGTTTTAATAATAAAAAAGAAGAATTAAAATAAAATAATAATAATAAAAATAATTAAATAAATAATAATTATTAAATTAATTAAAGAATTAATTAAAGAATTAAATTAATTAATCTTGATTAGATTAACCTAATTACTAGTTAACTTAATTAACCCCTGATTAGCCTAATCAGTCAATGACATGCGGGACCCACACATAGTTGACCCAGTCAACTGCACAGTTGACTGCTGACATCACTCTGATGTCATGCCTACGTCATCACACACTGTTTTGGATAATGTTGGAATTAAATATATAAATAAAATCAGAAAATGATTTAAATCTTTAGAAAATCATATCTTTTAATCCGTAATTCGGATGAAAATACTTTGTACATGAAAGTTGCTCAGAACGACAAGACGAATTCGAATACGCAGCCCGTTCATCCGCCACGCATCCCTAGCATAGCAAACACGCAACTGTCCCCCTCCGGCTCCTTTGTCCGAAAACATGAAACACCGGGAATACTTTCCCGGATGTTTCCCCCTTCACCGGTACCACCTCGTACCGCGTTAGGGCGCACCTAGCATCACGCTTTGTCATGTCATGCATCGTCATGCATTTGTTTGCATTATATTTATTGTTTCTTCCCCCTCTTCTCTCGCTAGACATCGAGACCGACGCCGCTGCTACCCAGTATGACTACGGTGTTGACGACCCCTCTCTCTTGCCAGAGCAACCAGGCAAGCCCCCCCTTTTGATCACCAGATATCACCTACTCTTGTCTATACTACTTGCATTAGAGTAGTGTAGCATGTTACTGCTTTCCGTTATTCCTATCCTGCTGCATAGCCTGTCCTTGCTACTACTGTTGTTACCTTTACCTGCTATCCTACATGCTTAGTTTAGGATGCTAGTATTCCATCTGTGGCCCTACATTCTTGTCCGTCTGCTGTGCTATACTATCGGGTCGTGATCACTCGGGAGGTGATCACGGGTATATACTATATACTTATACATGACACATGTGGTGACTAAAGTCGGGTCCGCTCGTTGAGTACCCGCAAGTGATTCTGATGAGGGGGCTGAAAGGACAGGTGGCTCCATCCCGGTAGAGGTGGGCCTGGGTTCCCGACGGCCCCCGACTGTTACTTTGAGGCGGAGCGACAGGGCAGGTTGAGACCACCTAGGAGAGAGGTGGGCCTGGCCCTGGTCGGCGTTCGCAAATACTTAACACATTTAATGAGATCTTGGTATTTGATCTGAGTCTGGCTACTGGCCTATACGCACTTGAAGGAAATATGCCCTAGAGGCAATAATAAAGTTATTATTTATTTCCTCATATCATGATAAATGTTTATTATTCATGCTAGAATTGTATTAACCGGAAACATGATACATGTGTGAATACATAGACAAACATATAGTCACTAGTATGCCTCTACTTGACTAGCTCATTAATCAAAGATGGTTATGTTTCCTAACCATTGACATGTGTTGTCATTTGATTAATGGGATCACATCATTAGGAGAATGAGGTGATTGACATGACCCATCCCGTTAGCTTAGCACTTGATCGTTTAGTATTCTGCTATTGCTTCCTTCATGACTTATACATGTTCCTGTAACTATGAGAATTGTGTAACTCCCGTTTACCGGAGGAACACTTTGGGTACTACCAAACGTCACAACGTAACTGGGTGATTATAAAGGAGTACTACAGGTGTCTCCGAAGGTACATGTTGAGTTAGCATAATTCGAGATTAGGTTTTTTCACTCCGATTGTCGGAGAGGTATCTCTGGGCCCTCTCGGCAATGCTCATCACCTAAGCCTTGCAAGCATGTAACTAATGAGTTAGTTATAAGATGAAGTATTACAGAACGAGTAAAGAGACTTGTCGATAACGAGATTGAACTAGGTATTGGATACCGACGATCGAATCTCGGACAAGTAACATACCGATGACAAAGGGAACAACGTATGTTGTTATGCGGTTTGACCGATAAAGATCTTCGTAGAATATGTAGGAACCAATATGGGCATCCAGGTCCCGCTATTGGTTATTGACCAGAGATGTGTCTCAGTCATGTCTACATCGTTCTCGAACCGTAGGGTCCGCACGCTTAAGGTTTCGATGACAGTTATATTATGAGTTTATGTATTTTGATGTACCGAAGGTTTTTCGGAGTCCCGGATATGATTACGGACATGACGAGGAGTCTCGAAATGGTCGAGACATAAAGATTGATATATTGGACGGATATATTTGGACACCGGAAAGGTTCCGGAGAAGTTTGGAGCACCGGGAGGTTACCGGAACCCCCCGGGAGGTATATGGGCCTTATTGGGCCCATGTAGGAGGAAGAGAGAAGGAGCAAGGGAAGGGGGCGCGCCCCCCCAAGCCCAATCCGAATTGGGGAGGGGGGCCGGCCCCCCCTTTCCTTTCTCCTTCCCCCTCTTCCTATTACTACTACTAGTACTACTTCCTAATACTAGTACTCTTTCCTTCCCCCTCCAAATAAGATAAGGAAAAGAGAGGGAAACCTACTTGGAGTAGGTTTCCCCCTCCTCATGGCGCGCCCCCCCTAGGGCCGGCCACCTCCTCCCTCCCTCCTTTATATACGGGGGTAGGGGGGCACCCTAGGACACACAAGTTGATCATTGATCGTTCCTTAGCCGTGTGCGGTGCCCCCCTCCACGATATTACACCTCGGTCATATTGTAGCGGTGCTTAGGCGAAGCCCTGCAACAGGAGAACATCAAGATCGTCACCACGCCGTCGTGCTGACGGAACTCCCCCTCGGCGCCTCTGCTGGATCGGAGATCGAGGGTGCGTCATCGAGCTGTACGCGTGTCAAGAACTCGGAGGTGCCGGAGTAACGGTACTTGGATCGGTTGAACCGGAGGACGTACAACTACTTCCTCTACGTTGCGTCAACGCTTCCGCTTCGGTCTACGAGGGTACGTAGACAACACTCTCCCCTCGTTGCTATATCATCACCATGATCTTGCGTGTGCGTAGGAATTTTTTTGAAATTACTACGTTCCCCAACAGTGGCATCCGAGCCTAGGTTTTATGTGTTGATGTTATATGCACGAGTAGAACACAAGTAAGTTGTGGACGATATAAGTCATACTGCCTACCAGCATGTCATACTTTGGTTCAGCGGTATTGTGAGATGAAGCGGCCCGGACCGACATTACGCGTACGCTTACGCGGGACTGGTTTCACCGTTACGAGCACTCGTGCTTAAAGGTGGCTGGCGGGTCTCTGTCTCTCTCACTTTAGTTGAACCGAGTGTGGCTACGCCCGGTCCTTGTGAAGGTTAAAACGGAGTCTATTTGACAAACTATCGTTGTGGTTTTGATGCGTAGGTGAGATTGGTTCTTGCTTAAGCCCGTAGCAGCCACGTAAAATTTGCAACAACAAAGTAGAGGACGTCTAACTTGTTTTTGCAGGGCATGTTGTGATGTGATATGGCCAAGACATGATGCTATATTTTATTGTATGAGATGATCATGTTTTGTAACCGAAGTTATCGGCAACTGGCAGGAGCCATATGGTTGTCGCTTTATTGTATGAAATGCAAATGCCCTGTAATTGCTTTACTTTATCACTAAGCGGTAGCGATAGTTGTAGAAGCAATAGATGGCGTAACGACAACGATGCTACGATGGAGATCAAGGTGTCACGCCGGTGACGATGGTGATCACGACGGTGCTTCGAAGATGGAGATCACAAGCACAAGATGATGATGGCCATATCATATCACTTATATTGATTGCATGTGATGTTTATCCTTTATGCATCTTATCTTGCTTTGATTGACGGTAGCATTTTAAGATGATCTCTCACTAATTATCAAGAAGTGTTCTCCCTGAGTATGCACCGTTGCGAAAGTTCTTCGTGCTGAGACACCACGTGATGATCGGGTGTGATAGGCTCTACGTTCAAATACAACGGGTGCAAAACAGTTGCACACGCGGAATACTCAGGTTATACTTGATGAGCCTAGCATATACAAATATGGCCTCGGAACACGGGGACCGAAAGGTCGAGCGTGAATCATATAGTAGATATGATCAACATAGAGATGTTCACCATTGAAACTACTCCATCTCACGTGATGATCGGACATGGTTTAGTTGATTTGGATCACGTAATCACTTAGGTGACTAGAGAGATGTCTGTCTAAGTGGGAGTTCTTTAGTAATATGATTAATTGAACTTAAATTTATCATGAACTTTGTACCTGATAGTATTTTGCTTGTCTATGTTTGTTTGTAGATAGATGGCTCGTGCTATTGTTCCGTTGAATTTTAATGCGTTCCTTGAGAAAGCAAAGTTGAAAGATGATGGTAGAAATTACACGGACTGGGTCCGTAACCTGAGGATTATCCTCATTGCTGCACAGAAGAGTTACGTCCTGGAAGCACCGCTGGGTGCCAGGCCTGCTGCTGATGCAACTGACGACGTTAAGAACGTCTGGCAGAGCAAAGTTGATGACTACTCTATAGTTCAGTGTGCCATGCTTTACGGCTTAGAACCGGGTCTTCAACGACGTTTTAAACGTCATGGGGCATATGAGATGTTCCAGGAGTTGAAGTTAATATTTCAAGCAAATGCCCGGATTAAGAGATATGAAGTCTCCAATAAGTTCTACAGCTGCAAGATGGAGGAGAACAGTTCTGTCAGTGAGCATATACTCAAAATGTCTGGGTATAATAATCACTTGGTTCAACTGGGAGTTAATCTTCCGGATGATAGCGTCATTGACAGAATTCTCCAATCACTGCCACCAAGCTACAAGAGCTTTGTGATGAACTATAATATGCAAGGGATGAACAAGACTATTCCCGAGCTCTTCGCGATGCTGAAAGCCGCGGAGGTAGAAATCAAAAAGGAGCATCAAGTGTTGATGGTCAACAAGACCACTGGTTTCAAGAAAAGGGGCAAAGGGAAGAAGAAGGGGAACTTCAAAAGGA
This sequence comes from Triticum dicoccoides, assembly GCF_002162155.2. Classification (NCBI taxonomy): domain Eukaryota; kingdom Viridiplantae; phylum Streptophyta; class Magnoliopsida; order Poales; family Poaceae; genus Triticum; species Triticum dicoccoides. Next base: position 285,718,502 of record NC_041380.1, on the reverse strand, counting down.
ACGGCAAACAAGTTGCTGCTCAAGTGAAGAAACCCAAGTCTGGACCTAAGCCTGAAACTGAGTGCTTCTACTGCAAGCAGACTGGACACTGGAAGCGGAACTGCCCCAAGTATTTGGCGGATAAGAAGGATGGCAAAGTGAACAAAGGTATATGTGATATACATGTTATTGATGTGTACCTTACTAATGCTCGCAGTAGCACCTGGGTATTTGATACTGGTTTTGTTGCTAACATTTGCAACTCGAAACAGGGACTACGGATTAAGCGAAGATTAGCTAAGGACGAGGTGACGATGCGCGTGGGAAATGGTTCCAAAGTCGATGTGATCGCGGTCGGCACGCTACCTCTACATCTACCATCGGGATTAGTTTTAGACCTGAATAATTGTTATTTGGTGCCTATGTTGAGCATGAACATTATATCTGGATCTTGTTTGATGCGAGACGGTTATTCATTTAAATCAGAGAATAATGGTTGTTCTATTTATATGAGTAATATCTTTTATGGTCTTGCACCCTTGAAGAGTGGTCTATTTTTATTAAATCTCGATAGTAGTGATACACATATTCATAATGTTGAAGCCAAAAGATGCAGAGTTGATAATGATAGTGCAACATATTTGTGGCACTGCTGTTTAGGTCATATCGGTGTAAAACACATGAAGAAACTCCATACTGATGGACTTCTGGAATCACTTGATTATGAATCACTTGGTACTTGCGAACCGTGCCTCATGGGCAAGATGACCAAAACACCGTTCTCCGGATCTATGGAGAGAGCAACAGATTTGTTGGAAATCATACATACAGATGTATGTGGTCCGATGAATGTTGAGGCTCGTGGCGGATATCGTTATTTCCTCACCTTCACAGATGATTTGAGCAGATATGGGTATATCTACTTGATGAAGCACAAGTCTGAAACATTTGAAAAGTTCAAAGAATTTCAGAGTGAAGTAGAAAATCATCGTAACAAGAAAATAAAGTTTCTACGATCTGATCGTGGAGGAGAATATTTGAGTTACGAGTTTGGTTTACATTTGAAACAATGTGGAATAGTTTCGCAACTCACGCCACCTGGAACACCATAGCGAAATGGTGTGTCCGAACGTCGTAATCGTACTTTACTTGATATGGTGCGATCTATGATGTCTCTTACCGATTTACCGCTATCGTTTTGGGGTTATGCTTTAGAGACGGCCGCATTCACGTTAAATAGGGCACCATCAAAATCCGTTGAGATGACGCCTTATGAACTGTGGTTTGGCAAGAAACCAAAGTTGTCGTTTCTCAAAGTTTGGGGCTGCGATGCTTATGTGAAGAAACTTCAACCAGATAAGCTCGAACCCAAATCGGAGAAATGTGTCTTCATAGGATACCCAAAGGAGACAATTGGGTACACCTTCTATCACAGATCTGAAGGCGAGATTTTCGTTGCTAAAATCGGATCCTTTCTAGAGAAGGAGTTTCTCTCGAAAGAAGTGAGTGGGAGGAAAGTAGAACTTGATGAGATAACTGGATCTACTCCCTTATTGGAAAGTAGTTCATCACAAGAACCAGTTCCTGTGACAACTACACCAATTAGTGAGGAAGCGAATGATATTGATCATGAAACTTCAGATCAAGTTTCTACTGAACCTCGTAGGTCTACCAGAGTAAGATCCGCACTAGAGTGGTACGGAAATCCTATTCTGGAAGTCATGTTACTAGACCATGATGAACCTACGAACTACGAGGAAGCGATGATGAGCCCAGATTCCGCAAAATGGCTAGAGGCCATGAAATCTGAGATAGGATCCATGTATGAAAACAAAGTATGGACTTTGGTTGACTTGCCCGATGATTGGCAAGCCATTGAGAATAAATGGATCTTTAAGAAGAAGACTGACGCTGATGGTAATGTTACTGTCTACAAAGCTCGACTTGTTGCAAAAGGTTTTCAACAAGTTCAAGGGGTTGACTACGATGAGACTTTCTCACCCGTAGCGATGCTTAAGTTTGTCCGAATCATGTTGGCTATTGCTGCATTTGATGATTATGAAATTTGGCAAATGGATGTCAAGACTGCATTCTTGAATGGATTTCTAGAAGAAGAGTTGTATATGATGCAACCTGAAGGTTTTGTTGATCCAAAAGGTGCTGACAAAGTGTGCAAGCTCCAACGTTCCATTTATGGACTGGTGCAAGCATCTCGGAGTTGGAATAAACGTTTTGATAGTGTGATCAAAGCATATGGCTTTATACAGACTTTTGGAGAAGCCTGTATTTACAAGAAAGTGAGTGGGAGCTCTGTAGCATTTCTAGTTTTATATGTTGATGACATATTATTAATTGGAAATGATATAGAATTTCTGGATAGCATAAAGGGATACTTGAATAAAAGTTTTTCTATGAAAGACCTCGGTGAAGCTGCTTACATATTGGGCATCAAGATCTATAGAGATAGATCAAGACGCTTAATAGGACTTTCACAAAGTACATACCTTGACAAAAATTTGAAAAAGTTCAAAATGGATCAGGCAAAGAAAGGATTCTTGCCTGTGCTACAAGGTGTGAAGTTGAGTCAAACTCAATGCCCGACCACAGCAGAAGATAGAGAGAAAATGAAAGATGTTCCCTATGCTTCAGCCATAGGCTCTATCATGTATGCAATGCTGTGTACCAGACCTGACGTATGCTTAGCAATAAGCTTGGCAGGTAGGTACCAAAGTAATCCAGGAGTGGATCACTGGACAGCGGTCAAGAACATCCTGAAATACCTGAAAAGGACTAAGGATATGTTTCTCGTATATGGAGGTGACAAAGAGCTAGTCGTAAATGGTTACGTCGATGCAAGCTTTGACACTGATCCGGACGATTCTAAATCGCAGACCGGATACGTGTTTTTATTAAACGGTGGAGCTGTAAGTTGGTGCAGTTCTAAACAAAGCATCGTGGCAGGATCTACATGTGAAGCAGAGTACATAGTTGCTTCTGAAGCATCAAATGAAGGAGTCTGGATGAAGGAGTTCATTTCCGATCTAGGTGTCATACCTAGTGCATCGGGACCAATGAAGATCTTCTGTGACAATACTGGTGCAATTGCCTTGGCAAAGGAATCCAGATTTCACAAGAGGACCAAGCACATCAAGAGACGCTTCAATTCCATTCGGGACCAAGTCCAAGTGGGAGACATAGAGATTTGCAAGATACATACGGATCTGAATGTTGCAGACCCGTTGACTAAGCCTCTCTCACGAGCAAAACATGATCAGCACCAAGACTCCATGGGTGTTAGAATCATTACTATGTAATCTAGATTATTGACTCTAGTGCAAGTGGGAGACTGAAGGAAATATGCCCTAGAGGCAATAATAAAGTTATTATTTATTTCCTCATATCATGATAAATGTTTATTGTTCATGCTAGAATTGTATTAACCGGAAACATGATACATGTGTGAATACATAGACAAACATATAGTCACTAGTATGCCTCTACTTGACTAGCTCATTAATCAAAGATGGTTATGTTTCCTAACCATTGACATGTGTTGTCATTTGATTAATGGGATCACATCATTAGGAGAATGAGGTGATTGACATGACCCATCCCGTTAGCTTAGCACTTGATCGTTTAGTATTCTGCTATTGCTTCCTTCATGACTTATACATGTTCCTGTAACTATGAGAATTGTGTAACTCCCGTTTACCGGAGGAACACTTTGGGTACTACCAAACGTCACAACGTAACTGGGTGATTATAAAGGAGTACTACAGGTGTCTCCGAAGGTACATGTTGAGTTAGCATAATTCGAGATTAGGTTTTGTCACTCCGATTGTCGGAGAGGTATCTCTGGGCCCTCTCGGCAATGCTCATCACCTAAGCCTTGCAAGCATGTAACTAATGAGTTAGTTATAAGATGAAGTATTATAGAACGAGTAAAGAGACTTGTCGATAGCGAGATTGAACTAGGTATTGGATACCGACGATCGAATCTCGGACAAGTAACATACCGATGACAAAGGGAACAACGTATGTTGTTATGCGATTTGACCGATAAAGATCTTCGTAGAATATGTAGGAACCAATATGGGCATCCAGGTCCCGCTATTGGTTATTGACCAGAGATGTGTCTCAGTCATGTCTACATCGTTCTCGAACCGTAGGGTCCGCACGCTTAAGGTTTCGATGACAATTATATTATGAGTTTATGTATTTTGATGTACCGAAGGTTGTGCGGAGTCCCGGATATGATTACGGACATGACGAGGAGTCTCGAAATGGTCGAGACATAAAGATTGATATATTGGACGGATATATTTGGACACCGGAAAGGTTCCGGAGAAGTTTGGAGCCCCGGAAGGTTACCGGAACCAACCGGGAGGTATATGGGCCTTATTGGGCCCATGTAGGAGGAAAAGAGAAGGAGCAAGGGAAGGGGGCGCGCCCCCCCAAGCCCAATCCGAATTGGGGAGGGGGGCCGGCCCCCCCTTTCCTTTCTCCTTCCCCCTCTTCCTATTACTACTACTAGTACTACTTCCTAATACTAGTACTCTTTCCTTCCCCCTCCAAATAAGATAAGGAAAAGAGAGGGAAACCTACTTGGAGTAGGTTTCCCCCTCCTCATGGCGCACCCCCCTAGGGCCGGCCACCTCCTCCCTCCCTCCTTTATATACGGGGGTAGGGGGGCACCCTAGGACACACAAGTTGATCATTGATCGTTCCTTAGCCGTGTGCGGTGCCCCCCTCCACGATATTACACCTCGGTCATATTGTAGCGGTGCTTAGGCGAAGCCCTGCAACAGGAGAACATCAAGATCGTCACCACGCCGTCGTGCTGACGGAACTCCCCCTCGGCGCCTCTGCTGGATCGGAGATCGAGGGTGCGTCATCGAGCTGTACGCGTGTCAAGAACTCGGAGGTGCCGGAGTAACGGTACTTGGATCGGTTGAACCGGAGGACATACGACTACTTCCTCTACGTTGCGTCAACGCTTCCGCTTCGGTCTACGAGGGTACGTAGACAACACTCTCCCCTCGTTGCTATATCATCACCATGATCTTGCGTGTGCGTAGGAAATTTTTTGAAATTACTACGTTCCCCAACAGCACTAACCATCTATGCGGGGACAGTTATGGGCACTCGACGTCGTGGTATCAGCCGAAGCCTTCGTGACGCCAGCGACTGAGCGGCGCACGCCGGGTTGGACCGTGTAACGTGACTTCCTTTGTAATGGAGGTTGCTAGGTCTGCTCTCCGGCCGCGTACACAACGTGCATGTGTGCTATGGGCGATGGGCCCAGACCCCTGTGCGCTTAGGTTTAGACCGGCGTGCTGGCCTCTCTGTTGTGCCTAGGTGGGGCTGCGACGTGTTGATCTTCCGTGGCCGGGCATGACCCATAAAAGTGTGTCCGGCCAAATGGGATCGAGCGTGTTGGGTTATGTGGTGCACCCCTGCAGGGAAGTTAATCTATTCGAATAGACGTGATCTTCGGTAACAGGACGACTTGGAGTTGTACCTTGACCTTATGACAACTAGAACCGGATACCTAATAAAACACACCCTTCCAAGTGCCAGATACAACCGGTGATCGCTCTCTCACAGGGCGACGAGGGGAGGACCATCAATTAGGATTATGCTACGTGATGATACTTGGAGGACTTCAGTCTACTCTCTTCTACATGCTGCAAGACGGAGGCTGCCAGAAGCGTAGTCTTCGAAAGGACTAGCTATCCCCCTCTTATTCTGGCATTCTACAGTTCAGTCCACATATGATACCCTTATTCCATTTGATACCCATGCATATGTAGTGTAGCTCCTTGCTTGCGAGTACTTTGGATGAGTACTCACGGTTGCTTTCTCCCTCTTTTCCCCCTATCCCTTCTACCTGCTTGTCGCAACCAGATGTTGGAGCCCAGGAGCAAAACGCCACCTTCGACGACGACTCCTACTACACCGGAGGTGCCAACTACTACGTGCTGCCCGCTGACGACGACCAGGAGTAGTTTAGGAGGATCCCAGGCAGGAGGCCTGCGCCTCTTTCGATCTGTATCCCAGTTTGTGCTAGCCTTCTTAAGGCAAACTTGTTTAACTTATGTCTGTACTCAGATATTGTTGCTTCCGCTGACTCGTCTATGATCGAGCTCTTGTATTCGAGCCCTCGAGGCCCCTGGCTTGTAATATGATGCTTGTATGACTTATTTTATTTGTAGAGTTGTGTTGTGATATCTTCCCGTGAGTCCCTGATCTTGATCGTACACGTTTGCGTGTATGATTAGTGTACGATTGAATCGAGGGCGTCACACACCGCTCCACCAACTATTCCGTCCACTGGTCCCTCGAGCCCGTGTACACCTCCAAGAATGACGCCACAAGAGGGAAACGACACAATAATGCCGCCGTCATCCGATCTACCGATCTAGGGTTTCCCCCGGAGGTAGCAGATAGTGGCCTGAAACTTCTCAATAGCGATGCCTTTAACAAGGGAACGACACCGAATAGTGCTGCCATCGCCGGCCTCGGCAGCAGCCATGAGCAGCTCTTCACCCAGATCTGTTCCAATGGCCTCCATCAAGCGTCTTGTGCACGAATCATCCACCATCGCGGCCGCCGCCGCTGCCTGACCGGCCATGGCACCACCACGATACCTACAGCCGGTGCCACCACCAGCTCGCGTGCTGAGCCGCAGCACCGCGCCATACCAGATCCGGCGAACAGCACGCCGGCCGAGCCCAAATCTTGCCCCCACCATCTGCGCCAGCCGCGGCCCGCGAGGACCCATATTGGGCCCGCACGGGCGGCCAAGACCGCGACCGCACGCCCACGACGGAGCTCCCATCATGGCGACACCGCGCTGCGCGCCAGCGACCACCGCTGCCACGATCGAGTACGCCGCCGTGAAGACGAGCTCCGGACAGTCACCAGCTGCCTGAGATCTCCCCATCAAAACAGCAACCGACGAGGAGCACGAGCCCTGCCGCCGCCGGCTCCGCGCAAGCTTTGCCTGCCGGAGGCCACCGGCGACGGCGAGGGGGTGAATGGGATGGGTGGGGCGAGGAGAGGCTGGGAGGGTTCGCCGCCCGTGTCGCCCCGGGGAGGGAGCGGCGCGGGGGCAGATGGTCCAGAACATGGAATCTTGCATGGTTCTTAACGTGATGGCGATCATACCGTGGTTGAAAATGATGACTTGCTTAGATCTGGTTGCAGGTACTTGTGTTGCAGGGGTCTTCTCACAAGGTTTAGGGATGATAATACAGAGCTCTGGAGATCATCATGTTTTACTGTTTCTTTTAGGTTGCTCTTTGTTATTTTAGTTATTTGTGCGTGCGTTACGCTGTACTTGAACTTTGTATTACTTTGTGATTTCAATAGAAGCATATTTCCTTAAAAAAACTTTGACTATAAATAAAAAATTATCTCATGGTTGAGAAATAACAAAACCACATATAAAAGACTGTAGTTTACCAATAAAAAAACCATCATGGCCCGCTCGGCTAACAAAATATCATGCGAAGACAACTTTTAGAAATTTGTTCATGAAGAAATAAAAATGTGGAGTGCCGCGTGGATCCAGTGTTGGATCCGAAAAGTAAGAATTTCTCGGACGATCGAGAATGGGCAAAACAACGATCAAACGGCTTTGTTGTGGTGGGACATAACCCAGCTTTGTTCTAGTGTGGGGCATAGCCCAGAGGCCAGAGCTCAAGAACGTGGACCGTCTACCCACCTGGAGGTTAGTGACAATCTTGCACAGCCGCATGACCTCCTCGAGCCCTGCCAACTCCTCCTGCATTGTCCTCGCGAGCTCGTCGACAGAGCTGCTGGTGACACTACCCTGAACGCGACCGGCGGCACACACAGAAGTTAGGGCCGAAACGACACGCAAAAGTCTCTCGGTTAGTCGTCCCTACTTGAAATTTGCACCGGCAAATACATGTAGGAACTGATGAATAAGTGCATGTACCGTGGCATAGAACATGTCAGCCCTGGCTTTGATCTCATCCACGGTGCGCGCGCAAGCAAGCATGGTTTCGTGCAACAGCTCCAGGTTGGCCTGCATTTTTGTAGTAGTAGCTTAACTTACCAACCGACCTGTCGTGCTGCCAGACACGCCAGGAAAAGTTAAAGATGTATATGCGTTACGTGAGAGAGTGCGTACTCGGGCGCCGTCGGATAATGGGAGGGAGGTGGAGGCGGCGGAGAGCACCCGGCCGAGGTCCGCCACAGCGTCTGAGTGCGGCCCGCCGAGCGTCTCCCATGCGGCGAGGAGGGGCAGCTGCGGGCGCAGGAGCCTGCCCAGCTCGGGTGACGACCGGCACGGGGACATCACCACAGTGTCCGCGCTGCGTCGTCGCATCGTGCCCGCCGCGTCGACGACGCCGGCGCTGGGCTTCCTGTAACCGAAGGATGCTGCCTTGCGGAGAGAGCGCACGAAGTTGGCGGTCGAGAAGGCCGGGGCCGCGCGGGAGGCCGAGCTGGGGCTGCGTGCTAGGCGGTGAGGTGACGCCATTGGGTGTCGCGTGGTGCTGTCACCGTTGGACTCCATGGACGACGATAATACGATCAAGGACAAGACAAAATTAATATATAGATGGAGAAAGCAACGAGGTGCCGGCGGCAAAACGGGGTTCAGAGTCCTGAATTGAGAGCTGCAACGCACATGCCGGTTCCCCTTGTTGTCGGATTAGCTACATTGGGGTCATTTCAAGGGATGCATGCTAGCTACTCCCTCTGTTTCAAATTACTCATCGCAAGAATAGATGTATCAAAACGGAGGGAGTAGTACGGTAGTACGTACTACACATTTTATTAGGACGACAGATGGCTGATGTATACTTGGTGTCTATTCTATTGTTTGGCTTAGAGCATCGGCGGTGTATAGAGGCCACACTTCCTCTAAGGTGGCCCAATGGCAACCTCTTGGACTCTTTGGTTGTTCCTGTTGTGTCTCCGGCAAAGGCGGAATCAGGATTTCGCAAAGCCTAGGCCTAAAACTAACTGACTAAATATAACGTCAAATACCACATACATCAATGTGCATTATAAGTATGCCATAAAATCACATTCAAAACAAAATATAAATTCATTATGATCAAGAGAGGAAATTCCATAAAACAAATAGTTTAACAAAGTGCATCGTTACAAACATGGTTGGGTACCAAATTAGTGAGGACTTACTTAACTCAAGGCCATTGTTTCTTCACCAGCAATAGTAGACGGACCTAAATCTGCAAACATAAAATCAAGGATTTCAAATCAAGACACTGGACATAGACTAAATCAATTGTTCATATAAAAGTTTGCAAAAAAAAAAACATATCATACCATTAACACGAGGTAGTAGCCTCTTGCGTTTCCTCATTTTTGATAGCACTGTATAATCTTAATATCATCAATTCTTGCAAATACATCACACTCGATATAGCACACCAAACGGCGATTCATCCATTCATCGTTCGTCTTGTTTCGCATATCAGTTTTACTGGTACTGATTGGATGTTGTTGACTGAAGGCTGACTGGATGTTGACTGAAAGAAAGATTCAATTGTACGGGTCCTCCTCTTCATCTTGTATTTCTAATCTGCTGACAACAAATGAAATAAAATTGACTAAGTAAATATATAACTCACTCAGTTTGGCTGATATGAAGGAATTAGGGAAAACAAAATTAGATGATACAGATTACACATTACAGATTACCTGTTCGGCACAGTGGGTGTTGCGTTGGCCTCAGTGCGTGCACTGCAGTTCAGAATCGGATGGAGAAGACCAGAAGAACAAGAGGAGGACGGATTATCATTTGTCAGGACGCCGGACCCGGCGGCCGGCGGGGAATCGCCAATTGTCGGTTGACGAGGGCGGCGGCGCAGCGCTTGGGGCCTTGAGCTCTCCGTTCGAGCGACGCGAGGGTTTCTCTGTTGCCGCGATCAGGCGAGAGATGTTTTTCTCTTTCTTGATTGACTTGATTGACGAACGACCACGCTACAAATCAGTGATCGAAGCGTCAACCGTGTACTACGCGATTAGTTTTCTATTCTGGTCGATCGATTGAGTTGACGATCGATTGAGTTTGGCTAATGGGCTTGTACATCAATACCATATTCTGATTTTTTTTCCTAGTATGCATATAGATGCTAGTTGGGCCACGCCTGGAGCTACAACCCCAGTTGCCCCAGGCCTAGTTTCGCCCCTGGTCTCCGGTGGCTGAGCTCCATGTTGGTGCTGCGGATGGGGCGCAAGCAAACCCCTATGGTGGCTTCTCTTCTTGTGCTAGACCTTGCCAGTCGCCGTCAGTTGCGTCGGCTGCCACTGGGAGCAAGGCCATTATCGAGGTTGTGGCTCTACTATTGCTACTTATTTCCGAGCTTCAAGAGTTCTGTGTGTAAAAATTATAGAATGGCCAGATATTTCTTGTTAAATTTGAAGGAAATATGCCCTAGAGGCAATAATAAAGTTATTATTTATTTCCTTATATCATGATAAATGTTTATTATTCATGCTAGAATTGTATTAACCGGAAACATAATACATATGTGAATACATAGACAAACTTAGTGTCACTAGTATGCCTCTACTTGACTAGCTCGTTAATCAAAGATGGTTATGTTTCCTAACCATGAACAAGGTGTTGTTATTTGATTAACGAGGTCACATCATTAGTTGAATGATCTGATTGACATGACCCATTTCATTAGCTTAGCACCCGATCGTTTAGTATGTTGCTATTGCTTTCTTCATGACTTATACATGTTCCTATGACTATGAGATTATGCAACTCCCGTTTGCCGGAGGAACACTTTGGGTGCTACCAAATGTCACAACGTAACTGGGTGATTACAAAGGAGCATTACAGGTGTCTCCAAAGTTACATGTTGGGTTGGCGTATTTCGAGATTAGGATCTGTCACTCCGATTGTCGAAGAGGTATCTCTGGGCCCTCTCGGTAATGCACATCACATAAGCCTTGCAAGTATTGCAACTAATGAGTTAGTTGCGGGATGATGTATTACGGAACGAGTAAAGAGACTTGCCGGTAACGAGACTGAACTAGGTATTGGATACCGACGATCGAATCTCGGGCAAGTAACATACCGATGACAAAGGGAACAACGTATGTTGTTATGCGGTCTGACCGATAAAGATCTTCGTAGAATATGTAGGAGCCAATATGGGCATCCAGGTCCCGCTATTGGTTATTGACCGGAGATGTGTCTCAGTCATGTCTACATTATTCTCGAACCGTAGGGTCCGCACGCTTAACGTTACGATGACAGTTATTATGAGTTTATGCATTTTGATGTACCGAAGTTAGTTCGGAGACCCGAATGTGATCACGGACATGACGAGGAGTCTCGAAATGGTCGAGACATAAAGATTGATATATTGGAAGCCTATATTTGGACATCGGAAGTGTTCCGGGTGAAATCGGGATTTTACCGGAGTACCGGGAGGTTACCGGAACCCCCCGGGAGCCATATGGGCCTTAAATGGGCTTTAGTGGAAAGGAGAAAAGGACAGCCCAAGGTGGCCGCGCGCCTCCCCCCTCCCTAGTCCTATTAGGACTAGGAGAGGTGGCCGGCCCCCCTCTCTCTCTTTTCCCCTCGGGGAATCCTAGTCCAACTAGGATTGGGGGGGGGGGGAGTCCTACTCCCGGTAGGAGTAGGACTCCTCCTACGCCCTCCTCCTGGCCGGCGGCCCCCTCCCCCTTGGCTCCTTTATATACGGAGGCAGGGGGCACCTCTAGACACACAAGTTGATCCTTGAGATCGTTCCTTAGCCGTGTGCGGTGCCCCCTGCACCATATTCCACCTCGATCATATTGTAGCGGTGCTTAGGCGAAGCCCTGCGACGGTAGAACATCAAGATCGTCACCATGCCGTCATGCTGACGGAACTCCTCCCCAACGCTTTGCTAGATCGGAGCCCGGGGATCGTCATCGAGCTGAACGTGTGCCAAGAACTCGGAGGTGCTGGAGTAACGGTGCTTGGATTGGTCGGATCGAGAAGACGTACGACTACTTCCTCTACGTTGTGTCAACGCTTCCGCAATCGGTCTGCGTGGGTATGTAGATCATACTCTCCCCTCTCGTTGCTATGCATCACCATGATCTTGCGTGTGCGTGGAATTTTTTTGAAATTACTATGTTCCCCAATAGTGGCATCCGAGCCTAGGTTTTATGGTTTGATGTTATATGCACGAGTAGAACACAAGTGCGTTGTGGGCGATATAAGTCATACTGCCTACCAGCATGTCATACTTTGGTTCGGCGGCATTGTTGGACGAGACGACCCGGACCAACATTACGCTACGCTTACGCGAGACCGGTTCCCCCGACGTGCTTTGCACATAGGTGGCTTGCGGGCGACTGTCTCTCCAACTTTAGTTGAACCGAGTGTGGCTACGCCCGGTCCTTGCGAAGGTTAAAACGGAGTCTATTTGACAAACTATCATTGTGGTTTTGATGCGTAGGTGAGATTGCTTCTTACTTAAGCCCGTAGCAGCCACGTAAAACTTGCAACAACAAAGTAGAGGACGTCTAACTTGTTTTTGCAGGGCATGTTGTGATGTGATATGGCCAAGACATGATGCTAAATTTTATTGTATGAGATGATCATGTTTTGTAACCGAGTTATCGGCAACTGGCAGGAGCCATATGGTTGTCGCTTTATTGTATGCAATGCAATCGCAATGTAATGCTTTACTTTATTACTAAGCGGTAGTGATAGTCGTAGAAGCATAAGATTGGCGAGACGACAATGATGCTACGATGGAGATCAAGGTGTCGCGCCGGTGACAATGGTGATCATGACGGTGCTTCGGAGATGGAGATCACAGGCACAAGATGATGATGGCCATATCATATCACTTATATTGATTGCATGTGATGTTTATCTTTTATGCATCTTATCTTGCTTTGATTGACGGTACCATTATAAGATGATCTCTCACTAAATTATCAAGAAGTGTTCTCCCTGAGTATGCACCGTTGCGAAAGTTCTTCGTGCTGAGACACCACGTGATGATCGGGTGTGATAGGCTCTACGTTCAAATACAACGGGTGCAAAACAGTTGCACACGCGGAATACTCAGGTTATACTTGACGAGCCAAGCATATACAGATATGGCCTCGGAACACGGAGACCGAAAGGTCGAGCGTGAATCATATAGTAGATATGATCAACATAGTGATGTTCACCAATGAAACTACTCCATCTCACGTGATGATCGGACATGGTTTAGTTGATTTGGATCACGTGATCACTTAGAGGATTAGAGGGATGTCTATCTAAGTGGGAGTTCTTAAGTAATATGATTAAATTGAACTTTAATTTATCATGAACTTAGCCCTGGTAGTATTTTGCAAATCATGTTGTAGATCAATAGCTCGCGTTGTTGCTTCCCTATGTTTATTTTGATATGTTCCTAGAGAAAATTGTGTTGAAAGATGTTAGTAGCAAATATGCGGATTGGATCCGTGGTCTGAGGTTTATCCTCATTGCTGCACAGAAGAATTATGTCCTTGATGCACCGCTAGGTGACGGACCTATTGCAGGAGCAGATGCGGACGTTATGAACGTTTGGCTAGCTCAATATGATGACTACTTGATAGTTTAGTGCACCATGCTTAATGGCTTAGAATCGGGACTTCAAAGACGTTTTGAACGTCATGGAGCATATGAGATGTTCCAGGAGTTGAAGTTAATATTTCAAGCAAATACCCGAGTTGAGAGATATGAAAGTCTCCAACAAGTTTTATAGCTAAAAGATGGAGGAGAATCGCTCAACTAGTGAGCATGTGCGCAGATTGTCTGAGTACATCAATCGCTTGAATCAAGCGGGAGTTAATCTTCCAGATAAGATAGTGATTGATAGAATTCTCTAGTCACCATCACCAAGTTAGAAGAACTTTGTGATGAACTATGATATGCAAGGGATAACGGAAACGATTCCCAAGCTCTTCGTAATGCGGAAATTGACGAAGGTAGAAATCGAGAAAAACATCAAGTGTTGATGGTAGACAAGACCACTAGTTTCAAGAAAAGGGCAGAGGGAAGAAGAGGAACTTCAAGAAGAACAGCAAGCTAGTTGCTGCTCAAGTGAAGAAGCCCAAGTCTGGTCCTAAGCCTGAGACTAAGTGTTTCTACTGCAAAGGGACTGGTCACTGGAAGCGGAACTACCCCAAGTGATTGGCAGATAAGAAGGATGGCAAAGTGAACATAAGTATATTTGATATACATGTTATTGATGTGTACTTTACTAGTGTTTATAGCAACCCCTCAGTATTTGATACTAGTTCAGTTGCTAAGATTAGTAACTCGAAACGGGAGTTGCAGAATAAACAGAGACTAGTTAAGGGTGAAGTGACGATGTGTGTTGGAAGTGGTTCCGAGATTGATATGATCATCATCGCACACTCCCTATACTTTCGGGATTAGTGTTGAACCTGAATAAGTGTTATTTGGTGTTTGCGTTGAGCATGAATATGATTTGATCATGTTTATTGTAATACGGATATTCATTTAAGTAAGAGAATAAATTGTTGTTCTGTTTACATGAATAAAAGCTTATATGGTTACACACCCAATGAAAATAGTTCGTTGGATCTCGATCGTAGTGATACACATAATCATAATATTGAAACCAAAAGATGCAAAGTTAATAATGATAGTGCAACTTATTTGTAGCACTGCCGTTTAGGTCATATTGGTGTAAAGCACATGAAGAAACTCCATGCTGATGGGATTTTGGAATCACTTGATTATGAATCACTTGATGCTTGCGAACCATGCCTCATGGGCAAGATGACTAAGACTCCGTTCTCCGGAGCGAGCAACTGACTTATTGGAAATAATACATACTGATGTATGCGATCCGATGAGTGTTGAAGCTCGCGGCGGGTATCGTTATTTTCTGACCCTCATAGATGATTTGAGCAGATATGAGTATATCTACTTGATGAAACATAAGTCTGAAACATTTGAAAAGTTCAAATAATTTCAGGGTGAAGTGGAAAATCATCATGACAAGAAAAATAAGGTTTCTACGATCTGATCACGGAGACAAATATTTGAGTTACGAGTTTGGTCTTCAATTAAAACTATCTGGAATAGTTTCACAAATTCATGCCACCTGGAACACCACAGCATAATAGTGTGTTCGAACGTCATAACCGTACTTTATTGGATATAGTGCAATCTATGATGTTTCTTACCGATTTACCACTATAGTTTTGGGGTTATGCATTAGAGACAGCTGCATTCACGAAAAAAGGGGCACCATCTAAATCCGTTGAGACGACACTGTATGAACTATGGTTTGACAAGAAACCTAAGCTGTCGTTTCTTAAAGTTTGAGGTTGCAATGCTTATGTGAAAAAGTTTCAACCTGATAAGCTCAAACCCAAATCGGAGAAATGTGTCTTCATAGGATATCCAAAGGAAACTATTGGATACACCTTCTATCACAGATCCGAAGGCAAGACTTTTGTTGCTAAATTCGGAAACTTTCTAGAGAAGGAGTTTCTCTCGAAAGAAGTGAGTGGGAGGAAAGTAGAAAACTTGATAAGGTAATTGTACCTTCTCCCTTATTGGAAAGTAGTTCATCACAGAAATCTGTTCTTGTGACTACTACACCAATTAGTGAGGAAGCTAATGATGATGATCATGTAACTTCAGATCAAGTTACTACCGAATCTCGTAGGTAAACCAGAGTGAGATCCGCACCAGAGTGGTACGGTAATCCTGTTCTGGAAGTCATGTTACTAGACCATGATGAACTTGCGAACTATGAGGAAGCGATGATGAGCCCAGATTCCGCGAAATGGTTTGAGGCCATGAAATCTGAGATATGATCCATGTATGAGAACAAAGTATGGACTTTGATGGATTTGCCCGATGATCGGCAAGCCATATAAAATAAATGGATCTTCAAGAGGAAGATGGACGCTGATAGTAGTGTTACTATCTACAAAGCTAGAATTGTCGCAAAAGGTTTTCGACAAGTTCAAGGTGTTGACTACGATGAGATTTTCTCACTCGTATCTATGCTTAAGTCTATCCGAATCATGTTAGCAATTGCCGCATTTTATGAAATCTGGCAAATGGATAAACAAAACTGCATTCCTTAATGGATTTACTAAAGAAGAGTTGTATACGATGCAACTAGAAGGTTTTGTCAATCCTAAAGGTGTTAACTAAATAAGCAAGCTCCAGCGATCCATCTATGGACTGGTGCAAGAATCTCGGAGTTGGAATATACGCTCTGATAAGTTGATCAAAGCATATAGTTTTATACAGACTTGCGGTGAAGCCTGTATTTATAAGAAAGTGAGTGGGAGCACTACATCATTTCTGATAAGTATATGTGTATGACATATTGTTGATCGGAAATAATGTAGAATTATTCTGCAAAGCATAAAGGAGTGTTTGAAAGGAGTTTTTCAAAGAAATACCTCGGTAAAGCTGCTTACATATTGAGTATCAAGATCTATAGAGATAGATCAAGACACTTGATAAGTTTTTCAATGAGTACATACCTTGACAAGATTTTGAAGTAGTTCAAAATGGAACAGTCAAAGAAAAAGTTTCTTGCATGTGTTACAAGGTGTGAAGTTGAGTAAGACTCAAAGCCCGACCACGGCAGAAGATAGAAAGAGAATGAAAGTCATTCCCTATGCCTCAGTCATAGGTTCTATAAAGTATGCCATGCTGTGTACCAGATCTATTGTATACCCTACACTTTGTTAAGCAAGGGAATACAATATTGATCTAAGAGTAGATCACTGGACAGCGGTCAAAATTATCCTTAGTGGAATAAGGAAATATTTCTCAATTATGGAGGTGACAAAAAGGTTCGTCGTAAAAGTTACGTCGATGCAAGTTTTGACACTAATCTGGATGACTCTAAGTCTCGATCTAGATACATATTGAAAGTGGGAGCAATAAGCTAGAGTAGCTCCGCGCAGAGCATTGTTGACATAGAAATTCTCAAAATACTTACGGATCTGAATGTGACAGACCCGTTGACTTAAATTATCTCACAAGCAAAACATGATCACACCTTAGTACTCTTTGGGTGTTAATCACATAGCGATGTGAACTAGATTATTGACTCTAGTAAACCCTTTGGGTGTTTATCACATATCGATGTGAACTATGGGTGTTAACCACATGGTGATGTGAACTATTGCTGTTAAATCACATGGTGATGTGAACTAGATTATTGACTCTAGTGCAAGTGGGAGACTGAAGGAAATATTCCCTAGAGGCAATAATAAAGTTATTATTTATTTCCTTATATCATGATAAATGTTTATTATTCATGCTAGAATTGTATTAACCGGAAACATAATACATGTGTGAATACATAGACAAACTTAGTGTCACTAGTATGCCTCTACTTGACTAGCTCGTTAATCAAAGATGGTTATGTTTCCTAACCATGAACAAGGTGTTGTTATTTGATTAACGAGGTCACATCATTAGTTGAATGATCTGATTGACATGACCCATTTCATTAGCTTAGCACCTGATCGTTTAGTATGTTGCTATTGCTTTCTTCATGACTTATACATGTTCCTATGACTATGAGATTATGCAACTCCCGTTTGCCGGAGGAACACTTTGGGTTCTACCAAACATCACAACGTAACTGGGTGATTATAAAGGAGCATTACAGGTGTCTCCAAAGGTACATGTTGGGTTGGCGTATTTCGAGATTATGATTTGTCACTCCGATTGTCGGAGAGGTATCTCTGGGCCCTCTCGGTAATGCACATCACATAAGCCTTGCAAGCATTGCAACTAATGAGTTAGTTGCGGGATGATGTATTACAGAACGAGTAAAGAGACTTGCCGGTAACGAGATTGAACTAGGTATTGGATACCGACGATCGAATCTCGGGCAAGTAACATACTGATGACAAAGGGAACAACGTATGTTGTTATACGGTCTGACCGATAAAGATCTTCGTACAATATGTAGGAGCCAATATGGGCATCCAGGTCCAGCTATTGGTTATTGACCGGAGATGTGTCTCAGTCATGTCTACATTATTCTCGAACAGTAGGGTCCGCACGCTTAACGTTACGATGACAGTTATTATGAGTTTATGCATTTTGATGTACCGAAGTTAGTTCGGAGTCCCGGATGTGATCACGGACATGACGAGGAGTCTCGAAATGGTCGAGACATAAAGATTCATATATTGGAAGCCTATATTTGGACATCAGAAGTGTTCCGGGTGAAATCGGGATTTTACCGGAGTACCGGGAGGTTACCGGAACCCCCCGGGAGCCATATGGGCCTTAATGGGCTTTAGTGGAAAGGAGAAAAGGACAGCCCAAGGTGGACGCGCGCCTCCCCCCTCCCCTAGTCCTATTAGGACTAGGAGAGGTGGTCGGCCCCCCTCTCTCTCTTTTCCCCTCGGGGAATCCTAGTCCAACTAGGATTGGGGGGGGGGGAGTCCTACTCCCGGTAGAAGTAGGACTCCTCCTGCGCCCTCCTCCTGGCCGGCGGCCCCCTCCCCCTTGGCTCCTTTATATACGGAGTCAGGGGGCACCTCTAGACACACAAGTTGATCCTTGAGATCGTTCCTTAGCCGTGTGCGGCGCCCCCTGCCACCATATTCCACCTCGATCATATTGTAGCGGTGCTTAGGCGAAGCCCTGCGACGGTAGAACATCAAGATCGTCACCACGCCGTCGTGCTGACGGAACTCCTCCCCGACGCTTTGCTAGATCGGAGCCCGGGGATCGTCATCGAGTTGAACGTGTGCCAAGAACTCGGAGGTGCCGGAGTAACGGTGCTTGGATCGGTCGGATCGAGAAGACGTACGACTACTTCCTCTATGTTGTGTCAACGCTTCCGCAGTCGGTCTGCGGGGGTACATAGATCATACTCTCCCCTCTCGTTGCTATGCATCACCATGATCTTGCGTGTGCATAGGAATTTTTTTGAAATTACTACGTTCCCCAACAGTATTGTCGGTGTATTGAACTTATATGGGTATATATAGAAGTACATGAGAGAGGGGTAGGCTTAGAGTACAAGGCAAAATTATTTAAACCTATTTCATCTCTAATACATCTTTATCTCTAACTCTCAAATATGATATCTCTAACACCCCCCATCGGTTGTAACGAGAGTGAATCAGACGATTGTGACTGAATTAAAAGTCTTGCAATTCTGTTGTCTTCTCTGCTGCGTCATCATCACTGCATCTAATGGTTGATTGGTTGGCACCTAAGGCGGTGTCTGTGTCCCCTTCTGATGCCTTCTTTGTCTCTCCTTTATTCCCTCCTACAGTTATATCAGGAGTGGCGTGGCGCTAGTGACGATGCGGACGTTGTTGACTAGAGTTTTTGCCGATGACTACATTACAAAATTTTCTCTATTTTGCGACGTTTCATTTGTGCCTTGTATAACCCTTTCTGTCATGGAAAGTAGGCTGGTGACTTTTTCCGGCCGTCACCCCCACCGTCACCGAAGCGCCTTCATAGAAAATAAAATTTTGACGGTACCACTTTTTTTGTTAGGCAAGATTGCATTTTAGGTGACGAACAAAAAAATGTTATCAATGGCTGTTTTTGGTGATGGCCCAGAATATCTCGTATGATAGCCTAATCTGTTGCATAAGATCTTTTTTCGCGACGATAATCCATCACTTGTGATCATCCACAGGTTCGACCGATCAAAGATTCTTACAAGTGGGACCAACAGTTGCTGATGTGGCTTCTTCCATGTGGGCCCGCCATGGGTTTTATCGCCGATGGTCCTGCTAGTAATAACTTGACGTCAGGTTTGACTGGTCAACACTGCTAACATATGGGCCCAGAAGATGCTGATGTGGCTGCTTACAAGTGTGACCAGGCATCATTTTTCGGTGACGGTCTATCGTCTGACCGGTCAATGGTTCTCACATATGGGCCCATTGTTGTTTTGATGTGGATATTGGTAGGCGGATCCATACATAGGTGATGTGGCTTCTTACATGTGGGACCATATGCCTATGATGGTATCCATAACCATCATAGTTTGTATGCACGGCCAATTTGTTTTATATTGCTAAAGTTGGCGGGCATCTATACCAATTTTAATATGAATTTGTGAAAAAATCAATTTGAATGCAAATTGAGTTGCCGCTGCTTTTATTAAATCGCAAACTTGACAATAGTCAAACAAACTATCTAAGACATGACAATAACCAACCATGGTACAAGGTGTAGGATCGAAAGTATGTCTAGAGAGGGGGGGGGGTGATTAGACTACTTGACCAAATAAAAATCTAGCATTTTCCCAATTTTAAGTCTTGGCAGATTTTAGCAACTTATCACTAGTCAAGTAAACAACCTACACATGCAAGTCTAAGAGTATAGCAGCGGAATGTAAAACATTGCACATGAGGGTAAAGGGGGGAGTTTGGAGGGAGCAAGCGCAATGTAGACACAGAGATTTTTGGCGTGGTTCCGATAGGTGGTGCTATAGTACATCCACGTTGATGGAGACTTCAACCCACGAAGGGTAACAGTTGTGCGAGTCCACGAAGGGTCCACGAAGAAGCAACCTTGTCTATCCCTCCATGGCCATCGCCCACGAAGGAGTTGCCTCACTAGGGTAGATCTTCATGAAGTAGGCGATCTCCTTGCCCATACAAACTTCTTGGTTCAACTCCACAATCTTGACGGAGGCTCCCAGGTGACACCTAACCAATCTAGGAGACACCACTCTCCAAAAGGCAATAGACGGTGTGTTGATGATGAACTCCTTGCTCTAGTGCTTCAAATGATAGTCTCCCCAACACTCAAATCTCTCTCACAAATTTGGATTTGGTGAAAAGATGATTTGAGTGGAAAGCAACTTGGAGAAGGCTAGAGATCAAGATTCATATGATTGGAATGGAATATCTTGACCTCAACACATGAGTAGGTGGTTCTCTCTTAGAAAATGTATGATGGAAGTGTAGGCATGTTCTGATGGCTCTCTCCTCGAATGAAGAGTGGGTGGAGGGATATATATAGCCTCCGCACAAAATCTAATGATTACACACAAATCACCAAACTCGGTGGGACTGAATAATGAAACTCGGTTGGACCGATTTAGTTCAAAATGTGAACGTTAGGATTTTCGGTGGGACCGACATGTCAACTCGGTGAGACCGATTTCATTAGGGTTAGGGCATAACCTAATCTCGGTGAGACCGGTTACACAAACTCGGTGGGACCGATTTTGGTAATAAGCTAACCAGAGAGTTGCTCAGGCAAACTCGGTGGGACCGATTCGCTCATCTCGGTTGGACCGAAACGTTACGAAGGCGAAACAGAGAGTTTGCATTGTGAAATTGGTGGGACCGATCGCTCATTTCGGTTGGACCGAAATGTTATGAAGGGAAACCAAGAGTTTGCAATCCCATCTCGTGAGACCGAAAAGACTAGGGTTTTGTGGCAGTGGGTATGTCAACTGAACTCGGTGGCGCCGGATAGAAATTTTCGGTGGGGCCAAGTTTGACTTTTGGTTTGGGACATATGTGGATACGAGAAAGTGGTTGAGGGTTTTGGAGCATATCACTAATCATTTTGAGCAAGTAACCCATTAAGCAACACCTCATTCCCTTTTAATAGTATTGGCTTTTCCTATGGACTCAATATGATCTTGGATCACTAAAAGGTAAAATATAGAGTCTTAAGCTTTAGAGCTTGAGTCAATCTTTTGTCCTTAGCATTTTGAGGGGTTCGCATTTCTAACCCATGCCATGCCAATCATTGAGCTTTTCTGAAATATTTATCTTGAAATAGTATTAGCTCAATGAGCTATATGTCGTTAGGAATTACCAAAACCACCCAGGGATAGTTGCACTTCCAATCTCCCCCTTTTTGGTAATTGATGACAACATATAGATCAAAGCTTCGACAAATGATTATAAGATTGAAATACATCGTTGCTTTGAGAAGTATGTGATAAGCAAGAGCTCCCCCTAAATTTGTGCATTATTTAAAATTTGCTTTTGAATGCAAATGCACAATCGATTAGGATCATGGGTCACTCTTCCATGTCACATACATCTTGGTGGAGCGCTCAAAATGATAAACATTAAAAACATGCACTCATCACCAAGCAAAGTGAATGATCATATATGAAATATAAGAGATAATATCATCCAAGCAAGCATTAAAGTAGCATATGATCATTCACATGATCAAACAAGTATCTCACAGAGACAAAGACATAGTGTATCAACCAAGCGCATAAAAAGGTTCAACCAAAAACAAGAGAGATAAAAAGCGAAACACACACTCTCTGTCGAAGCCTATGATCTATACATATTTCTCCCCCTTTGGCAACAAGTTACCAAAAAGTTTGAAAGTGCATAGTGCTATGCATCTCTCAGGCTCGGTCTTCGGGAGGTGGTGTAGAGAGAACTCCAAGGACGAAGGCATCTGTCGATGTAGTTGGAGTTGGTGGAGTGGCTGCTGGAGGTGGTACTAAGGCTGTAGCTGCTGGTGCAGATAATGTAGCTCTAGAAACAGGTACTGGCACTGCGGCAGACCTCTGACTCCTTGGTACTCGCTGAAAAGCATCAGTAGTTGCCTTCCCTTTCCTCTCTTCAGCTTCCTCCTAGAGCTGCTCAACAGTTGTCTAGATTTCAGTTACCTTGAGGTCAAGATCATAGAATTTTGTCTCAACAATCCTCTCCAGGCTCTCCTGATTCCGAGTCAAAGTGGCCAAGCCCTTCTCAATTCTCAGTGTAGCTTGAATTAGGTTCTAATTTAGTAGTATTCTCATTTTTATTTAATAGTCTCTTATTATTTTATTATTAAATATTAAATAAAGGATAGAGCTATTCTTTTTTCTAGAGATTTTTTCCTTTTTAAAGAGTGGCATTCTATGTCCAATATCTCGATTGAAGTACGGAGGTCAGAATAAATAGAATAAGCCCAATTAATCTTGTTTTGACTTGAGGAACACCTGAGATGCTTCTTCTGCACTTGGCATCCTGGCAGCTTTCTCTGCCTTAGCTTTGGCTCTCTTCTCTTGTGCTTGAGCTGATGACAGTTCATTCTCATTCATGACAACTTCATTATCTTCAAATTCAGGATATAGGGGTAGATGCTCCTTGTCCAACAAGTATGTTCCCGTGCCCATCTTATAATTGATGAGCTCCTAAATATGTGGAGCATACCCACAACTTCTCTTTTGGTCAGCAACTGTTCTCTTGACTATCTCTACAATCAGGCTCATGACTTTAAACTTCTGAGGGACATCAAAGATTTGTAGCATGTTGATGGAATGTCCTCTAACCATCTTGTGATCTCCAGACTTGGGTAGCAATGTTTTCCTTAGGATCCAGTTGATGGTAGGCAGACCAGACAACAAGTAATGTACAGATCCAAACTTGTGAGTCTCCAAGGCTTTATTAGGGGTCTCTTTGTACATGTTTGCCATGGACTTGTGGTCTTTCTTCTTCTTGGCATATACATCCAAGTCATCCTCATGTTCCTTTGGGGCATTGATCAGCTTGGCCCATTCTTCAGCAGTGGATTGGTACCTAGTACCTTCAGACATCCATATGATCTTTCCATCTGGGTAAAAGTGAGCAGTGGAGTAAAACTGCATGATTAGCTCATCATTCCATTTTGTGAACTTCTTTCCAACAAACTCATCTACTCCACATGCTTTGAAGTTGTCATATACTCCTGGGAAGTGATCTTCATTCTCCTTGATGTATTCCCAATCAACCCATCTCATGCCACAAACAATGGCCTTTTGTCATGCAAAATTGTCTCATAGAAGTCTTAATGTTCGTTTGTATGAAATCTGTAATCAACTGCGGTCCTTCTCCTAACAACATAGGGATCAGCATGTCTCCACAATCTCAGTCCAGCATCTTTTCTGATGTGCATGTCTTCAGCCATTGTACGAGCATCATTGTGGTCTGGGATCTTGGGTTTCAATTTCCTCAAAACAAGAGACTTATCATCCTCCTCTTCAGCTTGAGGCACCGGGGCCTTGTTCTTCCCTTCTGCAGGAATACTTCTAGTGTTTCTCTTGGGCTTTGACTTCTGAGCTTGAGCTTTGGGAGCAGACTTGGGCTTTGATGTTGCAGCCCCTAACTTAATTGCATCTCCCATAAGCTTCTGAGCTTTGGGTGATGGAGCATCCTCTTCCTCTTCCTCTTCTTCTGCTGGATCCTTAAACATGGATGATCTCCCTAGAACTGTAGCAGTGGTCTTCTTGACCCTCTCTTTTCTATTCTTGCCTTCTCCAGCCTCTTTGGGTTCCAGAGTGAACTCCATAGTTTATTCCAAGGCTGCTTTCCTAGGCTTGGATGTTGGCATTCTCTTGGCAGGTGCCTTCTTGTGCATCCCTGACTTTGTTGTAGCAGCTGATCCATACTCCTTATTCAAGACTTTCTTCTTTGAGGTGGCCTCATCCTCAACAGTCACATAGTCTTCATCCTCAGAGTCTGAGGTTTTCTTCTTCCTTGCTCTAGTGGTTGCCTTGGGAAAATTAATAGGTGTGCTTCTACTGCCCTCATCATAGCTGCTTGAGGGATCTGAACCCTCACTCAATTGCACATGTTCCTCAGATTTGTTCTGACTGTCACTCTGGTTAGACATCTTGGCAATCACTAACAGCAAACCCTGTGAATAGATGTAGATGAGGTAGAGTGGATGAGCATCACAAAGTGCAGAGTTTTTGCAAAATAGATGGCTTAAAAACATAGTTTTAGTTCTCCACAGAAAGCATTTCGGAGCTACCGATTTGATAAACTCGGTGATACCGAAGCAGTTTTGGATCCTAAACTAGTGAACTCGGTCAGACTGAGTCACAGTTCGGTGGCACCGAGATTTCTAGGGTTTCACAGAGAATCGAACTCGGTCACACCGATTTGCAATTTTCGGTCAGACCAAAAATGCATGTGCTATGGCCTAAGCCAAATCGGTGAGACCGATTTCTACAACTCGGTCGGTCCGAGATGAATTTGGCGGAGACCTAACCCTAAATTTTCAAATCCAATCTAACCTAAAAGGAGTTTTCAGTGGATGGATTGTTTGCATACATGGTCATGATCATGGCAAAGAAATGTGCTATGAATCAGAGTTAAGGAATTAGCACATAGAGTCGAACCCCTACCCTAGTTTGGCGGAGGTTCGCTACGGTGGCAACGGCGGAGCAAAATGCCGTTGATGGCGATGGAAACCAGCAGCGGGAGGTCGCTGGCGGCGAGGAGACGATCCGGAGACCTGAGGAGGCAGAGCAGGACACACACGCGGGCTGAGGAGTTTGAAGAAATTTCCAAAATCTCACAAGTGGGTATATATATCCCGACCCTGTCGGTGTGACCGAGTGGAACAACTCGGTGGCACCGTCATGCAGAATCGCGAGCGGTTAATGCAACTCGTTGTGACCGAAAAGTTTAAACCGGTTGCACCGAGATGGAAACCTAGATTAACTTAGTGAACTCGGTGTGACCGAAGTGGATGACTCGGTCATAACGAAATGCACAAAGAGGTTTTGGAAGTTTAAGTATATGACGAATCGGGGACTCCGAGTGCTCCTCACACAGAGTGGTTCGAATCTGACTTGATCAAACTTTGTGGTGTAGCATGAATAGAGTTTGAGACGAGAAAAACATAGATAGCTAGAGGGGGTTCTTAGGCATTCTTGTCCATCCACTTGGTAAGAAAGAAAAACACCAAATAATCAAAACAACAAGTGGATGTCCTCGAATGAGTAAAACATGCAACCAACATGCTCACACAATAAAATGGCAAATGAAATATGTGGCAGAGCATGCACAAACACTCTAGCATCTATCAAGCAATTGGAGATGACTAGGTCATCTATATATGAGTTTGACTGAGGAGTCAAATGAGAACATTTGATCGTAGGTCATACTCATCGTTTAAGCACAAGTGGGGTTGCCACTTTTACATAAAGCATTGTTGTGTTCACACCATTAGAGTTGCTTTAGCTCAATTGATTAGAGTAAAGCTCCCCCTAGATGTGATATCCCCCCTAACAGGGATGAACTAACCTTGGGTTTTGTCGATGATGACTTCATGTAGGTGTTGAAGATGTAGACGCTCAATGTTGATGTAGATCATTTGGAGCAATCCATTGGAGTGAGTTGCACTTTCAATACCTACACGGGTTAGTCCCACAAGGAACAAACAAGGATATCCATAGACATCGAGTGATGTTCACATAAGATGATGCCCATGAAAGCATTAGGTTACCTTGTCCCTTGTCTTACCAACAAGAGGGTTTGTGACTCCTTGAACTAGTGCAAGATATGGAAGTTGTTTGCATGCGTCCTTGCCAAAAGATATGAGTGAAGTATGTTGGCGGAGTCACCCTCAAGAACTCTCTAGTTCTTTTTGTTTGGGATCCACACCATCTTGATGGGAATCCTTGGAGTTGTAGTCATACTTGATGAAGTGGAACTTGATGTAGTTTTGGGAACCCACTTGACCTAGGCTTTGGGAGCTTCTTCAAATGCATCAATCTCCTCTTGAAGCTTGTCCTTGCCTTTTTGCTTGTGGTCTTGTGGTGGAATATCATCTTGATATTGTGTTCCATGGAAAGAAGTAGGATCATACTTCTCTTGTTGAGGAACAAAATTCGTCTTGGGGTATTTATCTTCTTCCCACTCAACTCCATTGGCATTGAACCTTCGTTCAAAACCAATTCCTTGATTCTTCCAGTGTCTTCCTTGCTTGCGTACAATTTCCTCAAATTGCTTACTTCCGGCAAGGCTCTTGTAAACACCTTTCTCTATAATTCCCTTTAATAAGCTATTTTCTTGCTCAAGTGTAACTTAGCTAAGAGAATCATTAGTGGAATCAAGAGAACTACTAGAAGCAACAACATTGGGTTTAGCATGATTATTATTACTACTAGAAGAAGAATCTTTATTATTCTTGTTGCTAGATTTAACTTGTGGCATGTAAGTAGACAAGAGAAAACGCTTGGCAATTAAGAAGAACTTTTCTTGAGAAGACCATCATTGATCTCTTTTAAGAACCCATGCTCTTGCTCAAGGTTGAGATTTTCAAAGCGTAACTTTTCATGAGTCTTTAAAAGCTCTCGATGATTTTCCAAGGTAGTTTCATGAGCTAACTTAAGAGTGTTTGGTTCTTTAGTTAGACGCTCAATCTCCTTCTTATCATCGTCATTCGTTTTATCTTGATTAGCATGATTAATAGCAAGTTCATCATTGTTTTCATCACTAGAATTGTCAACAAGTAAATCATCATCACCTAGCAAATCATCTTCATCACTATTGAAATCAACATACTCGGGGCGTGATACCTTTGGGCCTTTAGCCGTGAAGCATCTTCCAGTTCCTTCATTTTGTGACTCAAATATGTCGTAGGAGTTGGTTGACACAAGATCTAGACCGGCAACACCTTCATCTTGAGTATATTCAGAGTCAGAGTGATATCTTCTCTTGGAGTGATTATCGGAGTCGGAGCCGGATACCCATTCACCAACATGAGCTTGATGTCTTTGTTTTGTGTAGCTCCTTGATGATTTGTCCTTCCTTTTCCGAATCCTTGGTTCTCCATGATGTTCTTCGTTCATAATGGTCATCTCTACTCCTTCTCTCTCTTGGTGGTGATTCTTCTCTTCTACTTCTTCTTTTGGGAGAATCTTCCCTTCTTCTGTAGGGAGCCGTACACTCATTGGAGTAGTGTTCGGGTCTTCCACAATTGTATCAATTACGTTCACGACTCGAAGTTCTTTTGTCATTGTAGGACCTTGACTTGGAACTTCTTTCCTTGCTTCTACTCTTGTAGAACTTGTTGAAGTTCTTCACCCTTAGGCTCAATTCTTCATTGAAGGCTTGTTTCTCACTGATGATGTGGGAGCATCACATGAGGCTTTGTAAGCACCACTTGACTTGTTATGAAGCTTCTCCTTATCCTTAAGTGACATCTCATGAGCAACAATTCTTCCAATGACTTCCGTTGGCTTGAGATCTTTGTAATTGGGCATCATTTGGATCAATGTGCACACGGTATCATATTTTCCATCCAAGTCCCTTAGGATCTCCTTGATGATGAATCTATCAACCATCTCTTCACTTCCTAAGCCGGCAATCTCATTTGTGATGAGAGCAAGCCTAGAGTACATTTCAGCGACACCTTCACCATCCTTCATTTTGAACTTGTCAAGTTGACTTTGAAGCACATCCAATTTGGATTCCTTGATGGAGTCGGTACCTTCGTGCATATCAATCAAAGTATCCCAAATTTCCTTTGCATTCTCAAGATGGCTGATTTTGTTGAATTCTTCGGGGCACAATCCGTTGAAGAGAATATCACAAGCTTGAGCGTTGTATTGCAGCATCTTCAACTCTTCCGCGCTAGCTTCACGGTTCGGTTCTTTCCCATCAAAGAATTCACCTTGCAAGTCAATACACACAATAGCCCAAACGGCAGGGTTATGTCCAAGAATATGCATTTTCATCTCATGCTTCCAACTAGCAAAATTAGTACCATCAAAGTAAGGACCTCTACGGTGGTAATTTCCCTTGCTAGACGCCATACTCTCCTAGGTTGTGAAACCAAGCCTATGATCACCAAAAGCTATGGAAATCAAGGCAAATGGAGACCAAATCTCTCATACCAATTGTAGGACCGAAAGTATGTCTAGAGGGGGGGTGATTAGACTACTTGACCAAATAAAAATCCAGCCTTTTCCCAATTTTAAGTCTTGGCAGATTTTAGCAACTTAGGACTAGTTAAGTAAACAACCTACACATGCAAGTCTAAGAGTATAGCAGCAGAATGTAAAACATTGCACATGAAGGTAAAGGGAGGAATTTGGAGGGAGCAAATGCAATGTATACACGGAGATTTTTGGCGTGGTTCCGATAGGTGGTGCTATCTGACATCAACGTTGATGGAGACTTCAACCCACGAAGGGTAACGGTTGCGCGATTCCACGAAGGGCTCCACCCACGAAGGGTCCATGAAGAAGCAAACTTGTCTATCCCACCATGTCCATCGCCGACAAAGGACTTGCCTCACTAGGGTAGATCTTCACGAAGTAGGTGATCTCCTTGCCTATACAAACTTCTTGGTTCAACTCCACAATCTTGACGGAGGCTCCCAAGTGACACCTAACCATTCTAGGAGACACCACTCTCCAAAAGGTAATAGACGGTGTGTTGATGATGAACTCCTTGCTCTAGTGCTTCAAATGATAGTCTCCCCAACACTCAACTCTCTCTCACAGATTTGGGTTTGGTGGAAAGATGATTTGAGTGGAAAGCAACTTGGAGAAGGCTAGAGATCAAGATTCATATGATTGGAATGGAATATCTTGACCTCAACACATGAGTAGGTGGTTCTCTCTCAGAAAATGTATGATGGAAGTGTAGGCATGTTCTGATGGCTCTCTCCTCGAATGAAGAGTGGGTGGAGGGGTATATAGAACCTCCACACCAAATTTAACCGTTACACATAGATCACCAAACTCGGTGGGACCGAATAATCAAACTCGGTTGGACCGATTTAGTTCAAAATGTGAACATTAGGATTTTCGGTGGAACCGACATGTCAACTCGGTGAGACCGATTTCATTAGGGTTAGGGCATAACCTAATCTCGGTGAGACCGGTTACACAAATTCGGTGGGACCGATTTTGGTAATAAGCTAACCAGAGAGTTGCTCAGGCAAACTCGGTGGGACCGATTCGCTCATCTCGGTTGGACCGAAACGTTACGAAGGCGAAACAGAGAGTTTGCATTGTGAAATTGGTGGGACCGATCGCTCATTTCAGTTGGACCGAAATGTTATGAAGGGAAACAGAGAGTTTGCAATCCCATCTCGGTGAGACCGAGATCCCTACCGGCGAGACCGAAAAGACTAGGGTTTTGTGGCAGTGGCTATGTCAACTGAACTCGGTGGCGCTGGATGGAAAGTTTCGGTGGGGCCGAGTTTGACTTTTGGTTTGGGACATATGTGGATATGAGAAAGTGGTTGAGTGTTTTGGAGCATATCACTAAGCATTTTGAGCAAGTAACCCATTAAGCAACACCTCATCCCCTTTTAATAGTATTGGCTTTTTCTATGGACTCAATGTGATCTTGGATCACTAAAAGGTAAAATGTAGAGTCTTGAGATTTAGAGCTTGAGCCAATCTTTTGTCCTTAACATTTTGAGGGGTCCACATTTCTAATCCATGCCAAGCCAATCATCGAGCTTTCCTGAAATATTTATCTTGGAATAGTATTAGCTCAATGAGCTATATGTTGTTAGGAATTACCAAAACCACCCAGGGATAGTTGCACTTTCACAGGGTCGCAGTATAAAAGTAGACACACGACCAGTTTCACGACATCGTGGCACCGCAACCCTGGCGATGTACCTAACCAGGGCATCAAGTTCATCCAGTCTCTTTTCAATATCCGTATATAGTTTTCTCTTCCTTCGCATTCTTGATGACTGCAAGTTTTTCCTGCCGCTCTTGGAGGCCATTGTTGATAGATCAAATACGGTTGTGCTGATCAAACACCCCTAATTTGGGTCATCAATGTCATCTTGTTTCTCTGGCAGGGCATTCTTGACATTTTCAAGTACTTTTTGCCGCTTTAGATGGGCATTGTTTTGAACACTACTTCGTCCTGGTTTATTGGTCCCCTTTGTAATTTTTACCAAAATTTGACCAAATATTTAACTCACAAATGTTTATGGAGGTCACCAAAAATTATATCATTGAACACTATGTTCAAATACGCATCCAACGATATAATTTTTTTTTGATCTGCAATAACATTTTGTCAGTTAAATCTTCGATCAAAATTTAACAAAAATTACAAAGGGGACCAATAAACCAGGACGGAGGTAGATTCTGTCAACCGAAATGATTGCATCCATATCCCACATTTAGACATAAGTAACTATAGATTAAACATACTCAGACATAGATAATAAGCATACACAAGCATAGTTCAACCATAAGTACATAGTTCAACTGTCATTAAGACAATACATATCCATACATAGTTCAATCCCACATCTCATCTCATCTGCCGACACGATCCTAAAGGTTCTCCAGGTACTCGGCGTACGCACCGTGCGCCATCCTACGAGAATACTTCTGCTTGAATGAGCCAACGAGCCTTCCGCTTGCATGCGCCAGAACACTTTGATACGCGTCATGAAACTTGTGGTTGCATGCTACCTCTTGAGAACTTGCGTTGGTTTTCCCTTGAAGAGGAAAGGGTGATGCAGCAAAGTAGTGTAAGTATTTCCCTCAGTTTTTGAGAACCAAGGTATAAATCCAGTAGGAGGCCACACATGAGTCCCTCGCACCTACACAAACAAATAAATCCTCGCAACCAACGCGATAAGGGGTTATCAATCCCTACATGGTCACTTACGAGAGTGAGATCTGATAGATATGATAAGATAATATTTTTGGTATTTTTATGATAAAGAGAAATAAAAGATGCAAAGTAAAATAAATGGCAAAGGAAATAACTAAGTATTGGAAGATTAATATGATGGAAGATAGACCCGGGGGCCATAGGTTTCACTAGTGGCTTCTCTCAAGAGCATAAGTATTCACGGTGGGCAAACAAATTACTGTTGAGCAATTGACAAAATTGAGCATAGTTATGAGAATATCTAGCTATGATCATGTATATAGGCATCACGTCCAAGACAAGTAGACCGACTCCTGCCTGCTTCTACTACTATTACTCCACACATCGACCACTATCCAGCATTCATCTAGAGTATTAAGTTCAAGAGAACATAGTAACACTTTAAGCAAGATGACATGATGTAGAGGAATAAACTCATGCAATATGATATAAACCCCATCTTGTTATCCTCGATGGCAACAATATAATACGTGCCTTGCTGCCCCTACTTTCACTGGGAAAGGACACCACAAGATTGAACCCAAAGCTAAGCACTTCTCCCATTGCAAGAAAGATCAATCTAGTAGGCCAAATCAAACTGATAATTCGAAGAGACTTGCAAAGATAACCAATCATACATAAAAGAATTCAGAGAAGATTCAAATATTGTTCATAGATAAACTTGATCATAAACCCATAATTCGTCGGTCTCAACAAACACACCGCAAAAGAAGATTACATCGAATAGATCTCCACAGGAGAGGGGGAGAGCTTTGTATTGAGATCCAAAAAGAGATATGAAGCCATCTAGCTAATAACTATGGACCCGAAGGTCTTAAGTAAACTACTCACACTTCATCGGAGAGGCTATGGTGTTGACGTAGAAGCCCTCCGTGATCGATGCCCCCTCCGGCGGAGCTCCGAAAAAGGCCCCAAGATGGGATCTCGCGGATACAGAAAGTTACGGCGGTGGAATTAGGGTTTTGGCTCCGTATCTGGTAGTTTGGGGGTACGTAGGTATATATAGGAGGAAGGAGTACGTCGATGGAGCAATAGGGGGCCCACGAGGGTGGAGGGCGCGCCCCCCTACCTCGTGGCCTCCTGGTTGATGTCTTGACGTAGTGTCCAAGTCCTCCGGATCATGTTCGTTCCAAAAATCACGTTCCCGAAGGTTTCATTCCATTTGGACTCCGTTTGATATTCTTTTTCTGCGAAACCCTAAAATAGGAAAAAAACAGCAATTCTGTGTTGGGCCTCCGGTTAATAGGTTAGTCCCAAAAATAATATAATAGTGTATAATAAAGCCCAATAATGTCCAAAACAGAATATAATATAGCATGGAACAATAAAAAATTATAGATACGTTGGAGACGTATCAAGCATCCCCAAGCTTAATTCTGCTTGTCCTCGAGAAGGTAAATGATAAAAACAGAATTTTTGATGTGGAATACTACTTGGCATAAGTTCAATGTAATTCTTCTTAATTGTGGTATGAATATTCAGATCCGAAAGATTCAAGATAAAATTTCAATATTGACATAGAAATAATAATACTTCAAGTATAGTAACTAAGCAATTATGTCTCTTCAAAATAACATGGCCAAAGAAAGTTATCCCTACAAAATCATATAGTGTGGCTATGCTCTATCTTCACCACACAAAGTATTTAAATCATGCACAAACCCGATGACAAGCCAAGCAATTGTTTCATACTTTTGGTGTTCTCAAACTTTTTCAATCTTCACGCAATACATGAGCGTGAGCCATGGACATAGCACTTTAGGTGGAATAGAATGGTGGTTGTGGAGGAGACAAAAAAGGGAAGATAGTCTCACATCAACTAGGTGTATTAACGGGCTATGGAGATGCCCATCAATAGATATCAATGTGAGTGAGTAGGGGCCATGCAACGGATGCGCTAGAGCTATAAGTATATGAAATCTCAATAAAAGGAACTAAGTGGGTGTGCATTCAACTCGCTTGCTCACGAAGACCTAGGGCATTTTGAGGAAGCCCATCATTGGAATATACAAGCCAAGTTCTATAATGAAAAATTCCCACTAGTATATGAAAGTGATAACATAGGAGACTCTCTATTATGAAGATCATGGTGCTACTTTGAAGCACAAGTGTGGTAAAAGTATAGTACCATTGTCCCTTCTCTCTTTTTCTCTCATATTTTTTTATTTGGGCCCTCTCCCTTTTTTATGGCCTCTTTATTTATTTATTTTCATCCGGAGTCTCTTCCCGACTTGTGGGGTAATCATAGTCTCCATCATCCTTTCCTCACTTGGGACAATGCTCTAAAAATGATGATCATCACACTTTTATTTACTTATAACTCAACAATTACAACTCGATACTTAGAACAAAATATGACTCTATGTGAATGCCTCCGGCGGTGTACCAGGATATGCAATGAATCAAGAGTGACATGTATGAAAGAATTATGAACGGTGGCTTTGCCACAAATACAATGTCAACTACATGATCATGCAAAGCAATATGACAATCATGGAGCGTGTCATAGTAAAAGGAACGGTGGAAAGTTGCATGGAAATATATCTTGGAATGGCTATGGAAATGCCATGATAGGTAGGTATGGTGGCTGTTTTGAGGAAGGAATATGGTGGGTGTATGATACCAGCGAAAGGTGCGCGTTATTAGATAGGCTAGCAATGGTGGAAGGAAGAAAAGTGCGTATGATCCATGGACTCAACCTTAGTCATAAAGAACTCATATACTTATTGCAAAAATCTACAAGTTATCAAAGCAAAGTATTACGCGCATGCTCCTAAGGGGATAGATTGGTAGGAAAAGACCATCGCTCGTCCCCGACCGCCACTCATAAGGAAGACAATCAATAAATAAATCATGCTCCGACTTCATCACATAACGGTTCACCATACGTGCTTGCTACGGGAATCACAAACTTTAACACAAGTATTTCTCAAATTCACAACTACTCAACTAGCATGACTCTAATATCACTATCTCCATATCTCAAAACAATTATCAAGTATCAAACTTCTCATAGTATTCAACACACTCATAAGAAAATTTTATTATTAATCTTGAATGCCTAACATAATTAAAAAAAATTACCATGCTGTTTTGTAGGACTCTCAAAATAATCTAAGTGAAGCATGAGATAACAATAGTTTCTATAAAACAAATCCACCGACGTGCTCTAAATGATATAAGTGAAGCGCTAGAGCAAAAACTATATAACTCAAAAGATATAAGTGAACCACATAGAGTATTCTAACAATTTCCGAATCATGTGCGTCTCTCTCAAAAGGTGTGTACAGCAAGGATGATTGTGGAAAACTAACAAATAAAGACTCAAATAATACAAGACGCTCCATGCAAAACACATATCATGTGGTGAATAAAAATATAGCTCCAAGTAAAGTTACCGTTGGAAGTAGACGAAAGAGGGGATGCCTTCCGGGGCATCCCCAAGCTTTGGATTTTAGGTGTCCTTAGATTATCTTGGGGTGCCATGGGAATCCCCAAGCTTAGGCTCTTTCCACTCCTTGTTCCATAATCCATCAAATCTTTCACCCAAAACTTGAAAACTTCACAACACAAAACATAAAGTAGAAAATCTCGTGAGCTCTGTTAGCGAAAGAAAACAAAACACCACTTCAATGTACTGTAATGAACTCATTCTTTATTTATATTTGTGTTAAACCTACTGTATTCCAACTTCTCTATGGTTTATAAACTATTTTACTATCCATTGATTCATCAAAATAAGCAAACAACACACGAAAAACAGAATCTGTCAAAAACAGAACAGTCTGTAGTAATCTGTAGCTAGCGCAAGATCTGGAACCCCAAAAATTCTAAAATAATTTATGGACATGAGGAATTTATCTATTAAGTATCTGAAAAAATAATTAACTAAATAGCAATTTCCAAACAAAAATGGCAGCAGTTCTCGTGAGCGCTAAAGTTTCTGTTTTTTACAGCAAGATTAAAAAGACTTTCCCCAAGTCTTCCCAACGGTTCTACTTGGCACAAGCACTAATTAAACACAAAAAACACAACCAAAACAGAGGCTAGATAAATTATTTATTACTAAACATGAGCAAAAAGTAAGGAATAAAAATAAAATTGGGTTGCCTCCCAACAAGCGCTATCGTTTAACGCCCCTAGCTAGGCATAAAAGCAAGGATAGATATAGGAATTGCCATAATAAGATAGATCATTAAAAGTCATTTCATATTATCTACTTTCAGCAGCAAGTTTTATTTGAGGCAAGCAGAAGTAATCAAAGGGGCTAAATTTAATGGGACAAAAGGCCCCAAGATCAACTTTGGGAGGTATAGGTTCCTCTCTTGGCCCTTCGTATTGCAAAACCAATTCATCATTGTAAGCATTCTTTTGACAGAACTTTGTGAGCCTATACTCAAGAGAATATCCTAGTTCATTATTTCAAATAGCCAAATCATAATTAAGTTTAGAAATTCTATCAACTAGAACATTGGTAGGAACCCTTTTTCTAAGATTTTCATTGAAAGCAACAAACTCTAGAGATTGAAAACGCATTATTTCCTCTTGATTGAATAGGATATTTTCTATGGGAGGACGACCAGCGTCCACCATATAACGCGCAAAGATTTCTTTGGCCTCTTTTATTATAAATCTGAACTCATGAGCCAAAAAGATAGTAGCGACACGCTTAACAGAGGAATGCTCAATATTAGAAAATTTTAAGAAAATCCTTTGTACAAGGATGCATGTGCATAAATTGTCTTTCAAGTTCAACTACAAGCAAGGCGATAGCATCCGCAAGACTACTAGTTCTATGAAGGATAGAACTACCCATAGAAGGCAAAGCACCGGCACAAGTAAAGAAATCTTGGATAACTCCTTTTCCAATAATATTACCACTACCAATACAGAGTTTTTTGTATGTAAGATAGGGGGTTCTTCAGCAGGAGCATCAGAATTTTTCATGATATTACTATTGTCCATATCGACAATAGTTTCCCCAATTTCAGACGTAACGGCAGAAAGTGCAAGGGGCAAAAAGAGGTAAGTAGAGAAAAGAGGGAGGACAGAGAGAGAGAGAGAGAGGGTGAATAAAACGGCAAGGGTGAAGTGGGGGAGAGGAAAATGAGAGGCAAATGGAAAATAATTTAATGCAGGAGATAAGGTTTTGTGATGGGTACTTGGTATGTTGACTTTTGTGTAGACCTCCCCGGCAACGGCGCCAGAAATCCTTCTTGCTACCTCTTGAGCACTTGCGTTGGTTTTCCCTTGAAGAGGAAAAGGTGATGCAGCAAAGTAGCGTAAGTATTTCCCTTAGTTTTTGAGAACCAAGGTATCAATCCAGTAGTGTAACATCCCAAATTTTCAAATTTGGAATGATAAACATAGATTATTCATGAATATCATATTTTATTGCATTTCGTTTCGCGATTGTCGAAATCCTAAGGAACTCAAGGACCCTCGGAGAGAGTTGGGGACTTCCCTGTTTTCATATTTGAGTTTTATCAAATATTGAAACGAGGATTTTTGGTTTTAATTATTTTTCTCTCCGAAAAATATTTCATATTAAAATATATGAGAGGAGATAATATGACTTCTCCAAAATAAATGAAATAATGGAGGGAAAATATTAAAATCAAATATTTGTTTTTATCCATAGTTTATTGCTATTTTATTTGAAATAGAAAAATGCACGTTTTTCAAAGTTGCATTTTAGGGCTAAGAAAATGTGCATCTTGTTCTAAATATTTTATTTAGACGGTGAAAATTTGTTTTGGTATTTTTAGATTTTATTTTATTTTTCTAGGATATATTTTAGTCCGGCGAAATTATTTTTTTTTTGCAAAAGAGAAGCTTCCGCCGGACCGCACTGGGCCGAGGCCCAGCCGGCCGAGCCGCGCCGCCTCCCCGACCCGGACACGCGCCGCCCGCCCCCTTCCCCAAGTCGCCGCATCCCCCTCCCTTATAAGCCGCCGCACCCCCTAGAGCCCCGAGCCGCGCCGCTGCCGCCCCGCGCTGCCCCGCCCACTGGCCGGAGCTGCCCGGCACGGCAGAACCTCGCCGGAGGTATAGCGTCGTTCTTTTTTTTAAATACCGGTTCGGTTTTTTCAGAAAACCCTAGTTTTTTTGGATAGATCAGTTCTTTGTTTTTTCTCGGTTTAGTTACTTTGTGGACATTCATCCACATGTTCGTTTTAACGAACGGTGTTCACTCGTTAGCCATAGAGAACGAACATTTGTTCGTTAGCCTGTTCGTCAGTTTTCTTTTTCTCGGATTTTCTGCGATTATTTCCGATCGTGATTTCTGATCCGATTTTCGTTTTAGTTTATCTTTTTGCTCGTTTGTCGGAATCAGGTGATTCAAGCGCCTAGATCTTCGTCTCTAAACCCTCTTTCCGTTTAACCAACTTGAACAAGTTTTTGCTACTATAAAATTTGACCTTAGTCCAGATTAGTAAATGGATCTTGTTTCTTTTGGAGTTTGAGTTTCGTTGCTCTGTTTGATTTGATTCTTTTCGCAAACCGGAGTTCTTAAGTTGAACTTTCTGGTTAGATCTTCTTATTTGAGATTTACCCATGTTTCTTTGCTTGATTGCTTATCTATTCTATTGTTTGTTTGCGATAGAACACCCGGAGTGCGAAGCGTGCTACTACAAGTCCCTAGGTTTTACGGATCATCAGCAAGGCAAGTAACACTTTGATCATACCCCTTTATCACCCAGTTTTTATGCATTAGTTCCAATCCTCAAACATTGCATGATTAGGATGTGATTAACATGTGGGTTGGGAAGTAGCTGATGAGGTAGAACCTATTGCCCTTTTATATTCAAACCCTTGGGAGTTACTTCTACGTATTGCTTTTATTGCTATGCTATGCTCGTAGACGTGGTTGGGTGAGTGAAATCCATGACAGACGTGAGATTGTTAATTAATGGTTCAACTTAAGATGGAAACTTGAATACACATCTGGGTGGATTGTTTGTTGGGCACCTGGGGAATCCAGTGTTGTCCTAGGATATCCCAGAGTACCCGTGTGATAATCCTATGGTCCGCCACCCAGGCTCAAAGGGAACTGAGATATTTTCATGCTAGAAACTTCCGTGTGCAGCCACAAGCTATTATGGGCTCTAGCATAGTTGAGTAAGTTGCGTGAAGCTCCTGAAGAGGTGGATCAGCAGGTAGAGGGATGTAGGTTGGTATGGTCTCCCCGGAGTAAGGGGTTAATGCTTCTGAAAGACTGTGTCTCGGTCATCCGTTTCTCAAACACCATGTAGTGTGAGAAATCCAACGGAGGAGATCGGTTCTTTTGGGGAAAAGTGCGGAAACCTCTGTAGAGTGTATAAACTAATCATGGTTAGCCGTGTCCCCGGTTATGGACATCTTGAGTATCTAGTACTTGGAGTATCATAAGTATCTCATCACTCTAAAATAATATTGTTGGGTTGTTAATTACTTTAATTGGGATTGAGTTGGAGGAACCTTCTCAATGATGTTTCAACTACCATGATAGTTAAATAAAATCTATTCCTTTGTTGTAGGGAAAAATTGGCTTTTCGCAAAAACTGTAACCGTAGAGCTTTCCACTAGCCAAATATGCATGTAGTGATAGTATTATTCTGTTCTTGCTCTACTGTGTTACTTTGCCAGCATATTCCATGTGCTGACCCGTGTTCGGGCTGCAATGTATTATGTTGCGGACTTTTCAGATGAGGAGTAAGGTTCGTTAGGTCGTTGCCGTGCAGCTCAGCTATGCCGTTGTAGTTGATGGACCCACTTTATCTTCTAAGCCTTCCGCTGTTATCGTATTAGATGGCCTTAAGCCATATTTATTGTAATAAGTTCTCTTTTGAGACATTTGATGTAATAAGTGTGTGATTGCTACTCTGTTATAAATCCTCGAGTACTGTGTGTGTCAGCATTACCGATCCAGGGATGACACTGAAGCACAGAGACTTGACCGTTTGAGGTCGGGTCGCTTCAAGATGGTATCAGAGCACACGCTGAGTGTAGGACACGACCACTAAGTTAAAGCCCTAGATCACTATTCTCCTCATTTCTGACTCCTCTCCATTTTCTACTCTTTAGGATGGCGGACGCAAGGAACAAGTTTGCACAACCGGATGAAGAAGCACCTTTTGGATGATACTTGAAGGAAGTCACTAGGTACCTGAATATTGGAATACCAAGCTTCACCGAGACTTACAACGCCACTTTACCAGAAGAGGAGCGATGGATGATTCAAGTTCAAGTTCCAGGAAGGACATTCACGCCAGTCACTTAGCCCATAGAGTTTTCCTTCGATGCACCAACCTGGAGTCTAGGAAAGAGTATGGCAGCTCACATCACCATGGGATGCACTGGAGAAGTTTATCATAAGGAACTTAAGGATACTATCTATCAGATTTGTGGGCTCCGAGACGAGCAATGGGAAATGATCAAGACCAGGAAGGATAGATCAATTGCAACTTTCATCCAGGAGTTAAACCAACATATTCGTCGCCAGGAGAACCAGATGTGCGCAGGAATGATAGATCTGAAGAGGGTAATGACTAGGATCACAGAACTGGAGGAAGAACTTAAGGCTACTCATGAAGATTATGAGGAGGAAATCGTCGTACTAGTGGAGAAGAATGACGATCTGGAAAGGAAGCTAGGAGTATTCCTGGGAGACCCCGCACCAGGAAGAGAAGATGAAGAACCCAAGGAGATTCGCCCGGAGGACTACATTATCATTGACGACACCGACTCGGACCCCGACAATAGCGATGATGACTATGAAGACGAAGCTGGAGCGGACATCATGGAGTCTTCAACCGAAGAATATTTTTAGTAGACCACCACATCAGTAGTAGTATTCCACCATGTAAATTGTATAGTCCGAGCACTTTTGTAACGATAGTTAGATCAATTGTATGCCCTTGTTTGATTGATTGAGTGAAATGATTGTGTTTGTCTCATGTGCATATGGGTAGTGTTTTCCCATTAGACCTCATTCTATTCTAATCTCTCCCCCCTAAACCCATCAGATGCCTCCGAGACGTGACCCCAGATTTACCTTCCCACCGGAGCTCACTTAGTTGATCCAGCAGCAGAATACCCTCATGCAGTTGTTAGTTTAGAACCAAGGCAACAACAACAACAACAACAACAATCCACCGCCACCACCACCAGTTGATAACTTAGCCCGTTTTCTGAGGTTGCAGTTGCCGGTGTTTTCCAATAGCACTGAGCCGATAGTGGCAGATGATTGGCTCCACAGGATTGGAAGGGAGTTAACCACTGCAGGATGTACAGATGCTGAGCAACCTCATGGTGGGAGAATTACACTGTCACCTAGCCTATAGCCACGGTTACATGGGATCAGTTTCAGCAAGCTTTCCTTACATCCCATGTCTCAACTAGAGCTATGAGTATGAAGAAGCGTGAGTTTCACAACTTACGCCAGGGGAGCCGTACTGTGGCCCAGTACACGTATGAGTTTAGTAAGTTATCTCGCTATGCCCCTGATGATGTGGCCACGGATGCCACAAAACATGATAAGTTTATGGAAGGGCTAAATGATGAGATGAGCATGTAGTTGATGGTGGCAACATTCAACAACTACCAGGAGTTGGTAGATAAGGCTCTTATGATTGAAGGGAAGCAGCAACAGATTGAGAGCCGTAAGAGGAAGTATGGACAAGGAAGGTATAATTCAGGAGCTCAGCAGAAGCCTCGCCTAACCGCAAACTCGGGAGGACTTGTTCATAACCATGGAGGCCACACCCATAATGGAGGAAGTAACCATAATCATACTGGCCCAAGGAATGGGAATGGGAATGGAGCAAGCAACAATCAGAACCGCTCCAATCCAGCCACTCCCCCGAAGAGATACCTAAGCCATGTTACTTGTTTCAAGTGCAGGAAGACTGGACACTATGCCACGGAGTGCCCTGAAGCGAAGAATGTAAACAGCAATGGAAGTGCTGGAAAGAAGCCCAATCCATTCAACAAAGGACAAGTGAACCACGTCAACATGGAGGAGGTCGAAGAGCAGCCAGATGCGGTTATTGGTAAGTTTTTGGTTAAGTCTTTTACCACCCTTGTTCTTTTCGATACTAGTGCATCTCATTCATACATAACAAGGGAATTCGTGGATAAGTTTAAACTACCAACCCAAACCCTTAGGACCCATCTGTTACTGAGTTCACCTGGAGCAGAGTATATGGCTAGTCGATGGTGCGATCAGATACCCTTAACCATTGGTAGCCATTTTTTCTGTCTGGCCTAATAATGTTGGAGTCACAAGGATTGGATGTGATATTAGGAATGGACTGGATGTCAAAGTATGGAGGAAGCATTGACTGTGTTAGTACGTCAATTTGTCTCACCACCCCAGAGGGAAAAAGGATCAAGTATGTATCTAGCCATGCACCAAGAAGTAGCCAAGTGAATACCCTCATGGGAGTTGTTCAGGAGGAAGTGCCTGTAGTCAAGGATTACCCAGATGTTTTTCCAAAGGAGTTACCAGGCATGCCACCAGATCGAGACATCGAGTTTCTGATAGAGTTATTGCCAGGCACCGGGCCTATATCAAAGAGACCATACCGGATGCCCGCAAATGATCTGGAGGAGATTAAGAAACAGATCAAGGAGTTATTTGAGAAAGGTTACATTCGACGGAGCTCATCACCGTGGGGAGCCCCAGTGCTTTTGGTCGAGGAGAAGGATAATTCTCTAAGAATGGTTGTTGCTTATCGTGCGTTAAATGAGGTGACGATTAAGAACAAATACCCACTGCCAATGATCAATGATTTATTCGACCAGTTGCAAGGAGCTAAGGTGTTTTTAAAGATCGATCTACGATCTGGATATCAACAGTTGAAGATACGAGAGAAGGACATACCAAAGACAACATTCACCACACGGTACGGGTTGTATGAATATACGGTCATGTCGTTTGGATTGACTAACGCCCTTGCCTACTTCATGAGAATGATGAACAAAATGTTCATGGAATATTTGGATAAGTTCGTTGTGGTGTTCATTGATGATATAATGGTATACTCGAAGAACGAGGAGGAGCACGAAGAGCATTTGCGTTTAGTTCTCAAGAATCTCAGGGAACATCAGTTGTATGCCAAGTTCAGCAAATGCGAGTTTTGGCTGAAGGAAGTTGGATTCCTTGGACATGTTATATCAGGAGAAGGTGTAGCAGTAGATCCTACCAAGGTTCAGTCAGTCACTCAATGGTTGGCACCCACTTCAGTTTGCGAGATCCGCAGTTTTCTTAGACTCGCAGGATACTATCGGAGATTCATTGAGAATTTTTCCAAAATTGCGATGCCAGTGACGGAGTTATTAAAGAAGGATACCAAGTTTAAATGGACAGAAGAATGTGAAGCGAGTTTTCAGGAGTTAAAGAAATGTTTGACTACAGCCCCAGTGATGATTCTGCCGGATATACGCAAGGAGTTTCAAGTGTATTGCCATGCCTCTCGCCTAGGACTTGGAAGTGTGCTTATGCAGGACGGAAGAGTTGTTTCGTATGCCTCGCGACAACTAAAACCGCACGAATTGAATTATGCCACGCATGATTTGTAGTTGGCTACCGGAGTGAATGCGTTGAAGACCTGGTGACATTACCTTATTGGAAATTGTTGTGATGTGTACACGGATCATAAGAGTTTGAAGTACATTTTCACATAGAAGGAGCTGAACCTTAGGCAGAGGAGATGGTTGGAGCTTATAAAGGATTATGACATGAAGCTTCACTATCATCCAGGCAAGGCCAATGTCGTAGTAGATGCCTTGATCCGGAAGAGTTATGCTAATACCCTAGTGAGCACGGGATTGCCACAGGAGTTAGCAGAGGATCTCAGGGAACTTCGATTGGTGACTGTTCCTAGAGGTTTTATTGAAACAATGGAGGTTCAGTCTACATTGTTAGCAAAGATTCGAGAAGCTCAGAAGAATGACAAAGAGGTTGCCGATATAAAAGAGAGAATGAGCGAAGGAAAGGCTAAAGGTTTTCGTGAGGATGAGCATGAGACCTTATGGTTCGAGGACTGTGTTTATGTGCCCAATAACACAGAGATCAGAAAGTTAATACTTCAGGAGGCTCATGACTCACCATAATCGATACACCCTGGAAACACCAAGATGTATTTGGATTTGAAGGAACGTTTCTGGTGGACTGGTATGAAGAAGGATGTTGCCGAGTATGTAGCTGTATGTGATGCATGTCAGAGAGTGAAGGCTGAGCATCAAAAGCCAGCAGGATTGTTACAGCCTATGCCGATACCCGAATGGAATTGGGATAAACTTGGCATGGATTTTATTACCGAATTACCCAGAACCAAATCAGGATATGATTCTATATGGGTAGTAGTGGATCGCTTGACCAAAGTAGCTCACTTTATCCCAGTGAAAACCACCTATACAAGTGCAAAGTTGGCCAAGATATATATGACCAGGATCGTATGTCTGCATGGAGTTCCAAGGACCATCGTATCAGATAGAGGGACATAGTTTACTTGAAAGTTTTGGCATCAGCTGCACCAAACTTTGGGGACAAGATTGGAGTTCAGTACAACATTTCACCCGCAGATAGATGGACAGACCGAGAGAGTCAACCAGATTCTGGAGGATATGTTGAGAGCCTGTGCGCTAGATTATGGATCTAGTTGGGATGATAATTTGCCCTATGCGGAGTTCTCATACAACAATAACTACCAAGCCAGTTTAAAGATGGCACCGTTCGAAG
Organism: Triticum dicoccoides; assembly: GCF_002162155.2. NCBI lineage: Eukaryota > Viridiplantae > Streptophyta > Magnoliopsida > Poales > Poaceae > Triticum > Triticum dicoccoides. The sequence goes on along the minus strand of NC_041380.1, from coordinate 285,674,395 downwards.
CCCTGTACGGACAAAGGTGCAGAACACCGTTGATGTGGGATGAAGTCGGAGACCGACAGTTGTTCGGACCAGATTTGATCAAAGAGTCTGAAGAGAAAGTTAAGTTAATCCGGGATAGAATGAAGAGAGCTCAATTCAGACAGAAGAGTTATGCAGATTCGAAACGCAAGGAAATAACCTATGAAATTGGAGATAGAGCATATCTGCGAGTGTCACCCCTGCGAGGAGTGAAACGTTTTGGATTTAAGGGAAAGTTAGCCCTGAGATTTGTAGGACCGTATCGAATTTTGGAATGTATGGGATAAGTTGCCTACAAGTTGGAGTTACGTGAAGGACTGTCAGGAGTTCATGATGTATTTCATGTTTCACAGCTGAAGAAGTGTCATGCTGAGATGACCGATATACCTTTAAGAGATACAGTACCCTTGGAGGCGATTCAGTTGGATAGTGATTTGACCTATGAGGTAAAGCCAGTCAGGATTCTTGAATTTGCCAGCCGAGTCACCCGCAACAAGGTTATCAAGTTTTGCAAAGTTCAATGGAGCCACCATACCGATGATGAAGCCACCTGGGAACGAGAGGATGATCTTCGCAAAGACCACCCACACCTATTCTCTAGCCAACCCAAATCACGAGGGCGAGATTCATTTTAAGGGGGGTAGGTTTGTAACATCCCAAATTTTCAAATCTGGAATGTTATACATAGATCATTCATGCATATCATATTTTATTGCATTTCGTTTCGCGATCCGCGAAATCCTAAGCAACTCAAGGACCCTCAGAGAGAGTTGGGGATTTCCCTGTTTTCATATTTGAGTTTTATCAAATATTGAAAAGAGGATTTTTGGTTTAATTATTTTTCTCTCCGAGAAATACTTCATATTAAAATATACGAGAGGAGATAATATGACTTCTCCAAAATAAATGAAATATTGGAGGAAAAAATATTAAAATCAAATATTTGTTTTTATCCGGAGTTTATTGCTATTTTATTTGAATTAGAAAAATTGCACGTTTTTCAAAGTTGCATTTTAGGGCCAAGAAAATGTTCATCTTGTTCTAAGTATTTTATTTAGACGGTGAATTTTGTTTTGGCATTTTTAGATTTTATTTTATTTTTCTAGGATTTATTTTAGTCCGGTGAAATTATTAAAAAAACAAAAAAAGAGAAACTTCCACCGGACCGCACTAGGCCGAGGCCCAGCCGGCCTAGCCGCGCCGCCTCCCCGCACCGGCTCGGGAGAGGAGTCCCGAGCGACTCCGCCGCCATGTCCGACCCGGACACGCGCCGCCCGCCCCCTTCCCCAAGTCGCCGCATCCCCCCACCCTTATAAGCCGCCACCCCCCTAGAGCCCCGAGCCGTGCCGCCGCCGCCCCGCGCTGCCCCGTCCAACTCGCCATAACCTCGCAGGAGGTATAGCGCCATTCGTTTTTTTTAAAAGACCGTTTCGGTTTTTTTAGAAAACCCAAGTTTTTTGGATAGATCGGTTCGCTGGTCTTTCTCGGTTTAGTTACTTTGCGGACGTTCGTCCGTACATTCGTTTTACGGAACGGTGTTCACTCGTTAGCCGCAGACAACGAACGGTCATTCGTTAGTCTCTTCGTTAGTTTTCTTTTTCTTGGATTTTCCGCGATTATTTCCGATCGCGATTTCTGATCTGATTTTCGTTTTAGTTTATCTTTTCGCTCCTTTGTCAGAATCAGGCGATTCAAGCGCCTAGATCTTCGTCTCAAAACCCTCTTTCCGTTTAACCAACTTGAACAAGTTTTTGCTACTGTAAAATTTAACCTTAGTCCAGATTAGTAAACGGATATTGTTTCTTTCGCAGTTTGAGCTTTGTTGCTCCGTTTGATTTGATTCTTTTCGCAAACCGGAGTTCTTAAGTTGAACTTTCTGGTTAGATCTTCTTATTTGAGATTTACCCGTGTTTCTTTGCCTGATTGCTTATGTATGCTATTGTTTGTTTGCAATAGAACACCCAGAGAGCGAAGCGTGCTACTACGATTCCCTAGGTTTTACGGATCATCAGCAAGGCAAGTAACACTTTGATCATACCCCTTTATCACCCAGTTTTTATGCATTAGTTCCAATCCTCAAACATTGCATGATTAGGATGTGATTAACATGTGGGTTGGGAAGTAGTTGATGAGGTAGAACCTATTGCCCTGTTATATTCAAACCCTTGGGAGTTACTTCTACATATTGCTTTTATTGCTATGCTATGCTCGTAGACGTGGTTGGGTGAGTGAAATCCATGACAGCCGTGAGATTGTTAATTAATGGTTCAACTTAAGGTGGCAACTTGAATAGACATCTGGGTGGATTGTTTGTTGGGCACCTGGGGAATCCAGTGTTGTCCTAGGATATCCCGGAGTACCCGTGTGATAATCCTATGGTCCGCCACCCAGGCTCAAAGGGAACTGAGATATTTTCATGCTAGAAACTTCCGTGTGCAGCCACAAGCTATTATGGGCTCTCGCATAGTTGAGTAAGTTGCGTGAAGCTCCTGAAGAGGTGGATCAGCAGGTAGAGGGATGTAGGTTGGTATGGTCTGCCCGGAGTAAGGGGTTAATGCTTCTGAAAGACTGTGTGTCAGTCATCCGTTTCTCAAACACCATGTAGTGCGAGAAATCCAACGAATGAGATCAGGTCTTGTGGGGAAAAGTGCGCAAACCTCTGCATAGTGTATAAACTAATCATGGTTAGCCGTGTCCCCGGTTATGGACATCTTGAGTATCTAGTACTTGGAGTATCATAAGTATCTCATCACTCTAAAATAATATTGTTGGGTTGTTAATTACTTTAATTGGGATTGAGTTGGAGGAACCTTCTCAATATGTTTCAACTACCATGATAGTTAAATAAAATCTATTCCTTTGTTGTAGGAAAAAATTGGCTTTTCACAAAAACTGTGACCATAGAGCTTTCCACCAGCCAAATATGCATGTAGTGATAGTATTATTCTGTTCTTGCTCTACGGTGTTACTTTGCCAGCATATTCCATGTGCTGGCCCGTTTTCGGGCTGCAACGTATTATGTTGCAGACTTTTCATTGGAGGAGTAAGGTTCGTTAGGTTGTTGCCGTGCAACTCAGCTATGCCGTTGGAGTTGATGGACTCACTTTATCTTCCAAGCCTTCCACTGTTATCGTATTAGATGGCCTTAAGCCATATTTATTGTAATAAGTTCTCTTTTGATACATTTGATGTAATAAGTGTGTGATTGCTACTCTGTTATAAATCCTCAAGTACTGTGTGTGTCAGCATTACCGATCCAGGGATGACACTAAAGCACAGAGACTTGACCGTTTGAGGTCGGGTCACTACAAGTAGGAGGCCACAAATGAGTCGCTCGTACCTACATAAACAAATAAATCCTCGCAACCATAGCGATAAGGGGTTGTCAATGCCTACACGGTCACTTACGAGAGTGAGATCTGATAGATATTATAAGATAATATTTTCGGTATTTTTATGATAAAGAGAAATAAAAGATGCAAAGTAAAATAAATAGCAAAGGAAATAACTAAGTATTGGAAGATTTATATGATGGAAGATAGACCCGGGGGCCATAGGTTTCACTAGCGGCTTCTCTCAAGAGCATAAGTATTCACGGTGGGTAAACAAATTACTGTTGAGCAATTGGCAGAATTGGGCATAGTTATGAGAATATCTAGCTATGATCATGTATATAGGCACCACATCTGAGGCAAGTAGACCGACTCCTGCCTGCATCTACTACTAGTACTCCACACATCGACCGCTATCCAACATGCATCAAGAGTATTAAGTTCAAGAGAACAGAGTAATGCTTTAAGCAAGATGACATGATGTAGAGGGATAAACTCATGCAATATGATATAAACCCCATCTTGTTATCCTCGATGGCAACAATACAATACGTGCCTTGCTGCCCCTACTTTCACTGGGAAAGGACACCACAAGATTGAACCCAAAGCTAAGCACTTCTCCCATTGCAAGAAAGATCAATCTAGTAGGCCAAACCAAACTGATAATTCGAAGAGACTTGCAAAGATAACCAGTCATACATAAAAGAATTCAGAGAAGATTCAAATATTGTTCATAGATAAACTTGATCATAAACCCACAATTCATCTGTCTCAACAAACACACCACAAAAGAAGATTACATCGAATAGATCTCCACAAGAGAGGGGGAGAACTTTGTATTGAGATCCAAAAAGAGAGAAGAAGCCATCTAGCTAATAACTATGGACCCAAAGGTCTGAAGTAAACTACTCACACTTCATCGGAGAGGCTATGGTGTTGATGTAGAAGCCCTCCGTGATCGATGCCCCCTCTGGCGGAGCTCGGAAAAGGCCCCAAGATGGGATCTTGTTGATACAGAAAGTTACGGTGGTGGAATTAGGGTTTTGGCTCCGTATCTGGTAGTTTGAGGGTACGTAGGTATATATAGGAGGAAGGAGTACGTCGGTGGAGCAACAGGGGGCCCACGAGGGTGGAGGGCACACCTAGGGAGGTAGGAGCGCCCCCTACCTCGTGGCCGCCTGGTTGATGTCTTGACGTAGGGTCCAAGTCCTCTGGATCTTGTTCATTCCAAAAATCACATTCCCGAAGGTTTCATTCCGTTTGGACTCCGTTTGATATTCTTTTTCTGTGAAACCCTAAAATAGGCAAAAAACAGCAATTATGGCTGGGCCTCCGGTTAATAGGTTAGTCCCAAAAATATATAAAAGTGTATAATAAAGCCCAATAATGTCCAAAACAGAATATAATATAGCATGGAACAATAAAAAATTATAGATATGTTGGAGACAGATCATTGCAAAATGGGCATCGATAGCCGCTGTCCCAGGTCCTAATACGCCTATTATCATTCCTGCATGAAGCTCCCTCAGGATTTTCCTCTTGTTCCTCCTCTAGCCATCTTCACCCTCGCTGTCCACATCATCAGACAACACCTATACAAATAGTAAAAAATATTTGGCATCAAATTAATGTTTACAAACTAATCTCTAGCGAACATTTGGCAGTTATCAAAATTTGGCATCAAATCAATGTTTACATGCCGTGAAGTAGGATTTGGAATTTATATATGGCTATTTTTATACATATCCAGAGATTATGGTTCGATTTTTAAGCAAAGTCGTCTATGTACAGACGAATCTTGAAGAAAATAGTGGCAGAAACATATATGTAGGTCATTCAAAATCAATTGTCAAGTAATAGCTAGGAATTATTATCATGAACACAAACCCTAGTCGGATTACTAGCAGAAATCATTTGCACATATGAAACAACTAATCACTTATCACCTGTACCATTTAAACAATCAACTACACAGATCTACTTACACAGATTTCATGGATTGGGAGAACATAACCATATGATTTCTATTTTAAAAAGGGGGAGGCAAGAGTAACCAGAGAAACCCTAGGATGTATTTGACACATAAATGGGCATATATGACTAACAAGTTGTCCGTCGTCGTCCGGGTCATCGCTGGAGTGGTCGTCGGAGTCATCACTGGGGTCGTCGCCCGAGTCGTCACCAGAGTCGGTGTGGACCTCCGGCTCCAGCTGTGGAAGCTCGATGCCGTCAACGACGTCAGGGTGCAACGATACCTCATTGGGGATGACAGCAACCTCTGTCTCCATCTCCATGCTGTGCTCCGGTGCTTCAGCAGCCCCGGCGTCGCCACTCCCTCCGATGGGGTGCTTCGGCGGCATCCTCATACACTGATGGTTTTGAGGACTGAGAGCGACATCGAGGATGCAAGCGGGGAGAGAGAGGATTGTGTGTGTGGCGAGGATGAGGGTGCGGCCGCTCGGGCGGACCATTAACATGGAGTAGTG
>NC_041380.1:285665670-285668248 GCF_002162155.2 Triticum dicoccoides | reverse complement strand
GCCTCCTAGTGAGCCTGCGCACCGCACTACTGGCATGCCTACCGTCATTTCACACAGCTACTCGCAAGCCTACCGTCGTTTCACACATCTACTCGCATGGCTCCCGATGACACTGCCCAGCAAGCACACCTCCCATCAATTCACAAACCTGCACGCACGCCTCTCGGTCTGCCTGCGTGGCGTACTGCTCACATATGTCCCGTCAACTCATGCCTACTCGCATGGCACACGAGTCATGTGGCGGCATGTATGTTGTTTTTTATTTGGATGATTAATGCTGCCGCTTTATTGCTTAACTAAAGCATGGCACATATCCATTGTTGGTCTAACGCTCACGGTTCGAATAAATAATCCGTTTGGGATATTGGTTCTCAATTATTAACAATCTCCCGTTTGTAAGAAGATAAAGATTACATCAAAACAGGTCTCAAATTTGAGAAAAAAGTACAATGCCACTTTGTATTGGTGTCCATATGACAACATGATAAGTTTCATGAATTTAGAATAAGTTTTGGATGTACTAGAATTTAAAAATCAAGATTCTCAATGTTTGAAATTTCTTGCATGGGGAGTAAACATGCACCAAGTGAGATACATGTGTTTTTGCAATCCATTTAGGTGCACTGTCACATGTGCGTGTAGCTCAAATATGATTTTTGCACATTATACCCCTAGAAAATCAATCAATGTACTAAAACGTCTTAATGATCTCTGCTTTTTTTCAAAATTAAAACATCCCTCCTTTGGTAACATATGTTCACGGCAGCATAATTTAACATGCATCGTAGTTGCGGTGGATTCATGGTGTGTGTGTGTGCGCGCGCATTTGGGGGTGGCGGGTGGCTCGCAATACACTACGAGTCGTGGGCCAGCGTGTGGGTTGTCCATTTTGTGAGGCAGGTGCCACATCAGAGTCGTGAATTCGTTATTTAAAACATTACACAAACCTTTCATACATACATGTTTTGTCCACATACAGTCGATGGTTGTCCTACACAACACTCGATATTCGCATGTGACGCTTTCTGTGGGCCTGCGAGGTCGTCGTCCATCACTTTGATGAACAGACGGCAATGAGGTTAATTTGACCAGTAAGGTAGAATATTTTTTTGTGTTATGGTGGGAGTATATATATATATATATAACACGTCGAAGAGGTGGGAGGGGACTAGTATATATACTATACATACGCGTCCGTGAACAAGTACACCTCACTCAGTGTCGAGACTTTTCGGTTTCCGAGGCACATGCCACATCAAAGTTGTGAAATTGGCTATTCAAACATTACACAACACCTCTTTGGGCCACATGCATGCAGGCGGTGGTTATCCTAGGACACTCATGTGTGACGCTTCCATCCATGGGCCCACGAGGCCATCATCGATGCATGCATCACTTTGACCTACATTGGTAGAGGTTAATTAATTTCATCATCAAGGAGGATTCTTTTTGGGTTGTATTAAGTAGGAGCATATTGTATGCGTCGAAGAGGGAGAAGGTGACCATCATATGTAGTACGCTTTCATGAAGCTCGCTCTGTGTGTGGACTTAACGGTTTTCGAGGCATGTGCCACATCAAAGTTGTGCATTTTGGGCATTCAACATATGTTTGGCCCACATGCAAAGCGATGGTGGTTGTCTTCTCGCACCCGCTTAAGCGGTTATCAGCGATATCGATGCTTTTCATCTGTGGGCCTGCTTGGTCCATCACTACTTTGCCTCACAACAAGAGAGGTTAATTTGACTTAGGAGGGGATTATTATTTTTGTTTGTAATACCGTATATATAGGTCATGCTCTGGGATGACATGATACAGTTTGAGCACACACATGCATGTGTACGCATGAATCCCTCCCATCGAGTCAAAGTGGCTAGTACCACGACACGTCATGAACCGATCTTGCTCTGTGTGGGGACTATACGATTTTCGACACACGCGCCACATCAATGTTGTGAAATGGTATTCAAACATGCATGCACGCACCACCTCCATACATATGCATGTAGTTGATGCCTTCAAATGGTACACTCCCTCGCGTGGTTATCGGCGACAAGCCTATATATTCGTGGGCCCGCGTGGACATCCATGATCACCTTGACCGACAACAAGATAGGTTACCATGGTGGATACTTCCTTTGGTTCGTGTTATCATGGTATAGGTCATGGTGAGATTCAGACCTAATTAAGTTTGAGCGCATACAATGCACGCATGCTTGCATGAATCTCCGTCATCGGCTTGAAGTGTGGTGTGACATACGTATGCATCGTCAACCTAACCCTCACCCAGTGTGGGGACTTTTGGTTCGAAAGCAGGGTGCCACATCAAAGTTGTTTCATTGTGTATTCAAAACACACCTCTCCATACATATGTTTGGGCCACACGCATGCAGTGGTTGTCTTCGGGGGCTAGCTACTTGCGTGACTATTGGCGAGCTAGCCCATCTCTGGGGTCGCATGAATGGCCATCACTTTGACCAACAACAAGAGAGAGGTTGCACAACCAAGGTGGATTATTCTTGGTCTGTTTTATGATCCATCTTTGTGAGATGCCTCTCTGGCCCGCCGACTGAAAGTGGG
>NC_041380.1:285563434-285665212 GCF_002162155.2 Triticum dicoccoides | reverse complement strand
CTTTGCTAGGTGAACCTCTGTGGGGGGCATGCATTCCTAGCTTAGGATTCCCTTCCTGCCGACATGAGGGGGGGAAGCAATACCGTGCTCTTTGCGAGATAGGAGCCACATCGGTGTTGCATTTGGTATTTGAAAATCAAACCACCCTTTTCATACATATATTTGGTCCACATGCAAGTGTGTTAGTGTTCTTACCCTCTCTTGCGTCATTTTTCACCAAATTTATGAACATTAGACAAGTCGGATGATGCAACATACACGGTTCACTCACACTAACTGTTTGCCACACCGGTGCCCCTGTCACACACACCCACACAATATGTTGGGATCCACGAGGCTTCCCCTCTCAAAAATATCTACCCTCTTGCAGCTTTTTTCTCTTTGATAACACACAATTATTATGTTTCGACCGAGTGTGAGTTTCTTGTTCCCGTCCCGCCTGCATCCCTCGAAAATATCTGCCCGCCTCGAGGGTTTTTCTGTTTCATAACACACGGTTGTTATCTCCGGACCGTGTGCGATGCACCATCATCCAAATTTTCAATAGCCCCGACATTTCACTCCCGCGTAGTAAATTTTTCAGTAGCCGCGTCATTTCCTCAAACACACCCCCGCCCCCTCCACACACACACACACACACACACACTCACACACCAAAACCTCCTCGGGCGCGCGTGTGCGTGCACACACACACCCCTCCCTTGCTCAAAACCCTAGCAAGGTCGCCGCCGCCGCAAGGTCTCCTTTGTCAACATCTGCCGGTTTCCCTGTGCAGCTTACCCACCGATCTCCATACCCAAGTCGCCCTGAGTTTCTTAGATGATGCCTGCCAAATGCCCCCTTTCCCACATATCCCCATCCCCCACTCGAGAGCATCGCAGCCTAAGCCTGGCTACGCTTCCCGTGGAGCTCGAGGAGCAACTGTCCCAAAAGAGGTGTATCGTGGTCTCTTCGCCCGACGTCACCGAGGAAGCTGATGACCATTATTGGCTGCATGCACTCAATCAGCGGGCTAGAGTATGCGGGTATGTCACGGATGCCGGCTATGACATCGAGGTCATCGACAGCGACCGCCTGAGGCAGGCTATGTCACAGGTTAAGTGGCCCACCCCATCCCCTTGGGTTCAACCGCCGTCGATCTCATCCATGGCCCCGCCGCTGATCTCCTCTGGCTCGCTGTCAATAATTTTCCATCCTACATCGCCATCGAGCCCCTTTTGTCATTTCTGAAGGACACCTTCTACGATGATGGCTTGGGATCCATAGCTTCCAAGTCAGACCTCATCAATGGCGACCACGAGGAGGGCACCCTCTCTGACTCTTCCAAGGGGAAAGAGCCCATATGCTCTTCCAAGGGGAAAGAGCCCGTCTGCGACATCAGGGAAGCTACAACCCTGTTCTTCCAAGGGGAAGCAGCCCATCTGCGACAACATAGAGCACATCCAGGGTCTGTGCTCTTCCCACGGGAACAAGCACATCCGTGACAACTGAGGAAACCCATGATCTATTTTGTCGTGCCTTTTCACAGGGGGAACCCATGATTTCTTTTGTCGAGTTCCTTTCATAGTGTAGTGAGAATATGTCCAGTTTTAATTGCTATATTTGGTTGTTTGCAGTATGCCTTGTTTATTTTAGTTGTTCACAATGTGATGCTCTATATGTGCAATTATTTACTGTGTAGTACATTTCATCAATCTATTTTTAAACATACTGATAGTAATGCATATATTAGCTTGTTGTTGAGCCTGTTATAGCTAGCATATGCCTCTTTTAAAGTTTTTTGATTGTTTGGTTGTTTGTAGTTAGCATATGTCCAGTTTCAAATGCTATCTTTGGTCGTTCATAGTACGCCTTGTTTATTCTAGTTATTCACAATGTGATGTTCTATATGTGCAAGTATGAACTATGCAGTTCAATTTCATCAATACAAGTTTCAACAATACCACTATGAATGACTACATTTGGTTGATGCATCTTATAGTTAACACACCTTTCCATTTTTATTTAACAATAACCAGTGTACTTAGACCGGCACAATACCAGTTTGAATGACTATGTTTGCTTGTTGTTAAATGTTAGGCCTGTTGCAGTTAACACACCTTTCCACTTGTTTTGCTTTACTACCGTGCTTAAACTTGCACACTAAAGCTATCTTTTGGAGATTATTTTGTCTGCCATGGATATATTTGGTTGATGTTTAGCCTGTTGTGCTTAACATGCCTCTCAATGTACCTACACACGACAATTTTGGGGACAACTTCTTTTTTCCATCGAGGTTAGTTTCATCCCATGTCTTATATATACCCACTGTTCAGGATATCGGTAGCTGGTACCATATAGGCCGGGGGCTAATAAGGGACTAATCGGTGAATCGGACTTATAACTGAATATATCTGTAACCCATTTATTGTTAGGTTAACTAGGGCCATATGTAATATATCTAAGGCTACATAGCAACATGCACTGTACTTAATGTCTAAATATGCAATCCTAGGCTACATAGCAACAGGGAAGAGTGTTACCTTAATGTTATAATGATGTCTAGATATACGTAGAAGAGTAGCAGCAACAACAACAACAACAACAACACAACCATGTTTGGATACTCAACTTAGCTAGAGGTTAGAGTTAGTTTCTAGCTCATGACTAACCCTGAACTAACTCCATCCAATGAGATGTTTGGATGACAGGGTTAGATTGACAATAAATGCACTAGGAGAACTAGCTCCAATTAGCACCTCTTAGGCTGGATAGTTTTTTTGGGTGGGTTAGATGCAACTAGCTCAAACTAGCCCTCATGTTTGGATATACTAGGGCTATTTGAGCCCGAACTAGCTCAAACTAACTCTAACCCATGGATACATCAACAGTTAATCAACGGATAATTTGTTAGAATGCAATAAAGTCCTTCTGGCCCACAATATAAGATGTTAATTCATCTAATATGTGAGTATATTGGATGTTATAAGATATTATAAAAGAGTGTTGTACTACATCATCATGCAATTTCTATTTAGCTTCCAATATTAACTTGGTGCTTTTAGGTACATATGTCATTGGCAATGAGATATCGATGAACCATCATCAAGTGAGGAAGCTGATAAAGATTGTTAGTAAAATGGGTCAAAAGATGGCAATTAAACTATTTGTTTGCACTTTATCGAAGACAACATTGAACTATAGGATGGTAAGTAAGAACTCTGCAGCCTTCTTTTTACTACCCATAATGAGTTGTGTTAGATGACAATGTCTGAATCTTTTCTCCTTTGTAGTGGTTTCCAGAGCAGTTTACTCAAGATTACCTCTCAAACTACATGATTGGTGGGCATGCAAAGGTTAAAGTATTTCTACCAGAACATGATGATTATCTAGATGTTTTCATGAAGACCGTGAAGGATGGGCGGTCAGCCATCACAAGGGGTTGGACTAGAGTTGCACGTGCCTTCTACAAGGAGGAGGGCACAACATGGGCATTCCCCTTCACCTTGTTCAACAACTAGAATGTATTTCACATCTTTCTTTACCGTCTTTAATAGTACAAGTATACAACTATGGTTCATCATTCTTTATTTGGTTCTTATGTAATTCTTGAACATATGTACCTATGAATCGAATAATCCATTGGTTGTTTGAACCTAATGGATATGAATAAAGCTATAGCATACATTCAAATTCAAATTCGGTACAATTTGAAATAACAACAATTAAGTTATGGTGAAATTATGCTCTACAGGTCGTTACAACACACACAGTTGGTAAAACACAAACATTTGCGATATACACCATAATCCGACACGGTTCATAGAAAGGAAAGGGGTGAAAAATGGTTTGCAAGGAACCGCGAGGGCATTTGCAAGGACCCCCTATCGTAGTCACTCACTTGGCGACGGTTCCAAATGTCGTCACGGAAAGGGGTCAAAAACGGTTTGTATAGCACCTCGCTATACCAGTGACATATGCATTAAGAGACATGAGTTGTTTGAACTCTTGAAGCAGCGCATGTAGACCCTTAGTCACCACTTCTAGTCGATGACGATAATATTCCTGCCATAATATACTTGAAGGCATTATATTGCAACACACAATTTACATCCCGTGACACATGATAGAGAAAGTAAACATATTCTAACCATAGATGAAGAGTTTCCAATAACACCGACTGGTACATCTTTAGTACCGACCGGATCTGTATCTTTTTGTTCCCTTTCAGTGTCGCATTCATTCAGTTCTTGATGGTGTGTACATCTAAGTGAAGGACCATGTGCTCATAGATCTGATAAAGATCGGTAATCAGCCATACGACTGGAATACCAAGCTAGTAACTCGAGAAGCTTTTCCTGTTGATACAGGTTCTTCTTCTTCATTCGGTCCGTATGCTTGTCCCACTCTGTTGTTGATGTGTCAACATCTACCATGTAACGATGATCAGTAGTTGACAATAGGTGCAAAACATGGTGACAAAAAATTCAAATATTGGTGCCAAAACGAGTAAACATGTGCTTAATTACTCTTAGGTCAAGGTAATGAAGTAGCAATAAGAACCCTAGCTGGATTCACTAGCAGTCTTAATTTCATTAAGAACCCTCAATTTCATATCTTGTAAACATAACAACAACATTCATATGGGAAACTAACTTTATTTGGTAATGTAAACACATGTGCAAATTTGATGGGTTACCAGGGGAATAATTGAGAGATACAATGTGACATCTCAAAATTCTAAATTTTGGAATGTTATATTAAATAAATAATTATGATTGTTTGTTTGATTGTTTGTGTGATTGATTGGTTGAAATTGAGTGAAATTTGAAATATTTTGAAAGTTTAAGGAGAGGGAATGAAATGACTTTCCCAACACTTTCACTTTGTTTTTTTATCCTTAGGAATTCAAATTCATTTCATCAGAAAACCCTAGAGTGAAGATGATATGACTTCTTCCATATACGGAAAAAAGGGGTTTGAAAATGATTTGAATTCCCTTTGAAAATATTTCAAATTCAGAGACTTTATGCAACTCAATGACTTTCATGAAAGAGGATAATAGGACTTCTTCAAATTATATGAAATATGAGTTGAAAGTCCCTTTTATGGTATTTTGAAACCCACTTTCATTTGAGAGTTATTTGAATTTTCAAATTTCAAAATCTCTGGCAATATATTCAAAAAGAGAGAAGTAACATGACACTTCAAATATTCAGAGGCATTTGAAATATTTTGGCCAAGGAAAACAGAAAAAGATTTGAAATTGGTTTGAAATTCAAATTCAAATCCAATTGGGAGTTATTTGGTTTTATTCAAATTATTTTTCTCCAAAAATAATATATTTGGAAAATAGGGTAAAATGATTCCCTATAATAGAAAAATGGATAAAAATGAATTTGAAATCATTTTGGTATTTTAAAAATAATTTTTATTGACTTTTAATGCAACAGTGACACTATTTGCCATATCTGAATTTTTGCAGATTTTATTTGAACTTGAAAAACAGTTCATGATTTAGGGCTCATTTTTGCTGAAAATTTTGATATATGATATGGCTATATAATTTTTTATTTTTATTTTGTTTCTATCCTTTATCTTTGTGTCAGTAAAACAAAAAAAAATTGAATAGTGCCAGGCCGAAGCCCAACACTGTTCTCTCTCATTCCTGAGCCCAACTGGTCGTTTCAGCCCAGCCCTGCGAGCACCCGAGCAGAATCCCTTAGGATCCAGCCATTGATCTTTTCTCCCTCTCTCTCTCACTCACTATAGCGGGACCCACTGCCCGATCCCCTCTCTCCCGCGTCTGCCTTCCTTATTCCCCATCTCCTCTTTCCAAAAACTCGTTGGCGTCGCCGTGGGCCGAATTCCCTTATGCTCCCCTTCCGCCCTCACCTCGCCCCCTCCCCCAAGACACTCCCCCTATAAAAGGAGGAGCACCCTGATCGATTCCACCAGTTTCCCCTCGCCCAACCCTTCTCTGCTCACCGCCATTGCTCGCCGGAGCCCGAGCTCCGCCGCCCCGCCATTGCTACTGCAGCACCCAACCCCGACCCCCTCGCCTCTCCCCATCCCCAGCACCACACTCCCCTCAGTCCGTCCAACCCCGCAGACGACTACCCTGAGCTCACTGACGGCTGGTGTGATAGCCGCCCACCACCGTACACCGTTGCCGTTGTCACCATCTCCAACGTCGCTCCCGTATTCACGGACGCCACCCAAGCCCACCGTCATCTTCACCGAGCTCGTCCGCACCTGCCTGTCATCTTTCCGGAGCCAAAGGACTGCCGAAGACGCCCCACCAACGATGCCCGAAGCCGCCGCCCTTGCCGGAGCTCCACCTTCGCCGAGGTAAGCTCCCCTTCAAATCTCCACCGTTCGATCTGAGATCCACAGCTAGGTTTAGATCGCGTGTATTTTTTTTGGCAAACCATTTTTGTTTTCTGTTCGGTCGACCGCCCATATGCATCTTTCGGCCACCGCTCTCGCCCACTCCCGTGGCGCCACGTGGCCTCTGTTCGTTAGATAGTTTTTTTGTTTTTGTTTTATTTACATATTTAGTTCTGTTTTTAGAATTTCAATATCTTTTAGGTTTAAGTCCAAATTTAGTGATTCTTTTGGCATTAGTTTATAATTTCTTGAAGTTTCTGATGTTGCACTTAGTTTTCAAATTTGAACAATTTAAATTTGAATTATTTCAAATATGCTTCAAACACTGTTTTTGCACTAGTTTGAATTCTAGAATAGATTTTTGATTGATTCTTTTTGCTATTGTTTTGTTATTGTTTTGTTTATCCAGTAGAATAGAGTGATTTATTTGTAGTTTATTTTAAACTAGGTTTATTGCAAAAACACTACTGTTTTGCTTATATAGTTGTTTTAGTTATTAAAATTTGGTTTTTAATTGTTTTTAGTTAATTCATTTTGTAGCTTTTACTTGTTGTTATATGTTATCTGCTGGGCTACATTAGATAAGTTTTTGTAGTTATTTATTAGTGTTTAGCTACTGTTTTTCTTTATTGTTGTTTGGTTATGAAATTGGGTAAATAGAAAAGTTTTGTTAGTTACAAAAGTAATTCTTTTTGTCATTTCAAGTTATCTTATTATTGTTTCTGTTATTTAGAAATAAATTAGTTTTTATAATTATTTTAGTATTGTTTAGTGTTGGCTTAGCGTTTTCCTAGTTGTTGTAATTGTCTTAGTTTTAAGTATATAGTTATAATAGTTTTAAAATTAAATCGTTTTGCTAGTTAATAATTTAGTGAATTACTTTCTGTTGTTTTATTAGAATTTTATTTTCTTTGCTATAGAAAAGTTATTTAGATTAATTTAGTGTTGTTATGACAGTATTGATTGATATTGTGTGAGTTGGGTTCTCCCTTGTGTTTTTCATTGAGGTTCTCGTTCGAATTTTATTTAGTTTTCTTTGACTTCATTATTGTTTTCTTTGTTGCTTTTTGATTGTTAGTATTGCTTGCTAGATGTGATTGGTTATGTGAATACTATGTTTGATTATATAGATTTTCTTGGAGTGATGAATAGTTCTATTAAGTTTCTGAGAACGTTAATATCTTCATCAACTTACCAGGCAAGTTCACTTTGACCATGTTGTTTTATACCTATGATTTCACTTGCATTTAGTGCCACCGTTTTTCATCAATACATCCAATAGTGAATTGAATCATTGTAATTTGGTAGTATGCATGAGGTAGGAACCCATCACCCTGTTCCCAAGCACGAGACGTTGTTTAGTTTTGATGGTACGATGTTAGTAGACAGTGTTTGGTATGAGTGTTCGAGAGTGTTGTGAGAATGGAGGATTCTACGTCAATGATGACAACTACATGATGGCAATTGCAAGCATTGCATCTTCAAGGCCTCAAGACTTCAACACTCAAGACAAGAATTCAATATACCTCTAGGAGGAAAATGGTTAAGAAGGTACATATGGTGCGTCCAGTACTCAGTAATTCCAGAGAAGCGCCGTGATATCAAGTGGAAAGCTCCACCTAGGCTCAAATAGATGGAAGAATACTTCATTCCCGGAAGCTTACCAGTGTAACCGCAAGTCACTATGGGCTCTGGCTTGGTTGATCTTAGCTGTGACTCTGGCTGGGATAGTGGGAGTAGATGTAGAACTACTGTAGGATTGGATGGGCACTGGACAGTGGTCCGAGGAACTCTTTGGAAGACCATGTTTTGATTGTCCTGTTCTCAAACAATCTAAAGTGCGAGGACGAAAAAGGAGGGATCGAATCTTCCGGGTAAAGTGTACAAACCTCTCCAGAGGGTTAAAACCTAATCGATTCGCTGTGTCCCTGGTTACGGACAATTTGAGCCTCTGGACTTGGATCTATCTCTGAACTCTCAACACCGGATCAAAAAATTAATTGTGTGTAACTTATGATGATTTGGGCTATGAGACATCGGTTGGCGGAACCATGTCATGCATATGTATCTGCTTTGTACTAGAGATTCCTAGACATTCCTTTGTTGTAGGGAAAATAAAACCATCTACGCAAAAACATCAGACACAGTGCCACAAAGCCATGTTGCATGCAGAATATTTTTATCATCTATTTTCTTATGGTGATCTTGCCGGTACATTCAATGTACTGACGTACACGGCTGCAACATATCTTGTTGCAGGATTTCTATGATGAGTAAGAGATACAGTATAGGGTTACGGTCTACACTCAAC
Source organism: Triticum dicoccoides (assembly GCF_002162155.2). Taxonomy (NCBI): domain Eukaryota; kingdom Viridiplantae; phylum Streptophyta; class Magnoliopsida; order Poales; family Poaceae; genus Triticum; species Triticum dicoccoides. The sequence goes on along the minus strand of NC_041380.1, from coordinate 285,656,532 downwards.
CTGCCGATGGCGTTGATGAGACTCCACACCCGTTTGATTGTTTTTGCTGAGACCTATGAGGTGTATATATCAGTTTTACATTATTTATACATGTGATTGCACTTTGATATATACATTGATGTACTGTGTGTGCCAACATACTTATCTAGGGATGGCACAGATACATAGATGCTTAACCATTTGAGGACGTCTTGTTTCATGAAGGGAGCGCGACTGTTGAATAAATAAGTGGCGTCATTGTGGAGTTTCAGTGTAAGTGCATCTAGTGCCACCCCTAGTTGGTTTTGCAGTATTGACGACAAACCTGGTTGAGGGACTAATGTGTTTGTGACAATTGCAGGATAACACAGGTAGAAGTCCCTCATTGATTCGGTTTTCCTACCAGAGATGACACCTAAAAATGTATGAAGACATTGAAGTCAAAGGTGGTATGTGAAGACATTCACATTGAATACTATGACAAGAGAAGACATCACGTGAAGACTATGGAGCGCGAAGACTTAGTTGTTTCGTCGTTGTTTTTCTTCTTTGTTGAGTCATAGGAACCACCGTACTATTAAGTGGGGTCCATGTAAACCAGTCAAATTGACTGAAGTGATGCTTAACCAAAATCCTATGTCTTCGAGCGAAGACAATGAGAGCAAATCTTATCCAGAGCTGGATAAGTCAGCTTTGCTTGTAGCTCAAGTAAAGTTGACGTGTGTGTTCGAAATCTGACCGTTGGAACAAATCAGGTCGGGTTGCCTAGTGGCTATAAATAGCCCACCCCCTACACCATAAATTGGTTGGCTGCTCAGAGTTAGTGCACGACTTTTGTCGTTTGAGAGCAACCCACCTCGAAGTCTATGAAGGTTTGGAAGTCTACCTTGAAGACTTACCAGAGTAATTGGGTGAGGACTGGGTGTCCTTAGCTCAAGGGGAATAAGGTGAAGACGCGGTCTTCTGAGTTGAATCTCAGCCTCCCTAACCAGACGTACAGTTGTCACAACAACTAGAACTGGTCCAACAAATCATTGTCTTCAACGAGCCACTGGTTCTATCCTTCCCATCTCTTTATTTGCAGATTGGTCCTTGTGAAGTCATTGCCTGTTTGCATTATCTATTTGTCTTCACTGTGTGACTGCTTGTTCTGATTGTCTTCATACTATCTTCCGTCCTGATCTATACTACCTAGCTGCTATTAGTCTTTGTGCTTTCATTTCATTGAATACTTGACTATGGCTTGCTTAGTGTAGTCTACCCTCCGCTGCATGCTAATAGGTTTATTTCTATCGTTTGTCTTCGAAACTTCCATGTTTTGAAGACTTTAATAAAAATCTCCTATTCACCCCCCTCTAGTCGATCACTAGCACTTCCAATTGGTATCAGAGCAATGTACTTCCTTGTTCTGTGTGTTTCAGTTTAACCACCTGAAGTTTTAGCTATGTCGACTACAGGGATAATCAAAGTCTCCGCTGCATGCCTAGTCTTCGATGGAACTGAATATCCCTACTGGAAGAATAAGATGCGCTGGTGTCCTCTGGTATGTCGTCAAGAATGGCGTCCCCAAGGCTGGTGAAGGTGTCACCGCTGTTGATGTCAAGAAGTTCGTTCAACTGGATTCCACTGCCAAGAACATCATCTATGGTCATCTGACCAAAGGACAGTATGGCCGTGTGAGTGCTCTAGAAACACCAAGCTAGTTTGGGACTGGCTCTCCAAGGTCAACAAAGGCGTCTCAACCCAGAGAGATCAAAGAATCAGTGTCCTTCGCAACCTCTTCAACCGCTTCAAGAGAAACGACAATGAGAATGTTCAGCTCATGTTTGATCGACTCACTAACATCACAAATGAGCTTCAAGCCGTCGGCGCTACTGAGATCACCAAGCATGAAGTCGTCAAGACACTCCTGAGATCACTTGACAGCTCATTTGACACCCTGGCCCTGATGATTCAAGAACGCCCTGACTTCAAGACACTCGATCTGTCTGACATACTTGAAAGGCTCAACACACATGTGTTTTAGCTTTGTGAGAAAAGAGACATCTACGGTCCCAACTATGGGCGAACTCGTGCTTTGAAGGGAAAAGCTGTTTCCTCATCTGAAGAAGAATCTGAGTCCAATTCTGATGATCCTGAAGACATTGGAAAGGAGGTTGCTATGCTTGTGAAGAAGTTCCAGAAATTCACCAGGAAGAAAGGCTTCAGAAAGTCCTCACGATCGAGCTCAAGGAATGATGAAGCTTCTGCTCATGACTACAAGAAAAGAACATGCCATAAGTGCAAGAAACCTGGTCACTACATCTCTGAGTGTCCGCAGTGGGACAATGAGAAGAACAACAAGAAGAAGAGCAAGGAATATGATTCTGACGACAAGAAGAAGAAGAAATACTCAAAGTCTTCTTACAATTCTTCATCAAAGTCTCGTCACACAAGAAGAACTCATCTGGCAAGGCTCGTGCGTTTGTTGGCAAGGAAATGGATTCAGAGGAGGAGTCTGCTTCTGAGGAGGCGGAGGTGGAGTCTAAGGAGGAGTCCGATTCTGGCGTTGCAAGTCTGGCTACAGCCTACGTTGCCAAGTCCATCTTCAACATTGAAGACAATGACTTAATCACGGACGCCGATGCTAATGACAAGGACAACTCTGCTCGCACCTACTGCTTCATGGCACGCGGTGCCAAGGTAAACTCACGCACTACTCACTATCAAACATCCAGTGAAGATGACTCTGATTGTGGTTCCAAACCCAGCTACAAAACACTTGCTAAAATTGCATCTGAACAACAGAAAGCTATGGAACATATTCAAAAACTGTTAGACAAAAGCGATGACCTGTTAGACGCTGAAATGACTCGATCTCAGTCCTTAATTGAAGACATAAAAAATCTTCATGTTAAGTATGAGGAACTTGAAAGTCGTCATGAAAAGCTCTCAACAACTCATGAAAAGCTTTCCTATGATTATCTTCAAAGGAAGCAAGATCTTGAGAAATTGAGAGCAGCTCATGAAGATCTTCAAAAGGAAAATGAGTCACTTCGCGCCAAACAGATCAGTTCCGCTCAGGAAGGATTTGAACCACCATGTCTTAAATGCATTGAGCGTGACAACGCTACTTCTGTTGCTGGATGTTCTACTGCTGCTACTGTTGCAATATCTTCAACTGCTGATGTGGTAACTAACCCCTCTGCTGAGGATGCCACTGCTATTACTGATGAAAATGCTAGGTTGAAGACATTGCTTGAAACAGGGATGTACAAAAGTCTCAAAGGGAATCCGACACTCTGTGATGTCCTCAAAAGGCAGATTCTAAACCGAAACCCTAGGAAAGAGGGTGTTGGGTTCGAAAGGAAAATGAATGTTGATGGCTCTTACTGGAAACCTGAGCAGTACCCCAAAACCACATGGTTTGTTGCAAAGGAACCTTCAGTGGATCCATCCACCCTATCTGGCTTCACTTGTGCTAATCCCATTGTTATTGATGAATACTTTGATGCAAACTATAAACTGTTTAAGAATCAGAATGCTGAAGTGTTTGCCAGGTATGTTGGTACTAACTGCAGGAATGGGCCACCTATGAAGAAAGTCTAGGTGCTGAAAAAGTGTCTGGAAAATCTTCGTGTGTATGTCGTCATGACACCACAAGTGAAGAAGACAAACCCCAGACCACGGGCTTCATATGGTCCAAAGGCTTCATACAGACAGAGGACTCACCTGAGTCGCACTAACGCAAATGTTTTGCAGGGAAACCATACTCAGGCCTATGAATATGAGCGCGTTTCATCAAACCGCCATGTTCATAAGACCAAGAACTACTCTGCTTATTCTTATGAGTACTATTGTTCACCTGCAAGACTATTTGCTAGGGCTCCAAAGCCAAAGTTCTCAGATGCTGCACTTAGACTCAGTGCTTCAAAGCCACCCTTGAAGATGTGGGTGGCTAAGAAAGCTTAACTCTTTTTGCAGGGAAGGGTCTCCAGCCGAAAATCAAATGCGTCTGAAGCTATTGCTGGGGAACTTAAACATCTTGTAGGGCGCAAGATCAAATGCCCAAATGATCTTATTATGTATTTTGTTCCAGAGTCGCTTGCTACTTGCCCTATCAGTCCTAACCTCGATCTAAGCTTTCATAATCCACTTTCTCGTCAAATGTTTATGCTTCACAATTCTCTTCGTGAAGCCTATCCCCCTAACTGCACTGTAGGGTATGACACCAGCTGCTTCAGAATGGATTATTGATAGTGGATGTACTAATCACATGACTGGCAAGCGAAGTCTTCTCATGGACTCAACCTTACGTCCATCTGACAAGAGTCACATCACATTTGCTGATACTGGTAAAAGCAAGGTATTGGGTCTAGGTAGAGTTGCAATCTCAAGGGATCAACACATGGATAAAGTGATGCTTGTTGAATCCCTTGGTTTCAACTTAATGTATGTCTCAATGCTTTGTGATTTAAACATGATTGTGATGTTTGGAAAATATCGTTGCCTTGTTCTAATGGAATCTGACAAGTCTCTAGTCTTTGAAGGGTATCGGAAAGATGATTTGTACATGGTAGATTTGTCAGCAGGACCACTGCTTGCCGTATGTCTTCTTGCAAAAGCTTCAGAATGCTAGCTCTGGCATCGGATGCTAGGGAATGCTAGCATGAGGAATTTGCACACTCTTGCAAAGAAGAAGCATATCATAGGCATCGAGGGCGTCAAGTTCAAGAAGGATCACTTATGCGGTGCCTGCGAAGCTGGAAAGATGACGAGGGCCAAGCATCCCTCGAAGACAATCATGACAACGACTCAACCCTTCGAACTGCTACACATGGACCTCTTCGGTCCCACTCACTACTCAACTCTTACTACTACTTCTTGTCTCTATGGCTTCGTCATTGTTGATGATTATTCAAGATATACATGGGTGCATATAATCCTCTACAAGACTGAAGTGCAGGATGTCTTCAGATGCTTCGCCAATCGAGCCATGAACAACTATGGCGTCAAGATCAAGCACATCAGAAGTGACAATGGCACTGAATTCAAGAACACCAGCCTCGACACTTATCTTGATATTTTGGGCATCACTCATGAGTTCTCAGCTCCGTACACGCCGCAGCAGAATGGCATTATGGAACGCAAGAACAGAACACTCATTGAGATGGCCCGGACGATGCTCGATGAATACAAGACTCCAAGAAAGTTCTAGCCTGAAGCCATTGATACTGCATGCCATATCATCAACCGTGTTTATCTTCACAAGCTTCTGAACAAAACATCCTATGAGCTCCTCACAGGTAAGAAGCCAAATGTCAGTTACTTCCGAGTATTTGGTGCCCGGTGCTGGATCAAGGATCCACATCACACTTCAAAATTTGCACCGAAAGCACATGAAGGTTTTATGCTTGGATACGGAAAGGATTCTCACTCCTACAGAGTCTTCAACCTCTTTCACTATAAAGTGGTTGAAACTGTGGATGTGCGGTTCGATGAGACTAACGGCTCGCAAAGAGAGCACCTGCCGAATGTGCTAGATGAAGTTCCATCCATTGAATCATCAAGCTTATGGGAACTAGAGAAATCATACCTTCTGAAGCATGGCCCGAAGAGGAACTCATCATCTCTGCACCTGATCAACCCGAAGACAATGCTCAGCCTGAAGACAATCCTTCTAACGATGACAATGATCGGCAAGTGCAAAATCTTCGTCCAGTTCATCCTCGTGTTGCAAACGAATTACAGATTGAGAAGATAATTGACAACATAAATGCGCCTGGTCCACTCACTCGTTCAAGAGCAACACAGCTAGCAAATTTCTATGGGCACTTTGCTTTTGTGTCAATATCTGAACCCAAGAAAGTTGCTGAAGCCTTCATGGAACCTGAATGGATTCAAGCTATGCAAGAAGAGCTTGAACAATTTGAGCTGAATAATGTATGGGAACTGGTCAAGCGTCCTGATCCTCCTAAGCACAATATCATAGGCACTACATGGATATACCGCAACAAGCAAGATGAGCATGGTCAAGTCGTCAGAAACAAGGCACGTCTCGTCGCTCAAGAATATACTCAAGTGGAAGGGATTGACTTCGATGAAACATTTGCTCCTGTGGCTAGGCTTGAAGCTATACTCATACTACTGGCCTATGCAAATCATCATAACATTCTTCTGTATCAAATGGATGTGAAGAGTGCCTTTCTCAATGGCAAGATTGAAGAAGAAGTGTATGTTGCACAACCGCCTGGCTTTGAAGATCCAAAACATCCTGACATGGTTTATAAGCTCAACAAGGCACTGTATGGCCTCAAACAAGCCCCTCGTGCTTGGTATGACACACTCAAGGACTTCCTGAAGAGCAAAGGCTTCAAACCTGGTTCCCTGGATCCCACGCTCTTCACGAAGACATATGATGGTGAACTGTTTGTGTGCCAAATATATGTGGATGACATTATCTTCGGCTGCACTAATTAGAAATACAGTGATGAGTTTGGATACATGATGCAAGAACAATATCAGATGTCCATGATGGGTGAGTTGAAGTTCTTCCTTGGTCTTCAAATTCGTCAGCAAAGAAATGACATCTTCATATCTCAAGAGAAATACCTCAAAGAGTGCCTGAAGAAGTTTGGAATGCAAGATTGCAAAGGTTACACGACGCCAATGCCAGCTAAACACCATCTGGGTCCCGACGACAATGGTAAGAGTTTGATCAAAAGGTATACCGCTCCATGATTGGTTCTTTGCTTTATTTATGTGCATCTAGGCCAGATATCATGCTTAGTGTTTGCATGTGTGCCCGATTCCAAGCGGCACCAAAGGAATCGCATCACTTAGCGGTGAAGTGAATTCTTCGATATTTGGCTTACACCCCAACACTAGGATTATGGTATCCAAAGGGCTCAGAGGTTGATCTAGTTGGATTCTCGGATGCTGATTATGCTAGTGACAAGGTGGATCGCAAGTCTACATTAGGCACATGTCACTTTCTGGGACGATCACTTGTATGTTGGTCTTCAAAGAAGCAGAACTGTGTATCTCTCTCCACTACCGAATCTGAATACATTGCTACTGGGTCTTGCTGCGCTCAGCTTCTATGGATGAAGCAAACACTCAAAGACTATGGCATTCATCTGAAGCAAGTGCCACTCTACTACGACAACGAAAGCGCCATCAAGATTGCCAACAACCCAGTTCAGCACTCGAAGACAAAGCACATTGAAATTCGTCATCACTTTCTCAGAGATCATGTCATGAAGGAAGATATTGATATCATACAGGTCAACACTGAAGAGCAACTGGCAGATATCTTCACAAAGCCCTTGGATGAGAAAAGGTTTTGCAAGTTATGGTGTGAGCTAAATATCTTGGAATCCTCAAATGTCCTGTGATCAGGCACACATTCTAACACTTATGCATGTTGATGACTTAGATGTGCAACACACGAAGTAAAGTATATCTTCAATCAATGAAGACTTACATTCTGAGTGTGAATACATTAACGTGGAATTTGACTTCGGAGCGCCACAATAATTGTGTGCCGTGTCTGGGTCTAATACTTCCTATACGGTGGGTAACGCCACCACCAAATTCTTACTTTAGATGTGTTTTTCTCATGGCGTTACTTTTGCAAAGTCTTCACACTTGATTTGTCTTCAACATTGATTTGCTTTCTTGATTATCTTCGCAATGTTGACTTGGTATATGCATATATTAAGTGTTCTGTCCTCTACAGCATTCACTTATAGCTATGTCTTTTCATTTGAATCTTTTGACCTAAGTGAATGTGATTAGACCCTAACCTCTCTATGCTTCTACCTCAAATCTATCTATCCAAATCATATGCATTCTATTGAAACTGTCGAATGTCTTCTCTGCGTCCTTGTCAGCAGAAGATACAGAGACAAAAATTTAATCTGTTTTAAATGCTTAATCCTTATTGCCTGAAACCCGGAGAAGCCGGAACGACCGCCCGACAATCCAGACGGGCGTGGGAACATGGAACTGCTTTCAATGTGTTGAATGTTCGCCACGTGTCCCTCAGATGTGAACCGCCAGGGGCACCTGCGTAATTGCGCTGTGCTGTTCTTTTCCTTATAAATACATGTCCCCTCATGGTCAAAAATCCTTCTTCCACCTCTCCACCTCGTCAAAAGCCTAGCGCCTACGCTAGCTCTCGATGACGCTGGCGATGAAGCGCTTAGCTGCCGCGACTTCACCGACGCCGTCCTCACGCCGGCTGCAGACATTGTCTTCTCTGCCGCCGTAGGTGTCCTTCGTCGCCAAGTTAGGGCACGGTGGATCGAACTGCTCGGTCTCCTACTCTTCCCATCTAGTAGTTCATCGTGTGGTAATTAAAATCTCACTTTTTACCATCTTTTGATCTAATCGACTCATCCTTCTTCACCAAAAGTGGTTTCTGTGACTACAAACTTGGATCTATCTAGTTTTGCATCTCATATTGTGCCTAGCATCTTCACTTATGCATCTAAACTAGTTAGATTCCTCACTTGTACCTATTCTTGGATTCGTACAAATCTGGAACCAACTTCAAACACATAAGTGAATGTCTTCGCGTTATGAGGTCAACGTCTTCAAACTGATTTATCTTCAAAATCTTCTGAGAATGCATATGACCTCTGCCCCTTCCCTCGCATCTTTAATGCTGTCACAGGTACATGTCTGTGCGAGAATCCCTCGGTTCTCATAGTCTGCATTCATTTGCAGAATTCTTACAACATCATATCAACTCTCTCAAAGCCAGTTCTTGTCTGACCAAGAAGCCTTTTTCAGTGTTGAAGCCATACAGTTTGAACTTCATGGCTTCGCAAAAGTCAGTGAGGAAGGGCGGCAGACAGCGCCGCGGGGAAACATCAAAGGATTTGCCAGCTAATCTGCATGAACTGTACAAAACTGATCCTGAAGAAACCTATAATGAACGCAAAACTCGAATCTAATAGATTCGAAGATATTGGGCCGAGCAATGGTTTAAGTACATATTCTTCACCAAGGAGTATGCTGAGAAGAATGCTATCAAGCGTCCCTGGGGAGATATTCTCTACAAAAATCTTCAACCCAAGACCAGAACTGAAGCCATTGCTCAGGGTTTCTTCCCTTGCATGGTCCGTGGACCTCAACCTACTGATGCTCATCCCACATCTCTGCTATGGTGCCGGAATGACAATCTGTTCAAGTGCAACTTTCAGTTTGCCAAGAACTCGGCCAAGGAGAACAAGAAATCTTGGGGATTAGAATTCAATCCTGGCCCCTCTGCGCCTCATGCCGATGGCACACGCGAAGCTGAACCAAATCTTGTTGGGCCCTTCTATGACGTAGAAGGTCTCATCACTCATATTAGGGTTCAAGGGACAGATGTGGATCGACCTGCAGATGATGTTGACTCTGATGAAGCGCCTGCACCTCCAAAGTCGAAGAAGCAGAAGAAACCCAAGGCTCCGAAGCCTTCCTCTCCCCCAAAATCTTCACGAGTGAAGCCCTTGGCCACCGCTCCACCTGCACCAAGTGCACAGTCTGAAGATCTCTCTCGTGTATCCAAGACCGAGAAGAAGAAGAAGAAGCCTATGCACTCCTCCAGTCCTGCTCTGACCCTTGCTGCCATTCTGAGAAATGAGGCCATTGATCTGTCAAGTGAGGACGATCTTACCAATGACGCTTTTCAGCTGTTGATTAAGAGCAAGCAGTAGGCGGAAATCTTCAATGATCTTCCCCTCTTCGATGTTGAGATTCTGAACAAGTTCATCGATGTCTGGTTTGACAATCCAGAACTCAGTTTTGATGATCTACAACTTCCAATTGGCCTCAGCGTCTCCTTCAATGGCACCATTGCTTCTGAGTTAGCTCTTGCTTAGAAAATTATTGAGCTGAAGCACAAGATTGATTTTGAAAAGGCTCAGTTCAAGAAGCATATGGCCAGGCTCAGTGTGAAGGATGTGCAGAACTTCAAGATCATGCTACACGAGCTCAAGGAAGCATTTCTCAAGAAACGTGATGAAGCCCAAGGTTCTCGTGAGCGCATGAAGAATCTTGCTGCCAAATGTGTTCAAGGCTACAATGAAGCTGAAAAGCGCAAGGCCTTGGGGCGACCAGACATCGATGCCAGAATGGCTGCCAAGAAGAAGAAGAAGCCAGCTGTGGCAGAACCAGAAGCATGAAGGCAGGAAGAACCTCGCATTGTCTTCCCAGTCAGTATGACAGGCTCAAAGCCTAAGGTCCGCACAGTGGCTTCAGAATTCAAGAAAACTAGAGCAGATGAAGCCGAAGCCAGAAAGCGCAAGACCAAAGCCACCATTGATGATGCTCCCCCAACCAAGAAGAGGAAAACAAAGAAGAGAGACCGGGCTGCTTCCACAGAGCCCCTTCTTGTCGAGCCAATTTCTATTGCTCGTCCTGCGTCTGAACATCGTGAACGTTGTCTGGTAGTTCATGAGCCTGCTTCCACAGAGGTTCCTGACGCTGAAGATATTCCAGCTATTGACCCCATCACAGCTGAAGACATTGGTCACCACGACAATGTAGCAGATGATGAAGTCTTTCCTCAGATTGAACAAAATGTGGTATCATCGCCTGTGCTCACGCACAGCGAGCTCATCAGCATTGGTCTCCCTCTGACGCCAATTGCTCAGGATGCATCGTGGGCTGATCACCCACAACAACAAGACACCCCAAGTACTCCCCAACCACAAGTCACCTCACCAGTGCAAGATGACGATGACTTTGAGGCCCAGCCAACTCCATCTCCACAGGCGTCGCCAGTGTTATGCAGACTTTGCAAAGGACCAAGGCCCCAAGTCACTCTTCCGAGCGTTCCAGAAGGAGAAGTGCACCACCAATCTGTTGCACGTCAAGTGTTCCCAGAAGCCACTCCAACTGTGAACGTCTTTGAGTCTGAAGCCAAAATGGCTGAAGATATTCCGGCTGCATCAGCCGATGATAAAGAAGACCCAAGAGTTGAAGAAGAACGAGTTGCAACTTCTCCAGTCCACCAAGATGCTGCTCCCGAGGAAAATGTGTCCAACCCTCCAGCCGCACAAGTAGAGGTTGAAGCTAACGTCACCACCACCAACAACACTGCTGACAACACTGATGTCGTCATGCCCGAAACCAATAATGAAGCACCTGAAGCCAATGTGGCCCCTGAAGCCAATGCTGCACCAGATGTAATCATTCCTCCTGAAGCTATTGTGCCACTTGCAGCCCATGTCAATGAAAATGCCAATGCTCCTGTACCCCCTCCAAGACCTCATACTGTTAAGCTGGCATTTGATCATGGTCAACCTATTATGGTCTGATGGCCCATTCTGGTTCCTCCACCTGCCGCGGGTCCACAATTTGACTATCATGTCGAGCACATGCCTCAAGTCCAGAAGCCCAAGCCAAGACTTCCAAGATTCCCAGGCATTGCAACCTCACCTGGGGTCTTCAATGTGAATGGCTTCATGGCACATAACACCTTCTTCAACAGTGCCAAGAACCCATACTCCAAACCTCGCATTTCATCGGATCGGTTCTGGAGCTATCAGCAGGGCAGCTACTATTTATGTGTCTTATACAATCAAGGGCGCATATTTCCACATATGCGTCTCGACACTGAAGCTATAGCTGGCCTGCCCTGTCTAGAAGAAGCGTTGGATTGCTTCAGAGACGCTGGACTCCTGCAATTTGTCACAGACAAGGAACACTGGAATCAAGATCTTCTATTACAGTTTTATGCAACTCTTCACATTCGCGGCTACAACAGGGATCCAAAGACTTGGGTCCTTGAGTGGATGACAGGCAATGTCCATCATGAAGCGAAAGCTCTTGATATCATTGAGCTAACTGGCCTGTCCACTCCAGGCGATCTGTTTGAACCTGGTTGTAGGCTTCACCGTGATGCTTTGGAGAGCATTTTTCAGAAGCCCGAGCCCAACATGAGCCAGATGCTTACTATGATGAAGCCTTTGCCTCCAGATGCTGAATATCCTCCGGCGTTCTTTGTTGAAGACCTTGAGTATCTTCCACGCACCATATACTACATCATATGGTGAACTCTCTGGCCTATCAAAGGACATTCTCCAGCTGCAAAACTTGAAGGTACAATGAAGACATTGGTCTTCTATATTTTCAATGGCAAGAGCTTCAATGCACAAGATTTCTTCATTCGTCAACTGGCAGCATCAGGCTCAGACATCTTTGGACTGAAGTTCTATGCTCCATGGGTCATGCGCCTCATCAATCTTCACTCCGCAATCAACTATTAGCCCTCTGCACGAAACCATCTTGTCTTTTTGCCAGAGGTCAATTTGTCTGTTGATGCCATTTACTCTGACCCTGCAAAGGAGCCGCTATGTCTTCACAATGCAGACCATCAAAGCTTCACTCAGCCTATTCCAAGTCATTATGTGCCCAATGCTATCACTCGTGTTTATCCATTGGCAGGCAATACTCGTGCCCCTCTTCAAGCCAACACAGAAAGCACTATTGCTCAAAGGCCTCGGAAGCGCTCTCGTGTTATAAATGACCGAGAACTTCTTGTCACACTTCATCAAAAGCAAGATAAGCATCATGACTGGCTGAAGCGTCAAATGCATAGTCTCTTGGTGGATGTCAATTGCATTCATAATCTTGCCACCAAGAACCCATTTGTCTCCCAAAAGCCTATCGGCGATCTTGGAAGAGTCTGACACTTCTGTGCTCTGAAGATGATTTAAGAGCGGATGGCTTCACTGAGAGATATAAGTTTGATTCAACGCCTCCAAGGAATGCAGTTCTACAACGGACTCCATCTCTTGAAGACTCTAAATACTCCTCTTCAGCGGCTACTGTAAATGCCAGAGTCATCGAGGATCAAGATGATGTGACTTCTCCAACGTCTGCATCGCCACATACCGACATTGCGCTGAGTTCTTCTGCACCGCCAAACGCCAACGACGACCTTGCTGCTTCACCTACTCCCTCTGGGAACGAGTAGAAGCTCTATGTCTTCAAACCTTTTTGGTCCTTACTAACAAAAGGGGGAGAAGCATATGAGTTGATAGTCTTAAAGTGGGTCCATATGGGTGGTTGCTTTACTTTTTGCTACTTTTGCCAGGTGCATACAACTCTCGCTTTTTGATACATTTGGTTCTTTGAGTTGTAACACTTAAACTCGATGGTCGTCTGCTACTTATTTGCTATTCTGTGATGCGATGATAAATTCTGCATGTGCGATGATAACTTCCGCACTTAGGTCATTTTGCACACATCCATTTTTCATTATGCATGTCATTATCTTCGCTATATCAAATCATGCATGATGAATTATCATCATAAGTTGAAGAGGATCTCCACAAGTACAACCTGCCATGTGCATTTGCATTCCAAAAGAAAATTACTTTTATGCACATCTTCAGGGGGAGCCTTTGCCACTTATGAAGACAATACCCTATCCTTTACAATTTCACATATTTTATTCCCCGTTGAAAACTTCAACCAGTTTGTCATCAATCACCAAAAAGGGGGAGATTGTAAGTGCATCTAGTGCCACCCCTAGTTGGTTTTGGAGTATTGACGACAAACCTGGTTGAGGGACTAATGTGTTTGTGAGAATTGCAGGATAACACAGGTAGAAGTCCCTCATTGATTCGGTTTTCCTACCAGAGATGACCCCTAAAATGTATGAAGACATTGAAGTCAAAGGTGGTATGTGAAGACATTCACATTGAAGACTATGACAAGAGAAGACATCGCGTGAAGACTATGGAGCGTGAAGACTTAGTTGTTTCGTCGTTCTTTTTCTTCTTTGTTGAGTCATAGGAACCACCGTACTGTTAAGTGGGGTCCAAGTAAACCAGTCAGAATGACTGAAGTGATGCTTAACCAAAATCCTATGTCTTCGAGCAAAGACAATGAGAGCAAATCTTATCCAGAGTTGGATAAGTCAGCTTTGCTTGTAGCTCAAGTAAAGTTGTCGTGTGTGTTTGAAATCTAACCGTTGGAAGACGTGTCAGTTCCTTAGTGACCCAGGGTCATGTCAGGCAAATCAGGTCAGGTTGCCTAGTGGCTATAAATAGCCCACCCCCTACACCATAAATTGGTTGGCTGCTCAGAGTTAGTGCATAGCTTTTGTCGTTTGAGAGCAACCCACCTCGAAGCCTTTGAGAGAGAAATCCTTGCGAGGACAAAGCCCTAAACACCCACAGCCAAAGAGTGTTAGGCATCGCTTAAGTCTTCTTGTCTGTGTGATCTGAAGACTTATTACACTTGAGGACTATGAATCCTCCAGCCGGTTAGGCGTCGCGTTCTGAGCATCCAAGAGTCATTGTGGATCGCCGGTGAATGAAGGCTGTGAAGGTTTGGAAGTCTACCTTGAAGACTTACCAGAGTAATTGGGCGAGGACTGGGTGTCCTTAGCTCAAGGGGAATAAGGTGAAGACGCGGTCTTCTGAGTTGAATCTCAGCCTCCCTAACCAGACGTATAGTTGTCACAACAACTGGAAATGGTCCTACAAATCATTGTCTTCAATGAGCCACCGGTTCTATCCTTCCCATCTCTTTATTTGCACATTGGTCCTTGTGAAGTCATTGCCTGTTTGCATTATCTATTTGTCTTCACTATGTGACTGCTTGTTTTGATTGGCTTCATTCTATCTTCCATCCTGATCTATACTGCCTAGCTGCTATTAGTCTTTGTGCTTTCATTTCATTGAATACTTGACTATGGCTTGCTTAGTGTATTCTACCTTCCACTGCATGGTAATAGTTTATTTCTATCGTTTGTCTTCAAAACTTCCATGTTTTGAAGACTTTCATAAAAATCTCCTATTCACCCCCCTCTAGTCGATCACTAGCACTTTCATCAGGATGTACATGTTATACGATCCAGGAAATGAAGTAGCAATCAACATATTGTCAACGTGGATTAGTTGAGACCAAAAGCATCTTGAGAAAACATACAGACTTAATTAGAAGAAGATATACTCAAAGATTGCATCTATGTTTTGCTAATCAACGAACCGTGGGTAGAATGACATGTAGTGTTAACCCGAGGCGTAATAAGAACCCTAATCCTAAACCCGAATAAGAACCCAAGGTTTTTACTCCATCGGACGGATCTATAGTACTTGTCGCTCCAACAGATGTATCTCGACATATTTTAGCGGTAGACCATCTAGTTGAGCGATAAGTAATATGGATCTGAGGGAGCAGTTTAGAAACAAGAATGCAGAGAGAAGTTGTTGATTAGAATGATATCTTCGCGATACTTTTACCATCATAGCAAATGGGGTCTAGCAGAACGCCCTCCGTCGGGAGCGGCTCCTTGACCAAACATTATGTGGCCATAGCTAGCGAGAACCACCGCCAGGTAGGGGGATGGATCTGGAGGTGAAGAGAGAGGGAGAGAGAGAGAGGTAAAGGAGGAGGCACCTCATTTTATGTAAGGGGGTGTGATTGGTGCAGAAAAAGAGGCAGTATTCGCGGAGGGTTGGGATTAGGTGGGCGCGCAGGTGATACGTCTCCAACATATCTAATTTTTTTATTGTTCCATGCTATTATAGTATCAATATTGGATGTTTTATATGCAATTATATATCATTTTTGGGGACTAACATATTAACCTAGTGCCCAGTGCCAGTTGTTTTTTGCTGGTTTTTGGCTTTTTCAGAAAATCAATATCAAATAGAGTCCAAACAGAGAAAAAACTTTCGATTAATTTTTGGTGGACCAGAAGGGACCCATGAAGGTTCGGGGGAAGACCTGGGGTGTCACGAGGAAGCGACAAGCTCAGCGGCGCGCCCTAGGGGGCGCCCTTCTGGCTTCTAGGCCTCTCGTGGCACCTATTAACCTAATTCCACCTCTTTAAATTCCCAAATATTCCAAATACATCACAGAGCCACCCGAAATACTTCTCCACTGCCACAAGTTTCTATTGTTCCGCGATCCCATCTGGAGACCTTCTCCGGAGGGGGAATCGATCATAGAGGGATTCTACATCATCCCTTTTTCCCTTCCAATGATGCATGAGTAGTTTACCACATACCTACAGGCCCATATCTAGTAGCTAGATGGCTTCTTCTCTCTCTTTGATCTTCACTACAATGTTCTTCCCGATGTTCTTGGAGTTCTATTCAATGTAATCTTCTTTTGCGGTGTGTTTGTTAGGATCCGATGAATTGTGGGTTTATGATCAAATTATTCGTGAATATTAATGGAGTATTCTCTAAATTCTTTTATGCATGATTATTACATCAATGTATTTCTCTTCGATCTATCCATTTAGTTTGGCCAACTAGATTGAGTTTTCTTGCAATGGGATAGGTGCTTTGTGATGAGTTCAATCTTGCGGTGCTTAATCCTAGAGACAGAAAAGGACATGACGCGTATTTGTATTGTTGTCATTAAGGATAAAAAGATGGAGTTTATTCATATTGCTTGGGTTTAATTTGTCTACATCATGTCATCTTGCTTAAGGCGCTACTATATTTTTATTAACTTAATACCCTAGATGCATGTTGGATATTGGTCGATGGGTGGAGTAATAGTAGTAGATGCAGGTAGGAGTCGGTCTACTTGTCTTGACATGATGCCTATTGATGACCCATAAGTATAGGGGATCGATCATAGTCCTCTCGATAAGTAAGAGTGTCGAACCCAACGAGGAGCAGAAGGAAATGACAAGTGGTTTTCAGCAAGATAATATCTGCAAGCACTGAAATTGTCGGTAAAGAGTAGTTTGATAGCAAGGTAATTTGTAATGATCAAGTAACAGTAACGGTAAATAATGTGTAGCAAGGTAGCCGAATCCTTTTGTGGCAAAGGACAGGCCAAAATGGTCTCTTATAATAAGCAAAGCATTCTTGAGGGTACATGAGAATTTCATCTAGTCACTTTCATCATGTTGGTTTGATTCGTGTTTTGATAATTTGATATGTGGGTGGACCGATGCTTAGGTGGTGTTCTTACTTGAACAAACCTCCTACTTATGATTAACCCCCTCGCAAGCATCCGCAACTATGAGAAAAATATTAATATAAAATCTAACCATAGCATTAAACTTTTGGATCCAAATCGGTCCCTTACGAAGTAGCACATAAACTAGGGTTTAAGCTTCTGTCACTCTAGCAACCCATCATCTAATAACTATTCCATAGTGCATTCCCTTAGGCCCTAATATGGTGAAGTGCCATGTAGTCGACGTTCACATGGCACCACTAAGGGAATCACAACATACATATCATCAAAATATCAAACACATATCATGTTCACATGATTACTTGCAACAAGATTCCTCATGGGACCTCAAGAACAAAAGTAACTACTCACAAATTATAATCATGCTCAAGATCAGTGGGGTATTAAATAGCATAATGGATCTGAACATATAATCTTGCACCAAATAAACCATATAGTAATCAACTATAAGATGTAATCAACACTACTAGTCTCCCACAAGTACCAATCTCTGGTTCTGGTACAAAGATTGAACACAAGAGATGAACTAGGGTTTGAGAGGAGATGGTGCTGTTGAAGATGTTGATGAAGATTGCCCTCCCAAAGATGAGAGGGTTGTTGGTGATGACAATGGTGATGATTTTCGATTTGGGAGGGAAGTTCCCCCGGCGGAATCGCTCCGCGGAGGACAAAAGTGCTCCTGCCAAAGTGCTGCCTCGAGACGACAACGCTCCATCCCGAAAGTCCTCTCCTTAATTTTTTTCTTGGTCAAAATGAATTATATACTAGAAGATGGGCACCAGAGGTGGGACAAAGAGGGCATAACCCACCAGGGCGCGCCTGGGCTGCCTGGTGTACCCAGGTGGGTTGTGCCCACGTGGTGGGCCCCCTCTGGTAGTTATTTGCTCCATTATTATTCATATAATCCAAAACATTTCTCCGTAAATTTTCAGCTCATTTGGAGATGTGCAGAATAGGTAACTCTGACATAGCTTTTTCAGGTCAAGAATTCAAGCTGTCGGCATTCTCCCTCTTTGTGTAAACCTTGCATATTATGAGAGAAAAGGCATTAGAATTACTCCATAAAGCATTATTATGCATAAAAACATGGTAAATAATAGTAGGAAAACATGATGCAAAATGGACGTATGAACTCCCCCAAGCTTAGACCTCGCTTGTCCTCAAGCGAAAACCGAAACCGAAAAACATGTCCACATGCTCAGAGAGTGAGGTTTCGATAAGAACAAAATACGGACATAGAACCATAATGCATATTATTATAACAATAACAAACTTTATGATAAAACTTTATCACATAACTTTTATCATATAACTTCTCATGAACAAGTAATAATTCATCACAACACCAAATTATAAAGCATGAACTCTATTGAAAACCAACAAACTATGTTCCGAATTAACTTTGTAACTACAATTCATCATCTTTTTAGGAAGGGTCACGTATCAGAGCCTTTTGGCAAGTCCACATACTCAACCATCATATAGTCTTCTATGATTCCTAACACTCACCGCATACACATGAGAAAAAAGTTTCAACCAGACACATAGAAAGATAGGGACTTATAGTTTTAGCCTCCCAACGATTCACCTCAAAGGTGACGTCAACAATAATAACTCATGCTCACCCGTATCCAACTGGATATATGTGCCTAAATCTTTCCTCACCACATGGTGCTTGCAAAGAGAGAAAATAAAAATGAATAGGGAGGAATACTTTGACTCTTGCATAAAAGTAAATACATGAAAGTAAAAGATAGGCCCTTCGAAGAGGGAAGCAGAGGTTGCCATGCTACCGGGGTACACAAACAAGGGTGTATGTTTCCCCTGACTTGTGCACGGACAACGAACTTCTGGCCCAGCAGCACCAAGAGTATCCAAGACAAGGCCAAGCAGGAGAGATAGCTCTTTGAGAAATCAAAGGGCAGATCAAGAAGACCAAGACAAGCCATAGGACAAGATATCAGCAAGGAAAAACCTCCCTTTCCATACAGGCACGCTTGGTCGGGTCGAGGCTACTCCAAAGACAAGTCACTAGACCTCCTCGGAAAGGGTTGCCGGGATGCTGGCGGCCTACTTCTCCACCAAGGCTCCACCGCTCCACCTCATAGCAATGCAAGTCACTTATCGGTGCGGTGTCGAGCCCCCTAGTGAATAATTGGCTGTCATTGTGGCAATCATTTCCATGGAAGAGCACCTCTAAATGACACCTGCCCATGGGCGTGTCATGCAGGCATGCGCAAACATGGAAGAATGGGGCGACAAGCCTTGCCGGGCTACATCCATGATATGACACTACGCGGTGCATTTAATGCACCTTGTCCTGTCTGTAGAGATAGGTATGATAACACTGTTTGTTTTTTGATCAGTGCATAATGACTGTTTTTCCATTGTGGTGACCCCTTTACCTATAAAAGGAGGGCCGTGGCAACCTTAGAAAGGATGCAGACCTTTGTACACTCATATGCGTGAGCTGCTCTTGTCCCGAGGCGACCTTGCCGGCCTAGTGCGTTGCGTCTCCACTACGATCCCCTCATCAATCCACCAAAGTAGGAGTTGGGTTTTATGCTTCGCGGCAGCCCAAACCTGGGTAAAAATTGCCTGAGTCATTGCTGCTGTGTTTCTCTACGGCCTCCGCTCTTTGTGCAACATGCCCCTCCCCTCGCCGAGCCACAATGGCCCCATAGGTGATCATGTAGGACCGCGGAATCTTTGGCGCACCAAGTAGGGGGAGGCGTTTCCGTGAACCTGAGGTTGTGAGCAGCGTGTTAACCTTCATCACTGTCTTCTTCATTGACGGCTCCATCATTTGTAGCGCCCAAGAAAAAGTGCAGTGCAATGGTTTGAGAAGGAAGTGACATCGCTCCTCCACTCATTTCACCCGATTCCCATCTCCCACCTCCGCCGCGGCCGCGGCAGCTTTGGGAGTAGCGGATGACGGCGGCACGGCGGCCCTGAACAGCTCAATAGCATGGCCACCATGCGATCCCCGTTCGGGAAAATGGGTTTGGTAATAAGGTACATGGTTTCTTCCTCCACCACTTCCACTTGTCAATGATTGAGCCACGCCGGGTTTTAGTGTCGTTAGCGTCGATAAGCCCGCGCAGAACTCGGTCTAGCATTTTCCCTGATAAAGGGAAATCCTGAGTAGAGTGTCGGTATGAATCCATTGATAACGCCCTAGCAAGCATGCTCCGGCAAGGCCATCCGTGTCCGCACGACTCTTGTGCCAATTGTCGTAAGATCATTAAAAGTGTAAAGAGGAGGAGAGAGAAACCGGACCTACCTTGCACCATATTCTGCCACTCACAAGATATCCGTGGTCCCTTCCGGCCCTTGCCGCGGATCCGAAAGAAACACGCAAGTCACCACCCCCCTAAGGCACGCGGACGCGATGAGCGGCTGCAAGTGGAGTGGGAAAGAAGCACAGACGAAAGCTAAGCACATCTGTTCATTGCTTCTTTATCTCCAAAGTCTGCATTTGCTTATCCCTCAGATACCAATGTGTTTCATATGAAGAAGTCTTTCGTGTGATGGCACCTTGCCGGTTTTGTCTGCGCCCCTGCTTTTGTTTCGAGCCTGCTCAACAAGGTGGGTGGCTGCCTCAAAAACTACCAAGGAAAAACCTTTCGGGAAGTATTCTCACCAAGATGAATGTTAAGGGCCTGATCCCTTATGAAAATGCAGCAGTATGATACCGACAGGCAACCAAAATACGCAAAGAATCCAATCATATGAACATCAACAGGTAAACGCATGAGGGATAATCATGTAGTTAAGATTAAGTAAAGACATCAGTTCCACATGAGCATAAGCAATACGAGGCCTAAACACAAGACATGCATAATGTTTTGTTACAGGACAACACGGCGACGCAAATGATTCAGGGCCATGTTTGACGGCCTTATGAAGCTCTGGGGATGGAGAGGACCTTGTCGGTAAAGGGGGAAGCCTTCTCCTCGGCAGCAGAAGCATCCGCACTTGCCGCCAGCTTCCTGAAGCCATCGGCGAGGTTGAGGTCCAGGTGGCAGTAGGCGATGTTGCTCAGAACCATGAAGAGGGTGTTGTGGGTGAGTTTCTGGGATTGGCTTGCGAAACGAGCAACTCTTCCTTCCTCGCATGACTTCAGCCTATTAACCAACTCGTTGAAGAAGAGCCCTAGCTTGGCACTTGGTACCTCATGCCTACCGGCCGAGAAGACTGGTCCCTTTATGCGCATCGCTGCAATCAAGGTAGAGAAGTGCTCAGCAATATCGACCAGGCTCTTGACCCAAAGATCGACCTGCTCGGATTGGTTCACCAGCTTGTCCTCTACATCCTTCCTGAGGACTCTTGCGTTGTCTAAATCTTTGATCATCCGCTTCTCACGGACCCCACCAGATTCGATCATGCTCTCCAGGGTGCCGATCCTGGCTTTCATATAAGTAATGGTGCCATTGGTAGCTTCGAGAGTTGGCTCTTGTAGGAGAGCTGCAATCGTGCATCCTTTAGGAGAGTATCGGCCTTCTGGGATTCCTCCTTGAGGGTCGCGACTTCCTTGGTGCTCCCGGCAAGCTCCTCAGTCAACTTGACCATCTGTTGGTCGGAGTTAGCTTTGGCGATGGGCGCGGCGGCGAGGTCATCGGCAATCTTCTTCAGCTGAGCAGCGCAATCGGTAGAGAGCGTGTCAAGAGTTGCTTTGTGCTTGTCCTCAAGCTCCTTGGTGCGTTGCTGGACAAGGGGCTCTAGTTCCCCGTCCTTGATGCGAAGGGAGGCTTCGAGGTTCTATTCCCGGGAGGAGATGTCATTCTCCTTGGCGTTGAAAAGCGATGTGCGCTCCACCAAGCAAGCTTCCCGAGCGGCAACGTCCTCCTTCGCCATGGATATAGTCTCCTGTTGTCACAGAAGGATATGGAACTGCTTGCCAAGGCACTCACACAGCTCGGTACTCTTGTTCATCAACTTCTGGTCCATGCTGTTGGCGGAATTGCACTACTCCTTAAGTGCCTGCTGAGGGAGTCCTGGATTAGGGGGTGTTCGGGTAGCCGGACTATACCTTCAGCCGGACTCCAGGACTATGAAGATACAAGATTGAAGACTTCGTCCCGTGTCCGGATGGGACTTTCCTTGGCGTGGAAGGCAAGCTTGGCGATGCGGATATTCAAGATCTCCTACCATTGTAACTGACTCTGTGTAACCCTAACCCTATCCGGTGTCTATATAAACCGGAGGGTTGTAGTCCGTAGGACATCAACTCCATATACAACAATCATACCATAGGCTAGCTTCTAGGGTTTAGCCTCCTTGATCTCGTGGTAGATCTACTCTTGTACTACCCATATCATCAATATTAATCAAGCAGGAGTAGGGTATTACCTCCATCGAGAGGGCCCGAACCTGGGTAAAAACATCGTGTCCCTTGTCTCCTGTTACCATCCAGCCTTGACGCACAGTTCGGGACCCCCTACCCGAGATTAGCTGGTTTTGACACCGACATTGGTGCTTTCATTGAGAGTTCCTCTGTGTCGTCGCCTTTAGGCCCGATGGCTCCTTTGATCATCAACAACGATGCGGTCTAGGGTGAGACTTTTTTCCCCGGACAGATCTTCGTCTTCGGCGGCTTTGCACTGCGAGCCAATTCGCTTGGCCACCTGGAGCAGATCGAAAGCTACGCCCCTGGCCATCAAGTCAGGTTTGGAAGCCTAAATTACATGGCAGACATCCGTGGAGATTTGATCTTCGACGAATTCGAGCCACAACCAAGCGCGCCGCACTGTCTCGCGGGGCATGATCTAGCTCTGTCACCGAACAGTATCCCGGAGGCCACAAACGCACCAGCTCTGACCCTTAATTCGGAGCTAGTTGTGTCAATCGAGGATGAGCGGTTGCACGTCACCTCGGGGGCTGCGATCTCAAAGGCGATCGAGCCGAACACCGGCCCCACACTCCGCGTGACTCACGACTCCGAGGATCCGGACTCCTCTCCGGACTCCGAACCCCCCGCGCCCCTGCCGATCGAATCCGATTGGGCGCCAATAATGGAGTTCACCACCGCGAACATCTTTCAGCACTCGTCTTTTGGCGATATCCTGAATTCTCTCAAGTCTCTCTCTTTATCAGGAGAGCCCTGGCCGAACTGCGGTCAGCGAGGATGGGATACGGACGATGAAGAAATTCAAAGCCCACCCACCACCCACTTGGTAGCCACTGTTGACAATTTAAACGACGTGCTCAACTTGGACTCCGGAGACATCGACAGCATGGATGACGATGCAGGAGATACCGATGAACCAACGCCCATAGGGCATTGGACAGCCACCTCATCTCACGATGTGTACATGGTGGATACCCCTAAAGGAAGCGACAACGATGAAAAAGGGGATGGAACGGGAGATCGACCCCCCGAAAAGCAATCAAAGCGTCGGCGTAAACGCCGACCCCAGCCCCGCCTCGATAAAAACCCAGCCGTAGAGCAGGACGAGCCGGTAGACGACGAGCAGGCCTTAGAGCAACCGTCCAAACAGGGCACACGGATAGAGAAACCGAACATCCCTCCTCCGGCGAAAACGGCATTCCGGACGACCTCACGCCGGATAAACCCATGGAGCAGAAGAATCTCCACAAGAGGCTCATTGCAACTGCACGCAGCCTGAAAAAGCAGAAGCGGAAGCTAAAAACAGCGGAAGATGCACTCCGGATTAGATGGAGCAAAGTAATCAATACCGCAGATAAATACGGCGACGGTCGCCGCACTAAAAGCTATCCGAAAAGAAAGCTACTGCCTGAATTCGACGAAGAGGCCCTAGAGCCCTCGCATTCAAAAAATAAGAAAGCCACACAGTCGGATAGACGACCCCACAAAGCGGCAAGCGGCGCCGCACTTAAATTGGCATGTGACCCACCTAAGGATTCGCATCATGGCCCAGTTAGGTCCATTTATGGGCCAAGAAAGCAAGCTCTCGTAAGCAATGCAATAAAGCCATCACCAGAATCTGGCACACCCAAATACAGGGGCGCCGCACACCCCCTATGTTTCACCGATGAGGTCCTGGACTATGAATTTCCAGAGAGATTCAAACCCGTAAACATAGAGGCATATGATGGAACAACAGACCCTGGAGTCTGGATCAAGGATTATATCCTCCACATACACATGGCTAGAGGAGATGATCTCCACGCCATAAAATATTTACCCCTTAAGCTTAAAGGGCCAGCCCGGCATTGGCTTAAAAGCCTTCCTGAAAACACAATTGGAAGTTGGGAAGAGCTCGATGATGCTTTCCGAGCAAATTTTCAAGGGACCTATGTCTGCCCTCTAGATGCAGACGATCTTAGTCACATAACTCAACAGCCAGGAGAATCAGCTCGGCAGTTCTGGAATAGATTCCTCACTAAAAAGAATCAGATAGTCGACTGTCCGGACGCCGAAGCCTTAGCAGCTTTTAGGCATAACGTCCGAGACGAATGGCTCGCCAGACACCTCGGCCAAGAAAAGCCAAGAACAATGGCCGCACTAACAAGCCTCATGACCCGCTTTTGTGCAGGAGAGGACAGCTGGTTGGCAAGGTGCAGCCCCAGCGACCCAAGTACATCCAAAACTAGGGATGGAAATGGAAAACCGCGACGCAACAAGGGCTGTCGCCGGACTAAGGAAAAAAGTCCAAAGAGCACGGCAGTCAATGCCGGATTCAAAGGTTCACGACAAAATCAGACAAAACCACCCCTCCAGGATAACAGGGACGATCCATCCAACTTAAATAAAATCCTGGACAGGATATGTCAGATACACAGTACTCCCGGGAAGCCTGCTAACCATACCCACAGAGATTGTTGGGTTTTCAAACAATCCGGCAGACTCAATGCCGAACACAAGGGGCTCGACACACCAAGCGAAGACGAGGACGGACCCCAAAAGAAGAGCACCAGGAAACAAAAGAACTTCCCACAAGAAGTAAAAACAATGAACCTACTTCACATAACAAAACGTGCGGCGCCCATAAAGGTACGCACCACACGACCTATCCCCAAAGGGTCCCGCCACTGGTTGTCAAAACCAATCATCTTCGATCAGCTAGATTATTCTAGAAATATCAAGAATGTAGGCTGGACTGCCTTGATACTCGATCCAATAATTGGCGAACTCCAGTTTTCAAATGTCCTTATGGACGGCGGCAGTGGACTAAACCTGATATATCAGGATACAATCCATCACATGGGGATAAACCCAGCAAGAATCCGCCACAGCAAAACCTCCTTTCAAGGGGTAATGCCTGGTCCGGACACCCATTGTATGGGTTCTCTCCGGCTCGAAGTTATATTCGGCTCTGCCGATAACTTCCGCCGTGAAAAGCTGACCTTCCATATCGTCCCATTCTCAAGTCGCTATCAAGAACTACTGGGACGCGAAGCTTTCGCGCGCTTTAACGCAATACCACATTATGCATCTCTCACGCTTAAGATGCCCGGTCCACGAGGCATCATCTCTTTGAAGGGGAAGCACTAAAGTGCGCCTCCCCAAGCGGAGGACTGTGCGGCCGCTTTGACAGCCCCACAGTAAAATGGCCTCACCGGCCAAAAAACTTCGAAATAGGTCATTAAAGACCACGAATGCGGATAGATGAGTTCAGGACAAAATCATCATTGATGCAGGCTTAGTGGCCATATACCCCCACTAGATGCTCCATGTATACACAATAAGAGACAATAAAGCTCAATTTTATATATTTTACTTTATACTTTGTTTATTTTAAACTTTTGTTCGACACGACCCGTTTTCAACTCAGTTCCTCTCTTTTACAGATGAACGTCATGCGGCGCCCGTCCAGGATACGGCACAACGGAGACACAGGCGCAGACGTGCAGTAGGGACCCGTCCTAAAGGATTCTTTTTAGATTAAGACCCTACGTAAACCTTTTTTACTGTCTCTTGTTGCTACACATCCCCTGGTTTTTTCTGATATAACCAAAGGAGGAGGCTGGCGTCTTGGCATGTGGCCACGTCAGAATTTTTGCACGTACCTGGACACTAGGGGCTTTTTTTAATAAAGAGTGCTGTTTCGCCCGCACTCATAAAGACCGAACACCTTAGGGAGTGTTCGGCATGGTGAGTTTTGGCATTATATGCATCAGCTCCGAATCATGTATTTGGTCAAATGTTGGGTTGCCCAGCTCCTGAGTTTGGCTACCTTATGTTCCGCTCTATCGGCTAAGGTAGCACCAGGAGAACTACTGCAATTGTGCCCCGGTTCGGCCGGGCGAGCACCTCAGTAGAGAAAGCCGAAAACTGACTGTCATGATGTAGCGTGAGACTGGTCAGCCACTCGATGACCTATCGGAATCTATCGAATTCCTCTGCTTTAACGAAGGGCCGCTTCCCGGTCAGGCACATACACGCCCCGAACTCGGGCGAGCGCAGTCGCCACCAAGGGGCTACCTAAATAGTCTCACTGTCAAGCTCCTATGGCTAAGTGAAAGTGTTAAAGCATTATAGTCCGGTTGCCTGGCCCGCTGCGCTATCACCTCCTTTGTAGGACCAAGACGTTGGGTTAAGGTTGAAAATGCATCTTCTGCGAGCACCCCTGCACTATGAGCATGGGGGCTGAAGCCAACGACTGCCATCATTCAGATTTTGTATATATATATATATCTTAAAATGGCCGCACAGGAGGTGTTCCCAATACTTGAAGGCACAAGTATAAAAAGGCCACTACAGTTTATCAAAATATTACTTTATAATTACATATGCTATCATAACATAGCATCTTTCGAGCACTGCGTCTCTATTACACGAGCGCCTTCAAGGACTTCCTGAAAATAGTGCTTGGAGGGTACTCGGCTTTTGTCCGAATCTCGGGACGCAACAACAGTGGTCTCCATCTCTGCCCAGTATGTCTTGACACGGGCAAGAGCCATCCTTGCGCCCTCTATGCATGCTGACCTCTTCATTGCATTAATACGTGACACCGCGTCAAGGAATTGCTGCACCAAGCTGAAATAACTCTTCGGCTCCGATCTCCCCGGCCACAGATGACCCATGACGTACTTCATGGCGAGTCCGGAAAACCTATTCAGTTCGGCCCATTGAGCCAAACGATCATCCACTGCCAGTGGACGCTCTGGATTGTGAAACTGCGACCAAAAAAGCTTTTCCACTTCGCAATCTTTCTGATCTCGAAAGTGTGCGGTCGCATCAGCAGCACTCGCTGCCAAATCCAGATAGGTAACCTCCACACTCCACATCCGGTCCAACGGAGCAAACTTCGGATCGCGAAATTTCCTTTGCAGCATAAAGGGCTTTCCAGCCGCAATCTATTCGGCCTGACGCAGCTCCTCCTTCGCAGCTCTCATCGCAGAGCGCGCGTCCTTGGCATTGGCAACGGCCTTCTCTAAGTCCGTCTGTTTCGCCTGGTCTTCTTTCTCAAGAAGTCTGCAACGGTCTGCAGCACTCTTTAACTTTTCGGCCATCTCGGCCATCTCTTCCTTGCTTTGGCAATGAGCAGCAAGTTCGGCTCTCAGCTCTTCAAGGGCTTTCTTGGCAGCCGCATCACTTTCTCTGGCTTGTTCTTTAACTCGGGCAAGTTTTGCCCTAAGACTCTCCACGACGGCCGCACCATCTGCGTCAAGCACACACATCATAAGACATTGGCATAAAACTCTTCTTACCTGATGCCGCCCGAGGAATTACATACCTTGAGCCTCATCAAGCCGCTTGTTGACAAGCGCGATGTCGGCATCTACCACGTCCAGTTGCCTCTTTAGTTCGGCAAAATCATTAGTTCGGCTCAATTCCGGACACCCCGCCGCCTACATTCAAAGGCGACATCTTAGACCTGGGATTATGATCCTCCGCGTGCCGTCATTTCTTGATGACACGCAGAGTCTCAGGGGCTACTATCTACATAGTGCGCATCTTATTCATGCGCAACTGACAAAAGTGTACATTATCTAATGTACCTCAAAACCCGCCAGTAAACTTTTGACGGCCTCATGCAATCCGCTCTTTGCGGATGAGATCCTTTCAATCACCGTGCCCATCAATGCACGGTGCTCCTCTGAGATAGAAGCTCGGCCCAGCAGAATCTTTAGCTCCTCCGGCCAAGCACCAGACGGTGCCGGACTTGTCCCACGACCTCTTTCGGAGGCCGAACGCGGAGAACCTCAGGGGGCCACATAGCTATCTTCCGCCCCTGCTGGATTTGGAGAAACCCTCCGCGACGACACCTCAGGGTCGCCCGCCTCGCTAGGCGGCACGGCAGGGGGAGGCATCCCGCTCTCCATCATCTCCGGAAGGAGATCCCCCGAAGACGAGCTCTGCTGAGAAGGGCTGAGGTCCGAGCTACAAGGTAAAAATTCGGTTAATCTTCTCAGATATAAATCAAGGATTTCCCTCATCCCTCAAAAGGAAAATCTTTCTCTACTTACGGCTCACTGGAGGGCTGATCCCCTTGAGGGCGTAGTCCGGCCGAGGAACTCCCCGGCGTCGGACCCTCTGACGAGGATTTTTTTCCCCGCTTCGAGGCCATGGTTTCCAGGTCGTCAGAGGCGGCTCTCTTCTTCCCCTTAGGAGATGAATTGTCGGTTCCTCCCTTCGGAGCAGCCTCCTTCGAGGAGGCCATAGTTTCCTTGTCCTCCCCCTTGCTTCCCTCCAAAGGCATTATCTCCAGCATCCTGACCAGCACGGGATCCGGCCTGGTTTCGGGAAGGGGAGCCGGACACCTGATCAGCTTTGCCTTCGCTATCCACTCCTGTTTAAAAGGACGACTCTTTTAGGGGCAAGTTTATGACAATTATACGGATAGAAGGTCCGGGCACAAGGTTGCTTACTTGATTATCCGGGCGATTGCAGCTTAGGCCTGCGTCCTCGGTTAAATCCGGACACATCTCTTGTGATCCTAAGAACAGTTTATACATCTCCGCGGGCGTTGCGCCCATGAAATTTTGGAGAGCTCGCGGTCCCTCTGGATTAAACTCCCATAGGCGAAGGGAGCGATGTTTGCCGGGCAATATTCGGCGAATCAGCATAGCCTGCGTCACCTTGACCAGGCTGAGGTCTCCTTCTAAGAGATCCTTAATGCGGCCCTGTAACAAGGGCACGTCTTTGGGAAAACCCCAATCTAACCCTCTGTTGACCCATGACGCTAGCCGTGGTGGGGGACCCGAGCGAAAGGCAGGAGGCGCCACCCACTTGGTGCTCCGGGGAGCGGTGATATAAAACCGCTCTCGTTGCCACAAGCCTAGCTCCTCTTGAAAAGAGCCCTCGGGCCATGGAGCATCATCATTTTTTGCTTATAATAGCGCCTCCGCACTCTGCGTGCCGTCCCTTGATCATCTTCGGCTCCACTTTGAAGGTCTTGAGCCATAATCCGAAGTGAGGGGTAACACAGAGGAACGCTTCACACACGACAATAAACGAGGAGATATGGAGGATGGACTCCGGAGCTAAGTCATGGAATTCCAGCCCGTAATAAAACAGCAGTCCCCTCACAAAGGGATCCATTGGGAAGCCCAACCCCCGAAGGAAGTGAGACATGAACAACACGCTCTCACCGGGCTGGGGATTGGGAATGACCTGCCCTTGAGCAGGCAACCTATGCGAAATTTCGCCGGTCAGGAACTTAGCCTCCCTCAACTTTAGTACGTCCTCCTCCGTGACGGAGGAGGGCGTCCATCGGCCTTGAAGGTCAGAACTGGACATCATCGAGGGTCCGAAGCGCCTGGAATCTGGAGCCTAGGGTGTTGGAACTCGAGGCGACGGGCGAACTCGCTTGAGATTGAAAAAAGGAGTAAGGCCTTGGTCTCATTATAAGAGGTTGAATACCAAGAGCCCTCCCCGTAACCATTCGGGACTCGTCTTTAATCGAGGAATCGTGCTAATGGGCACGGTTGGTTACCCACGTCCGTATTGATGAGAATCCCATAAAAGGGGTACACGATCTCTGCTTTGACAAGACGTGCCAAGGAAACCGCCTCGCAAAACGTGCTGAGGTGGAAAAGTAAAAATGATTCGAGTAAAGGACTTGGCCGTAGTGTGATGACGCACTGCGGAATACGTCAGCAGATTTGATTTGTGTTAATATTATTCTCTCTATGGCAATATGTGGAAACTTATTTTGCAGAGCCGGACACTACTCTTGGTGTTTACAATCTTCTACGAAGGACTTGGAGGAGGAACCCGCCTTGCAATGCCGAAGACAATCTGCACGCCGGACTCGTCGTCATTGAAGCCTGGTTCAGGGGCTACTGAGGGAGTCCTGGATTAGGGGGTGTTCGGGTAGCCGGACTATACCTTCAGCCGGACTCCAGGACTATGAAGATACAAGATTGAAGACTTCGTCCGGTGTCCGGATGGGACTTTCCTTGGCGTGGAAGGCAAGCTTGGTGATGCGGATATTCAAGATCTCCTACCATTGTAACCGATTCTGTGTAACCCTAACCCTATCCGGTGTCTATATAAACCGGAGGGTTGTAGTCTGTAGGACATCAACTCCATATACAACAATCATACCATAGGCTAGTTTCTAGGGTTTAGCCTCCTTGATCTCGTGGTAGATCTACTCTTGTACTACCCATATCATCAATATTAATCAAGCAGGAGTAGGGTATTACCTCCATCAAGAGGGCCCGAACCTGGGTTAAAACATCGTGTCCCTTGTCTCCTGTTACCATCCGGCCTTGACGCACAGTTCGGGACCCCCTACCCGAGATCCGTCGGTTTTGACACCAACACCTGCCATTTCTAGCCATACTAATTTTGCATTTCTTTTATGCTTGTAAGTGCATCTAGTGCCGCCCCTAGTTTGTTTTGGAGTATTGACGACAAACCTAGTTGAGGGACTAATGTGTTTGTGAGAATTGCAGGATAACACAGGTAGAAGTCCCTCATTGATTCGGTTTTCCTACCAGAGATGACCCCTAAAAATGTATGAAGACATTGATGTCAAAGGTGGTATATGAAGATATCCACATTGAAGACTATGACAAGAGAAGACATCACATGAAGCCTATGGAGCTCGAAGACTTAGATCTTTCTTAGTTCTTTTTCTTCTTCTTTGTTGAGTCATAGGAACCACGGTACTGTTAAGTGGGGTCCAAGAGAACCAGTCAGAATGACTGAAGTGATGCTTAACCAAAACCTATGTCTTTGAG
Source organism: Triticum dicoccoides (assembly GCF_002162155.2). Taxonomy (NCBI): domain Eukaryota; kingdom Viridiplantae; phylum Streptophyta; class Magnoliopsida; order Poales; family Poaceae; genus Triticum; species Triticum dicoccoides. The sequence continues at coordinate 285,625,497 of NC_041380.1, read as the reverse complement.
TGAAGACTATGAGAGCGAATCTTGTCCAGAGTCGGACAAGTCAGCTTTGCTTGTAGCCCAAGTAAAGTTGCCGTGTGAGTTTGAAATCTGACCGTTGGAACACGTGTCAGTTCCTTAGTGACCCAGGGTCATTTCGGACAAATCAGGTCGGGTTGCCTAGTGGCTATAAATAGCCCACCCCCTACAACCATAAATGGCTGGCTGCTCAGAGTTAGTATACGGCTTTTGTCGTTTGAGAGCAACCCACCTCAAAGCCTTTGAGAGAGAATTCCTTGCGAGGATAAAGCCCTAACCACCCAGAGCCAAAGAGAATTAGGCATCACTTAAGTCTTCTTGTCTGTGTGATCTGAAGACTTATTACACTTGAGGACTGTGAATCCTCCAGCCGGTTAGGCGTCGCGTTCTGAGCATCCAAGAGACATTGTGGATTGCCGGTGAACGAAGTCTGTGAAGGTTTGGGAGTCTACGTTGAAGACTTACCAGAGTGATGGGGAGAGGTCTGTGTGACCTTAGCTCAAGGGGAATACGGTGAGGACTGGGTGTCCTGAGCTACGTGTTCAGGACTGGGTGTCCGGGACTGTGTGTCCTCAGATTTAAATACCTAGCTGCCCTAACCAGACATACAGTTGTCACAACAACTAGAACTGGTCCAACACATCATTGTCTTCAACGAGTCACTGGTTTCATCCTTCCCTTCTCTTTACATACTATTACTCCTTGTGAAGTCATTGTATGATTGCACTATCTTTTATCTTCACTGAGTGACTGCGTGTTCTGTTTGGCTTCATAATATCTTCCTACCTGATCCTTACTACATTGCTGCTATTAGTCATTGTGCTTTCACTCTATTGAATACTTGACTATGGCTTGCCTAGTGTAGTCTACCTTCCGCTGCAGGGAAATAGGTTTATTTCTATCATTTGTCTTCATAACTTCCACGTTTTGAAGACTTTCATAAAAATCACCTATTCACCCCCCTCTAGTCGATATAACGCACTTTCAATTGGTATCAGAGCAAGGTACTCCCTTGTTCTGTGTGATTCAGTTTAACCACCTGGAGTTTTAGCTATGTCGACTGCAGGGATAATCAAAGTCTCCGCTGCGTGCCCCATCTTCGATGGAACTGAATATCACTACTGGAAGAATAAGATGCGCATGCATCTTGAAGCCATTGACGTCGACCTATGGTATGTCGTCAAGAACGGCGTTCCCAAGGCTGGAGAAGGTGTCACTGCTGCTGACGTCAAGAAGTTCGTTCAACTGGACTCTACTGCCAAGAATATCATCTGTGGTCATCTGACCAAAGGATAGTATGGCCACGTGAGTGCTTTGAAAACATCTAAGCTAGTCTGGGACTGGCTCTCCAAAGTCAACGAAGGCGTCTCAACTCATAGAGATCAGAGAATCAGTGTCCTTCGCAACCTCTTCAACCACTTCAAGAGAAATGACAATGAGAATGTCCAGCTCACATTTGATCAACTCGCTGACATCACGAATGAGCTTCAAGACCTTGGCGCTACTGAGATCACCAAGCATGAAGTCGTCAAGACACTACTGAGATCACTTGACAGTTCGTTTGACACCCTAGCCCTGATGATTCAAGAACGTCCTGATTTCAAGACACTCGATCCGTCTGACATACTTGAGAGGCTCAACACACATGAGTTTCAGCTTTCTGAGAAAAGAGATATCTACGGTCCAAACTATGGGCGAACTCGTGCCTTGAAGGCAAAAGCTGTCTCCTCATTTGAAGAAGAATCTGGCAGCAATTCTGATGATCCTGAAGACATTGGAAGGGAACTTGCTATGCTTGTGAAGAAGTTCCAAAAATTCACCAAGAAGAAAGGCTTCAGAAAGTCTTCCCGATCAAGCTCAAGGAATGATGAAGCTTCTGCTCATGACTACAAGAAGAAAACATGTCACAAGTGCAAGAAACCTGGCCACTTCATCTCTGAGTGTCCGCAGTGGGACAATGAGAACAAAAAGAAGAAGAAGAGCAAGGAATATGACTCTGACGACAAGAAGAAGAAGAAATACTCAAAGTCTTCTTCCAAGTCTTCTTCAAAGTCTTCATCACACAAGAAGAGCTCATCTGGCAAGGCACGTGCGTTTGTTGGCAAGGAAATGGATTCAGAGGAGGAGTCCGCTTCTGAGGAGACGGAGGTGGAGTCTGAGGAGGAGTCCGATTCTGGCGTCGCAAGTCTGGCTACAGCATACGTTGCCAAGTCCATCTTCAACACTGAAGACAATGACTTCATCACCGACACCGATGCAAATGACAAGGACTACTCCGCTCCTACCTACTGCTTCATGGCACGCGGTGCCAAGGTAAACACACGCACTACTGACTATCAAACATCTAGTGACGATGACTCTGATTGTGGTTCAAAACCCAGCTACAAAACACTTGCTAAAATTGCAACTGCACAACAGAAAGCCATGGAACATATTCAAAAACAGTTAGACAAAAGTGATGATCTATTAGGCGCTGAAATGACTCGATCTGAGTCCTTAATTGAAGACATAAAAAATCTTCACGTTAAGTATGAGGAACTTAAAAGTCTTCATGAAACACTCTCAACAACTCATGAAAAGCTTTCCTATGATTATCTTCAAAGGAAGCAAGATCTTGAGAAATTGAGAGCGGCTCATGAAGATATTCAAAAGGAAAATGAGTCACTTCATGCCAAACAGATCAGTTCTGCTCAGGAAGGATTTGAACCACCATGTCTTAAATGCATTGAGCGTGATAATGCTACTACTGTTGCTGAATGTTCTACTGCTGCTACTGTTGCAATATCTTCAACTGTTGATGTGGGAACTAACTCCTCTGCTGAGGATTCCACTGCTATTGCTGATGAGAATGCTAGGTTGAAGACATTGCTTGAAACAGGGATGTACAAAAGTCTTAAAGGGCATCAGACACTATGTGATGTCCTCAAAAAGCAGATCTTGAACCGAAACCCAAGGAAAGAGGGTGTTGGGTTCGTAAGGAAAATGAATGCTGATGGCTCTTACTAGAAACCTGAGCAGTACCCCAAAACCACATGGGTTGCTGCAAAGGAATCTTCAGCAGATGTATCCATTCTATCTGGCTTCTCTTGTGCAAATCCCATTGTCATTGATGAATCCTTTGATGCAAACTATAAACTGTTTAAGAATCAGAATGGTGAAGTGTTTGCCAGGTACATTGGTACTAACTGCAGGAATGGACCGCCTATGAAGAAGATCTGGGTTCTGAAAAAGTGTCTGGAGAATCTTCCTGTGAATTTCATCATGACACCACACGTGAAGAAGACAAACCTCAGACCACAGGCTTCATACAGTCCAAAGGCTTCATACAGACAGAGGACTCACCTGAGTCGCACTAACGCAAATGTTTTGCAGGGAAACCATACTCAGGCCTATGAATATGAGCGCGGTTCATCAAACCACCATGTTCATAAGACCACGAACTATTCTGCGTATTCGTATGAGCACTATTGTCCGCCTGCAAGACTTTTTGCTAGGGCTCCAAAGCCGAAGTTCTTAGACGCTACACTTAGACTTATTGCTTCTAAGCCACCCTTGAAGATGTGGGTGGCTAAGAAAGCTTAACTCTCTTTTGCAGGGAAAGGTCTCCAGCAGAAAACCAAAATCATCTGACGCTATTGCTGGGGACCTTAAACATCTTGTAGGGCGCAAGATCAAACGCCCGAATGGTCTTACTATGTACTTCGTTCCTGAATCGCTTGCTACTCTCCCTATCAGTCCTAATCTGGATCTAAGCTTTCATAACCCAATGGTTCGTCAAATGTTTTTGCTTCACAATTCTCTTCGTGAAGCCTATCCCCCTAACTGCACTGTAGGGTACGACACCAGCGTCTTTAGAATGGATTATTGATAGTGGGTGTACCAACCACATGACTGGCAAAAGAAGCCTTCTTATGGACTCAACCTTACGTCCATCCAACAAGAGTCACATCACATTTGCTGACACTGGTAAAAGTAAGGTATTGGGTCTAGGTAGAGTTGCAATCTCAAAGGATCAACACATGGATAAAGTCATGCTTGTTGAATCCCTTGGCTTCAACTTAATGTCTATCTCAATGCTTTGCGATTTGAACATGATCGTAATATTTGGAAAATATCGCTGCCTTGTACTAATGGAATCTGACAAGTCTCTAGTGTTTGAAGGGTATCGGAAAGATGATTTGTACGTGGTAGATTTTTCGGCAGGACCACAACTTGCCGTATGTCTTCTAGCAAAGGCTTCAGAATGCTGGCTCTGGCATCGGAGGCTAGGGCATGCTGGCATGAGGAACCTCCACACCCTTGCAAAGAATAAGCATGTCATAGGCATCGAGGGCGTCAAGTTCAAGAAAGATCACTTATGCGGTGCCTGTGAAGCAGGGAAGATGATGAGGGCTAAACATCCCTTGAAGACAATCATGACAACCACTCGACCCTTCGAACTGCTCCACATGGATCTTTTCGGTCCCACTCATTACTCAACTCTTACTACTACTGCTTGCCTCTATGGCTTTGTTATTGTTGATGATTATTCTAGATATACTTGGGTGCACATAATCCTCTACAAGACTGAAGTGCAGGATATCTTCAGACGCTTCGCCAATCGAGCAATGAACAATTATGGCGCCAAGATAAAGCACATCAGAAGTGACAATGGCACTGAATTCAAGAACACTGGCCTTGATACATATCTTGATACCTTGGGCATCAGACATGAATTCTCAGCCCCATACACCCCACAGCAGAATGGCGTCGTCGAACGCAAGAACCGAACACTCATTGAGATGGCCCGAACGATGCTTGATGAATACAAGACTCCAAGAAAATTCTGGCCTGAAGCCATTGATACTGCATGCCATACAATCAATCATGTTTATCTTCACCAGGTTCTGAACAAGACATCTTATGAGCTCCTTACTGGCAAGAAGCCAAATGTCAGTTACTTCAGAGTATTTGGTGCCAGGTGCTGGATCAAGGATCCACATCACACTTCAAAATTTGCACCAAAAGCACATGAGGGTTTTATGCTTGGATATGGAAAGGATTCGCACTCCTACAGAGTCTTCAATCTCTTTCATTATAAAGTGGTTGAAACAGTGGATGTGCGGTTTGATGAGACTAACGGTTCACAAAGAGAGCACCTCCCAAATATGCTAGATGAAGTTCCATCCAGCGAATCAATCAGGCTTATGGGAACCAGAGAAATCATACCCTCTGAAGCTCAACCTAAAGAGGAACTTATCATCTCTGCACCTGATCAACCTGAAGACAATGCTCAGCCTGAAGAAAATCCCACTAACAATGACAATGATCAGCAAGAGCAAAACCTTCGCCCTGTACATCCTCGTGTTGCCAATGAAGTGCAGATTGAGAGAATAATTGACAACATCAATGCACCCGGTCCGCTCACTCGATCAAGGGCAACTCAGATGGCAAATTTCTATGGGCACTTCGCATTCGTCTCAATAATAGAACCCAAGAAAGTTGAAGAAGCATTCATGGAACCTGAATGGATTCAAGCTATGCAAGAAGAGCTTCAACAGTTTGAGCTGAATAATGTATGGGAACTGGTTAAGCGTCCCGATCCTCGGAAGCACAACATAATAGGCACCAAATGGATATACCACAACAAGCAAGATGAGCATGGTCAAGTTGTCAGAAACAAAGCTTGTCTCGTTGCTCAAGGATATACTCAAGTGGAAGGCATTGACTTCGATGAAACATTTGCTCCTGTGGCTAGACTTGAAGCCATACGCATACTGCCGGCCTATGCCAATCATCATAACATACTTCTGTATCAAATGGATGTGAAGAGCGCCTTTCTCAATGGCAAGATTGAAGAAGAAGTGTATGTTGCATAACCGCCTGACTTTGAAGATCCAAAACATCCTGACATGGTATACAAGCTCAACAAGGCACTATATGGCCTCAAACAAGCCCCTCGGGCCTGGTATGACACACTCAAATACTTCCTGAAGAGCAAAGGCTTCATACCTGGTTCCCTAGACCCCACTCTCTTCACAAAGACATATGATGGTGAACTGTTTGTGTGCCAAATATATGTGGATGACATTACCTTCGGCTGCACCAATCAGAAGTACAGTGAAGAGTTTGGATATATGATGCAAGAGCAATATCAGATGTCCATGATGGGAGAGCTGAAGTTCTTCCTCGGTCTTCAAATACGATAGCAATGCAACGGCATCTTCATATCTCAAGAGAAGTATCTCAAAGATTGCCTGAAGAAGTTCGGTATGCAAGACTGCAAAGGCTTCACGACGCCAATGCCAGCCAAGCATCATCTGGGTCCTGACGACAATGGTAAAGAGTTCGATCAAAAGGACTATGGTATCCAAAGGGCTCAGAGTTTGATCTGGTTGGATTCTCGGATGCTGATTATGCTGGTGACAAAGTGGATCACAAGTCTACATCAGGCACATGTCACTTTCTGGGACGATCACTTGTATGTTGGTCTTCAAAGAAGCAGAACTGTGTATCTCTCTCCACTGCTGAATCTGAATACATTACTGCTGGATCTTGCTGCGCTCAGCTTCTGTGGATGAAGCAAACACTCAAGGACTATGGCATTCATCTGAAGCAAGTACCACTCTACTGCGACAACGAAAGCGCCATCAAGATTGCCAACAACCCAGTTCAGCACTCAAGGACAAAGCACATTGAAATTTATCATCACTTTCTCAGAGATCATGTTGTGAAGGAAGATATTGATATCATACACGTCAACACTGAAGAGCAATTGGCATATATCTTCACCAAGCCCTTGGATGAGAAGAGATTTTGCAAGTTACGGTGTGAGCTAAATATCCTGGAATCCTCAAATGTCCTGTGATCAGGCACACATCCTAACACTTATGCATATTGATGACTTAGATGTGCAACACACAAAGTAAAGTATATCTTCAATCAATGAAGACATAAAGTCTAAGTGTGAATACATTAATGTGGAATTTGACTTCGAAGCGCCACGATAATTGTGCGCCGTGTCTGGGTCTAATACTTCCTATACGGTGGGTAACGCCACCACCAAATGTTCTGTTTGAAGTGTTTCACTCATGGTGTTACATTTGCTATGTCTTCACATTTGGTATCGGCTTCAATCTCAACATATCTTCATGATTATCTTCACTATGTTGATTATATATATATATACTAGTGTTCTGTCCTCTATAGCATTCACTTATAGCTATGTCTTCTTGTTGAATCTTTTGAACTAAGTGAATGTGATCGGACCCTAACCTCTCTATGCTTTCTATCTCAAACTCTATCTCTCCAAATCATATGCATTCTATTGAAACTATCGAATGTCTTCTCTGCGTCCTTGTCAGCAGAAGATACAGAGACAACCATTAAGTCTGTTTTCAATGCTCATTCCTCCACCTGAAACCCGGAGAAGTGGGAACGACCACCCGACAATCCAGGCGTGCGTGGGACGTGGAACAAACCCCAATATGCTACATGATGGCCACGTGTTCCTCAGATGCGAATCGCCAGGGGCACCTGTGTAATAACGCAGTGCCGCCCCTGTACCTATAAATACACACCTCACAACAGTCATTATCTCTTCTTCCACTCTCGCATGAACCCTAGCGCCACCGCTAGCCCTCGACGACGCCAGCGACGAAGCGCTTCGCTGCCGCAACCTCTCCGACGCCGTCTTCACGCCGACCGCGGACATCGTCTTCTCCGCCGTCGCCATAGGTGTTCTCCGTCGCCATGTTAGGGCACGGACGATCAAACTTCTCGGCCTCCTCTTCCACTCCGTCTAGCAGTTCTCCGTGTGGTAAATAAAACCTCCTTTTTACGGCCTCTTTGATCCTATAGCTTTATCACTTTCTACCACAAGCAATTTCTATTCACACAAGTTGGATCTCTTTCATACTGCATCTCATAACATGCCTAGTATATTCACTTATGCTTCACAAAGTAGTTAGATTCCTCACTTGTACTGATCCGTGGACTCATACAAATCTGGAACCAACTCCTTATCTATGAGTGAATGTCTTCGCACGATGAGGTCAATGTCTTCTAAACTGATTTATGTTCAAAATCTTCTGAGAATGCATATGACCTCTTCCCCTTCCCTCGCACCTTAATGCTGTCACAGGTACATGTCCGTGGGAGAATCCCTTGGTTCTCATAGTCTGCATTTATTTGCAGAATTCTTACAACATCACATAAATTCTCCCGAAGCCAGTTCCTGTTTGTCCAGCAAGTGAAAACCTTTGAAGCCTCTGAATGTATTGAAGCCTTTCAGATTAAGGTTCATGGCTTCAGAAAAATCAGCAAGGAAGGGTGGCAGAAAGCGTCGAGGAGAAACATCAAGAGATCTGCCCGATGACCTCTCAGAGCTGTACAAGACAGATCCTGAAGAGGATTACAATCAGCGCAAGGCGCGAATCCAATGGATTCGACGCTATTGGGCAGAACAGTGGTTCAAGTACAGATTTGTGACCAAGGAATGTGCTGAAAAGAATGCCATCAAGTGACCATGGGGAGACATCCTCTACAAAAATCTTCAACCCAGGACCAGAGATGAAGCCATTGAACAAGGCTTCTATCCCTGCATGGTCCGTGGACCACAGCCTACGGATGCTGACCCATCGTCCCTGCTATGGTGTCGTGACGACAATCTGTTTAAGCGCAACTTCTAGTTTGCCCAGAACTCAGCAAAGCAGAACAAGAAGACATTGGGACTAGACTTCAACCCTGGTCCTTCTACTCCAAGGGCTGACGGCACCCGTGATGCAGAACCCAATGTCGTCGGTCCTTTCTACAACCTTGAAGGTCTCATCACCCATATCTTGGTTCAAGGGACAGCCGTGAATGAGCCTGCAGATGACGCTAAATCAGATGAAGTGCCTGCAGCGCCGAAGCCAAAGAAGCAGCCTAAAGCTTCAAAGCCTACCTCTGCTCCAAAAATTTCATGGGCGAAGCCACTGGCAACTGCACCTCCTGAAGGCAGTGTGCAGTTTGAAGATTTGTCACGCATCTCCAAGCCCCAGAAGGTCAAGATGCCTCTGCCACACACCGGCCAAGAGCTAACAGCTGCGGCCATTCTGCGCAATGATGCCATTGATCTGTCAAGTGATGAAGATCTTGCAGATGACGCTCTTGAGCAACTCATTAAGAGCAAAGAAGAAGCAGAAATCTTCAATGACCTGCCTCTCTTTGATGTAACAATCATCCACAACTTCATTGATGAGTGGTTTGACACGCCAAACATCAGCTTCGAAGATCTGCAGCTACCCATTGGCTTTAGTGTCGCCTTCCATGGCGCCATTGCTTCAGAGCTAGCCCTTGCTCGGCGCATCGTCGAACTGAAGCAAAATATTGACTATGAAAAGGCTCAGTTCAAGAAGCATATGGCCAAGCTCAGCGTGCAAGAGGTGAAAAACTTCAAGATTATGCTGCACGAGCTCAAAGAAGCCTTTCTCAAGAAACGTGCAGAAGCTCAGGGTTCTCGGGAGCGCATGAAGAGCCTGGCTGACAAGTGTGTGCAAGGCTACAACGAAGCTGAGAAGCGCAAGGCCCTTGGGCGTCCGGGCATTGATCCCAGGATGGCTGCTAAGCAGAAGAAGAAGCCCGTTGTGGCTGAACCTCTCGCACCAAGGAAGGAAGCAGATCCCATTGTCATCCCAACTAGAATGACTGGCTCGAAGCCAAAAGCCCGGTCAACCACTTTAGAGCTGAAGAAGACAAGGACAGCTGAGGCTGAAGCCAGGAAGAGGAAACATCCTGAAGCCTCTCCTACTGCCCCCTCCAAGAAGAAGAGGAAGACCAAGAAAGAACGGGCTGCTCCCACAGATCCTTTGATTGTTGAACCCATTTCCATGGTTCGTCCTGACGCTGAACGCCAACTAACAATCCATGAGTCTGCTTTCACAGAGGCTCATGAAGCTGAAGACTTTCCAGCAGCTGATTCCATCGCTGCTGAAGACATTGGTCACCATGACCATGTAGAAGATGGTGCAGTCCTTCCTCAGCTCGAGCACAGCGAACTCATCAGCATTGGTCGTCCTCTGACGCTAATTGCTCAGGATGCTTCATGGGCTGATCGCCCACAAGAGGAAGAAGACTTTGAGGCCCAGCCAACTCCAACTACACAGGCGTAGCCTGCGTTGCATAGGCTTTGCAAAGGACCATGGCCTCCAGTCTCTTCGTCTGAAACTGAAGCTGCTGAAGACATTCCGGCTGCATCAGCCGATGAAGAAGAAGTCCCACAAGCTGCTACTCCCCTGTCCCACCAAGAAGCGGTTCTCAAGGAGAACGTGATTGTGACCAACCCTCTAGCTCGTCAAGTGGAGGTTGAAAATCTTGAGGCTGCCACCACCAACACCACTGAAGCCACTGACGTCGTCATGGCTGAAGCTATTGTGGAGCCCTCACCAACAAAAGCACCAGAAGTCAGCGAAGCCACTGATCCCACTGCTTCTGTTCCTGCGCCTGCTGCCGGTCCCCAGTTCGACTATCATGTTGAGCACAGGCCTCAGGTACAGAAGCCAATCCCAAGATTGCCCAGGTTCCCAGGTCCTGCATCAGCACCTGGATCCTTCAATATCAATGGCTTCAGAGCAGACAACACATTCTTCAATAGCTCCAGGAACCCCTACTCAAGGGAAAGAATATCATCTGATCGGTTCTGGAGCTATCCGCAATGAAGCTATTACTCCTGCATTCTATACAATCAAGGTCGCATCTTCCCACACAAGCGTCTTGACATTGAAGCAATAGCTGGTCTGCCCTGTCTGGAAGAAGCTCTGGATTGCTTCAAAGAAGTTGGATTGCTGCCATCCGTCACTGACCAAGAGCATTGGAATGAAGAATTGCTGCTCCAATTCTATGCACACTTCACATCCGTGGGTATAACAGAGATCCGAAGACTTGGGTCCTGGAGTGGATGATAGGAAACGTTCATCATGAAGCCAAATCCTTTGACATCATTGAGCTCACTGGTCTACCCACTCCCGGCGATCTCTACGAATCTGGCTGTCAACTTCACAGTGAAGCTATGGAGAGCATCTTTCAGAAGCCTGAACCTAACATGAGTCAGATGCTCAGTATGATGAAGCCATTACCCCAAGATGCTGCATATCCCAAAGAGTTCTTTGTTGAAGACCTAGAGTATCTGCCAAGGACTATTTATCACATCATAAGGCAAACTCTCTGGCCCATCAAAGGGCACTCTCCACATGCCAAGCTGGAAGGTGCAATGAAGACTTTGGTCTTCTATATTCTTCATGGAAAATGCTTCAATGCACAGGACTTCTTCATTCACCAACTTGCTGCATCAGGCTCTGATCTGTTTGGCTTGAAGTTCTACGCCCCATGGGTAATGCGGCTGATCAAACTTCACTCTGCTATCTCATATCAGCCATCTGCTCGCAATCATCGGATTTTTCTGCCTGATGTGGATATGTCTATTGAAGCCATCTATCCTGAGCCTGCCAAGGAACCTCTAAGTCTTCAGAATGCAGAGCATCAAAGTTTTTCTTAGAACATTGAAGGAGTTGAAGCAGTCACTCGTGTGTATCCTTTGGCTGGCACTACACGTGCACCGCATCCTGCTCTCACTGAAGCCACTGACAGTACAACTGCCCCACGACCCAAGAAGCGCACTCGTGCTCTCAATGACCGAGAGCTTCTTGTGGCTCTTCATCAGAAATAGGATAGGCATCATGACTGGCTGAAGCGTCAAATGCAAAGCCTCTTGGTGGATGTTAATCGCATTCGCAATCTTGCCACCAAGAATGCCTTTGTTGCCCATGAAACCTCTTGACGCACATGGAAAGGGCTAACGCTGATGTGTTCTGAAGATGATCTTCAAGAGGATGGCTTCTCTGAGGGCTTCAAGTTTGACTCCACACCTCCTCGAAGGGAAGTGCTGCGACGAACTCCATCTCTTGAAGACTCCGAGTTCTCTTCTTCTGCTGCAACTGTAAATGCCAGAGTGATCGAGGATGACGACGATGCTACTTCACCGCTGCCTCCTTCAGCACGCTTCGACACTACTCCAAGCTCTTCTGCACCGCCGAACACCACCAACAACCCTGCTGCTTCACCTACTCTTCATGGGAACGAGTAGAGGCTCTATGTCTTCAAACCTTTTTGGTCCTTACTGACAAAAGGGGGAGAAGCATATGAGTTTAATAGTCTTCAAGCGGGTCCATATGGGCGGGTGCTTCATATTTTTGCTTCGTGTTTACAACTCTCGTTTTGATACATTTGGTTCTTTGAGTTGTAACACTTAAACTCGTTGGTTGTCTGCTACCTATTTGCCATTTTGTGATGCGATGATAAATTCCGCATGTGCGACGATAAATTCCGCACATAGATCATTTTGCAGACGTCCATTTTCCATTATGCATGTCATTATCTTCACATACCTTCACATGCATAGTGGATTGTCATCATAAGTTAAAGAGGATCTCCACAAGCACAACCTGCCATGTGCATTTGCATTCGAAAAGCAACTACTTATATGCACATCTTCAGGGGGAGCCCTTGCAACTTATGAAGACAATTCCTTATCCTTTACAATTTCACATATTATATTCCCCGTTGAAAACTTCAACTAGTTTGTCATCAATCACCAAAAAGGGGGAGATTGTAAGTGCATCTAGTGCCGCCCCTAGTTGGTTTTGGAGTATTGACGACAAACCTAGTTGAGGGACTAATGTGTTTGTGTGAATTGCAGGATAACACAGGTAGAAGTCCCTCATTGATTCAGTTTTCCTACCAGAGGTGACCCCTAAAAATGTATGAAGACATTGATGTCAAAGGTGGTATATGAAGATATTCACATTGAAGACTATGACAAGAGAAGACATCGCATGAAGCCTATGGAGCTCGAAGACTTAGATCTTTCGTAGTTCTTTTTCTTCTTCTTTGTTGAGTCATAGGAACCACCATACTGTTAAGTGGGGTCCAAGAGAACCAGTCAGAATGACTGAAGTGATGCTTAACCAAAACCTATGTCTTCGAGTGAAGACTATGAGAGCGAATCTTGTCCAGAGTCGGATAAGTCAGCTTTGCTTGTAGCCCAAGTAAAGTTGCCGTGTGAGTTTGAAATCTGATCGTTGGAACACGTGTCAGTTCCTTAGTGACCCAGGGTCATTTCGAACAAATCAGGTCGGGTTGCCTAGTGCCTATAAATAGCCCACCCCCTACAACCATAAACGGCTGGCTGCTCAAAGTTAGTATACGGCTTTTGTCGTTTGAGAGCAACCCACCTCGAAGCCTTTGAGAGAGAATTCCTTGCGGGGATAAAGCCCTAACTACCCAGAGCCAAAGAGAATTAGGCATCACTTAAGTCTTGTCTGTGTGATCTGAAGACTTATTACACTTGAGGACTGTGAATCCTCTAGCCGATTAGGCGTCGAATTCTAAGCATCCAAGAGACATTGTGGATTGCCGGTGAACAAAGTCTGTGAAGGTTTGGGAGTCTACCTTGAGGACTTACCAGAGTGATTGGGAGAGGTCTGTGTGACCTTAGCTCAAGGGGAATACGGTGAGGACTGGGTGTCCTGAGCTGCATGTTCAGGACTGGGTGTCCGGGACTGTGTGTCCTCAGGTTTAAATACCTAGCCGCCCTAACCAGACGTACAGTTGTCACAGCAATTGGAACTGGTCCAACACATCATTGTCTTCAACGAGTCACTAGTTTCATCCTTCCCTTCTCTTTACATACTGTTACTCCTTGTGAAGTCATTGTATGATTGCACTATCTTTTATCTTCACTGAGTGACCGCGTGTTCCGTTTGGCTTCATAATATCTTCCTACATGATCCTTACTACATTGCTGCTATTAGTCATTGTGCTTTCACTCTATTGAATACTTGACTATGGCTTGCCTAGTGTAGTCTACCTTCCGCTGCAGGGAAATAGGTTTATTTCTGTCGTTTGTCTTCATAACTTCCACGTTTTGAAGACTTTCATAAAAATCGCCTATTCACCCCCCCTCTAGTCGATATAACGCACTTTCAATGCTCACTGCCACGGACTCCAGGAAGGACAGATCCATGACTGCATTGACAGAATCATCGGCTTCTCCCATGTGCTGGGAGAAAGGGGCCATGATGTGTTGGATCTCTTCATCGAGCTCTACACTCACTGCCATCAAAGAAGTTGGGGCTCCGAGACCTGGTTGGGCGAGCACGAGCGCCAATTGACTTGAAGCTGGCTACGGGGTCCCAGCTGAGGTGCCAAATGAGGGAAGGGAGCTCTTAGTTTGGAGGGGTTTTCTCTTCAACCGCAATCCCCGATCCTAATGCATTGTCGGGGGATTTCTCCCCTTCCTTTTTGGGCTCTTGGATGCCCCCGGAAGCATGTTGCTGCCCCTCCATGGCAGTGATCTTGGCGGCCTCCTCAGCATCAACTTTCCCAATGCTGGCCACCTCCTCCAGCAATTCGGGGTCCTCGGCCAGTGAAACTACAAACAAGAGCAACTAGCAATAATAAGAATGTAGAAAATGTGGAAGATCAGAGACAGGAAGGACAAGCAAGTTACCTAGAGTCATTTGCCGTGGGAGGGCTTCAGTTTACCCGACAGTGTCGGTTGCCGGGATGCTACCACCGCCCTCTTCCTCGGTGATCATGGCATTAGCTGGGATCGGTCCTTCCATCGAGGCCCTCACCGGAGATCCCTCGGCTTGGATATCAGGAAGGGTGGACCCTTCCTATAAAGCCTCTCCCAGAGGAATATACCCTCCTCTGGTCAGAGATGAGACGTGTTCCTCTGCTCCATCCTTGGCATGGGAGACCTGCTCCACACTTCCGTGCCGGGGGTGAGCTGGGGGCTTGGCACTAGATTTTTTGTGCTGCTTCCTGCCAAGCCCGCGCCCTCCGAGGGCCCCAATGGCTCCGCATGTCTGAGTCGTTTGACCTGGTGGATGAGGGTGTCCTCCTCCTCTTCCCTATTAGAGACAACAACCAAGACTAAATTAGCAAACCAACAAGCACATGAAACTTCAACAAGAGAAGAAGTTTGTCTCCTTACTCTGAATCGATGAGCATGGAGCTCAGCTCAAACTCTATGGGCGGAGAAGATGCCCTGCTCCTCTTCAGGGTCGGAGGGGCGATGCTTCTCGGCAACCTAAAGACTTGCTGAGGCATCGGGGGCTCCAGCAAGGATGAGATGTTCTAGGATCTCGAGTCAGATTGGGACCTGGAGTCAACTCCCGTGAGTACTAGTCATTTGGTGGGAGGGGTCTTGGCCTCAGAGAGGCGGGAAGAATTCCGGCGCGCCGTGTCTGTCTTATTGCTCTTGGAGGCAATCTTCTTTACCTTCTTGGCAGCAGGCGCATGAGCGGGGGCCGTCGTTCCCTGACTGGTCGCCCGCCTATGAGGGTGTTGATCTAAGGCCGGTTTGGGGGCTTGGGGGTCTGCTATGAGCCATTCTTCCTTGGGATGCTCTGCTTCCTCGGCTCCGTCTTCTTCCTCAGCCTCTACTGCCGCAACATATAAGGCTTTGATCCCGGTAGTTCCACCCTTAGCAGGATCGCCTTCGGCAGGCTCATCCCCGACAACCCTCTCTGTGACGTGCGTCTCACTCTCGCTATGGGAAGAGCTCCCGCCGTTGACCTCCTCTTCCTCCACCCCTCCGGACTTTGTCTTTCTGGTAGCCCGGAATGCCTTATCCTCCTCAATCCGCCTCTTGATGAACTCCTCTTCTACCTTGGCGGTGCGCTTGAACACGTTGTTCTCCACCCTGGTAGCCCTTCCTACAAAATTGGAAGCCCATTCGAGCTCTGCGTCGAGCTCAGGAAGTTGCCAATCGCTTGCAACTCCGTAGGCATTGCAACCGGGCATCCATTTCAAGATCTGGTCCAGAGCGAAATTGACATTCAATGAAATGGCCCCTGCCGGCAATTTGAACGGCCCGAGGCTGCCAAACAGCTATTCGCACAACCAAGCATGGCCGTAAACCAACAGGTTATTGGTCAGGCCTGGATACAAGTGCATCCTGTCCGTAGCGTCTCCATACCTCCAAGAAAATCTATCCCTTTTCTGCAATGGCGCAATGTGATGATGGAGAAAATCGGCTCCCAACTATTTGATGGTTAGCCCGGCAGCATTGAGGCGGGTGATCCTGTTTATCGCCGGGCGAAGCCTGTCGTCGGTGAGGCCCAGTTCTCTCCAGGCGTTGCCACACACAATGCACTCCGTCCATGCCTAGCAAAACTCTGGGGCCTCCGCATCCTGGATCCAATACCAGTCTGCCCTCCACTCCTCCCATCTGTCGCACTGCTAACTAGGAAGGTAACCCCAAGTTTCTCTCTTCTCCCTGGGAATCCAACTTACATTGCTAGAATGATGGGTTTTGTTTTCCATCCGCGGGACGAACAAGTGCCAGAACAGATCGACCTTGGGGGCAACTCCAACAAAGTTCTCACACAAATGGGCAAATATTGCCATGCACGCCATTTCATTGGGCGTGAAATCCAGAAGGTGGAATCCATATATCACCATCATTGCATCAAAGAAATCTGAGAAGGGGGGGGGACAGAGGCCACAGAGGAAATATGCACAAAAGAATCGGTATGAGTCCTGCGGATCCTTTTTTCCCTCCGGCAGGACCTTGGGCGCTCCATGCCCCTTTGGAACTTTCCTCCCCCATGTATCCACACCTTGCAACCAAGGCATCGCTATCTAGATTTGAAGGTAAGAAGACTACGTCTCCCCTTTGCTTCTTATCCAGCTCCCCTGCTCTCTTCTTGTTTCCGTCCGCAGCCGCCTCCTTCGTAGTGGGTGCCCGCTTCCCCTTGGCAACGGCGGTTTTCTTTCCCATCGTCGCGAACATAAAAGGAGGTGGAAGAAGGAAGAATGGTTGAGGAGTCGGAGATGAATGTGGGCGCAGGGGCGGCCATTTGGCTTGAGGAAGAAGATGATGGGGGCGAGACAAATGCGAATGAGCAGTGCCCTTTCTTGTTTTCCCTTTTAAGAGGAATGAATGTGGGGTGGGGAGGTGTGTCTCTTCGCTGTTCCTTCTCAGAAAGTTACCGTTTTACATTAACTACTACAGCGGGATAACCCCACGAACTGCGGTAAGTACGAGAACTAGACGTTGGATTGACTGGTCATCATGACGAACCGCTGCACGCGCATCATTATTTTGACACGCATCCACGCACCTTTTTGAGCCTAACCCAACATGCCCAGGGACACGTATGGCTCAGGCCCGGGGGCTTCTGTCGGGGTACACGAACAAGGGTGTATGTTACCCCTAACTTGTGTGCGGATAGCGAACTTCCAGCCCAGCAGCACCAAGTATCCAAGACAGGGCCAAGCAGGAGAGATAGCTATTTGAGAAATCAAAGGGTGGATCAAGAAGACCAAGAAAACACAAAGGACAATATATCACCAAGGAAAAACCTCCCTTGCCGGGCAAGCGCGCCTAGTCGGGTCGAGCCCACTCCAAAGACAAGTCACAAGACCTCCCCGACAAGGGTTGACGGGACGCTGGCGGCCTACTTCTCCGCCAAGGCTCCACCGCTCCACCTCATAGCGATGTAAGTCACTTATCAATGCGGTGTCGAGCCCCCAAGTGACTAAGTGGCTGTCATTTGGCACGTGGAAACCATTTCCGAGGAAGATCATCTTTAAATGACACCTGTCCATGGGCGTGTCATGCAGGCAGGCGCAAAGGTGGGAAAATGGCGCATCAAGCCTTACCTGGCTACATCCACGATGTGACACTAGGCGATGTATTTAATGCACCTTATCCTATCTGTAAAGTTAGGTATGATAGCACTGTTTGTTGTCTGATCAGTGCATAATGACTGTTTTGCCATTGTGGTGACCCCTTGACCTATAAAAGGAGTGTTGTGGCAACCTTAGAAAGGATTCAGACCTTTGTACACTCATACACGCGAGCTGCTCTCATCCCAAGGAGACCTTGCTGGGCTAGAGCGTTGTGTCTCCATTACGGTCCCCTGATCAATCCACCAAAGCAGGAGTAGGGTTTTATGCCTCGCGGCATCCTGAAACTGGGTAAAAACTGCCTAAGTCACCGCTGCCGTGCTGCTCTACGGCCCCCGCTCTTTGTGCAACGTACCCCTTGATGACCCACAGGTATAGGGGATCAATTGTAGCTATTTTCGATAAGTAAGAGTGTCGAAACCAACAAGGAGCAGACGGAAATGACAAGTAGTTTTCATTAAGGTAATATCTACAAGTGCTGAAATTGTAAGTAGCAGAGTAGTTTGATAGCAAGATAATTTGTAACGAGATAGTAACGATAGTAGTAACAAAAGTGTAGCAAGGTACCCCAATCCTTCTGCATTAAAGGACATGCCAAAATGATCTCTTATGATAAGCAAAGCGTTCTTGAGGGCACGCAAGAATTTCATCTAGTCACTTTCATCATGTTGGTTTGATTCATGTTCGGTACTTTGATAATTTGATATGTGGGTGGACCAGTGCTTAGGTGCTGTTCTTACTTGAACAAACCTCCTATTTATGATTAACCCTCCCGCAAGCATCCGCAACTATAAGAAAAGTATTAGGAATAAATGCTAACCATAGCATTAAACTTTTGGATCCAATTGGTCCCTTACGGAATAGCGCATAAAATGGGGTTTAAGCTTATGTCACTCTCGCAACTCATCATCTAATTGCTACTTCACAATGCATTCCCTTAGGCCCAAATATGGTGAAGTGTCATGTAGTCGACGTTCACATGACACCACTAAGGGAATCACAACATACATACTATCAAAATATCGAACACATATCAAATTCACATGATTACTTGCAACATGATTTCTCCCTTGACCTCAAGAACAAAGGCAGCTACTCACAAATGATAAACATGCTAATGATTAGAGGGGTATTAAATAGCATATTGGATCTGAACATATAATCTTCCACCAAATAAACCATATAGTAATCAACTACAAGATGTAATCAACACTACTAGTCACCCACAAGTACCAATCTATAGTTCTGGTAACAAGATTGAACACAAGAGATGAACTAGCATTTGAGAGGATATGGTGCTGTTGAAGATGTTGATGGAGATTTCCTCCCCAAGATGGGAGAGTTGTTGGTGCTGATGATGATGATGGTTCCCCCTCCGGGAGGGAAGTTCCCCCGGCAGAATGGCTCTGCGGGAGGGCAAAAGTGCTCCTGCCCAAGTTCCGCCTCGAGGCGGCGGCGCTTCGTCCCGAAATTCCTCCCCTTATTTTTCTAGGTCAAAATGACTTATATACCAAAAGATGGGCACCGGAGTTGGGCCAAGGGGAGCACAACCCACCAGGGCGCGCTTGGGCTCCCTGGCAC
The DNA here is from genome assembly GCF_002162155.2 of Triticum dicoccoides. Taxonomy (NCBI): domain Eukaryota; kingdom Viridiplantae; phylum Streptophyta; class Magnoliopsida; order Poales; family Poaceae; genus Triticum; species Triticum dicoccoides. The sequence continues at coordinate 285,606,186 of NC_041380.1, read as the reverse complement.
GCCCAGGTGGGTTGTGCCCACCTGGTGGGCCCCATGGTACTTATTGGCTCCAATAATTCTTAAATATTCCATGAAAAATCCTCGTGAAGTTTCAGCTCATTCGGAGTTGTGCAGAATAGGTAGCCTGCCGTACCTTTTCCAGGACCAGATTTCCAACTGCCGGAATTGTCCCTCTTGGTGTGTACCTTGCAAATTGTGAAAGAAAAGGCATTAGAATTACTCCAAAAGGCACTATTATGGATAAAAACAATATAAATAACAGTAAGAAAACATGATGCAAAATGGACGTGTCAACTCCTCCAAGCTTAGACTTCGCTTGTCCTCAAGTGAAAACCAAAATTGAAAAACATGTCCACATGCTTTGAGAGAGAGGTGTCGATAAAAACAGAATACAAACGTAGAAGCATCATGTTGATTATTATAATAGCAACAAAATTAAACATTGGACTTTTATCATAGAACTTTTTTCATACACTTCTCATGAATAAGTAACAGTTCATCACACAATTGAAGTATAAAGTAAAAATTCTATTAAAGCCAACAATCTATGTTCTGAGTCAACTTTGCAACTACAATTCATCATCTTTTCAGGAAGGGTCACGTGTCGGAGCCTTTAGGAAATTCCACATACTCAACCATCATATAGTCTTCTATGAATGCTAACACTCACCGCGTACACAGGAGCAAAATGTTTCAACCGGACAAATAGAAATATAGGGGATTATGGTATCGCCTCCCAACGTACTCACCTCAAGGGTGATGTCAACAATAATAACTCATACCACCCATATTCAACTGGACATATGTGCCTAGATATTTCCTCACCACATGATGCTTGCCGAAAGAGAAAAATAAAAAGGAATAGAAAGAAAACTTTGACTCTTTGCATAAAAGTAAATACATAAAAGTAAGAGATAGTCCCTTCACAGAGGGAATCAGAGGTTGCCATGCGCTTATTTGTTTGTATGCTCAATCCCTTAGTGCAAAAGAACGCCACGTTACATTGCCCCTTGTGATAGAAACTTTATTATGCAGTCTGTCGCTTTTATTCTACACCATCACAAGTTCGTGCAACGCTTAATTTTCTCTTACAATAATTGATCTTACACTTTTACAAGAAATTTTTATTGCCTTTTTGCACCGATGACAACTTACTTGAGGGATCTTGCTCAATCCCTAGGTAGGTATGGTGGACACTTGAAAATAAGATTTGGGTTTAAGAGTTTTGGACGCACAAGTAGTATCTCTACTTAGTGCGGAATTTTTGGCTAGCAAAGATAGGGGGCAAGCACCACATGTTAAGGGATCCATGACAATATGACTTCTATGCGAATATGAACAAGCATAAATCATTCAGTTGTCTTCCTTGTCCAACGTCAACAATTTTGGCATATAATATTTTAATGAGGGTCACAGTCACAAAAGATTTCTAGGATAGTATACTTATATGTGAATATTCTCTTCCCTTATTAATTCTTTCATGAGTTGTGATACATCTCCAACGTATCTACTTTTCCAAACACTTTTGCCCTTGTTTTGGACTCTAACTTGCATGATTTGAATGGAACTAGCCCGAACTGATGCTGTTTTCAGCAGAATTACCATGGTGTTATTTATGTGCAGGAGCAAACATTTTCGGAATGACCTGAAACTTCACGAAGTCACTTTTCAGAAAATAAGAAAAATACTTGCCAAAGATGAAGGTCAGGGGGTCCACCGTCTCTCCACGAGGGTGGGGGCGCGCCCCTACCTCGTGGGCCCCCTGTTGCCTCTCCGACTCCAACTCCACCTCCATGTATTGAGTTTCGGGGAGAAAAAAACCAGGGAGAAGAAATCATCGTGTTTTACGATACGGAGCCGCTGCCAAGCCCTAAAACCTCTCGGGATGGCTGATCTGGAGTCCGTTCGGGGCTCCGGAGAGCGGAATCCGTCGCCATCGTCATCACCAACCATCCTCCATCACAAATTTCATGATGCTCACCGCCGTGCGTGAGTAATTCCATCGTAGGCTTGCTGTACGGTGCTGAGTTGGATGGGATCTATCATGTAATCGAGTTAGTTTTGTTAGGGTTTGATCCCTAGTGTCCACTATGTTCTGAGATTGATGTTGCTATGACTTTTCTATGCTTAATGCTTGTCACTAGGGCCCGAGTGCCATGATTTCAGATCTGAACCTATTACGTTTTCATCAATATATGAGTGTTCTTGATCCTATCTTGCAAGTCTATAGTCACCTATTATGTGTTATGATCCGTTAACCCCGAAGTGACAATAATCGGGATACTTACCGGTGATGACCGTAGTTTGAAAAGTTCATGTATTCACTATGTGTTAATGCTTTGTTCCGGTAGTCTATTAAAAGGAGGCCTTGATACGCCTTAGTTTCCGTAAGGACCCCGCTGCCACGGGAGGGTAGGACAAAAGATGTCATGCAAGTTCTTTTCCATAAGCACGTATAACTATATTCGGAATACATGCCTACATTATATCAATGAACTGGAGCTAGTTCTGTGTCACCCTAGGTTATGACTGTTACATGATGAACCACATCCGGCATAATTCTCCATCACTCATCCATTGCCTACGAGCTTTCCATAGATTGTTCTTCGCTTATTTACTTTTCCGTTGCTATTGCTATCATCACTACAAAATACCAAAAACATTACTTTTACTACTGTTACCTTTTGTTACCGTTATCACTACTATCAGATTACTTTGCTACTAAACACTTTGCTGCAGATATTAAGTTTCCAGGTGTGGTTGAATTGACAACTCAGCTGCTAATACTTGAGAATATTATTTGGCTCCCCTTGTGTCGAATCAATAAATTTGGGTTGAATACTCTACCCTCGAAAATTGTTGCGATCCCCTATACTTGTGGGTTATCAAGACTATTTTCTGGCGCCGTTGCCGGGGAGCATAGCTCTATTCTTTGAGTCACTTGGGATATATATCTGCTTATCATTATGAAGAACTTGAGAGATCCAAAAACCAAGATCTATCCCTCAACTACGAGGGGAGGTAAGGAACTGCCATCTAGCTCTGCACTTGATTCACCTTCGGTTTTGAGTAAGCTTGCGACACCTACACCTGCTTCTGCTATTCGTTCTGATATGTCACATGTTATTGATGATGCCACTTTTGCTATGCATGATACTTATGATGAAACTACCTCTATGCCTGATACTACTATGCCACTTAGTGATTTTCTTGATGAACAACTTGCTAGGGCTAGAGAAATTGAAAATATTGAATCTGATGATACTGATGAAAGTGATGATGAAGAATCACTTGTTATTCCTAAAGGTTATGTCTTTCATCAAGAAGCTTCCTTAGCTATTTTAGCGTGCCAAAATAGAACTGAACTCAAAAGATTATTAGCTAAATGGAGTAAGCAATCTTTAAATGCTAGAATGAAACCTGACCCTGCTTTTGCTACTTCACCTATCTTTGTTACTGATAAGGATTATGAATTCTCTATTGATCCTGATATAATTACTTTGGTTGAATCTGATCCTTTTCATGGTTATGAATCTGAAACTGTTGTGGCACATCTTACTAAATTGAATGATATAGCTACCCTGTTCACTAAAGATGAGAGAACTCATTACTTTTACATCCTTAAAATATTTCCGTTCTCATTAAAGGGTGATGCTAAGATATGGTTTAATTCTCTTGATCCTGGTTCTGTGTGTAGTCCCCAGGATATGTATTACTTCTCTGCTAAATATTTCCCTGCTCATAAGAAACAAGCTGCTTTAAGGGATATATATATATAATTTTGTGCAAATTGAAGAAGAGAGTCTCCCACAAGCTTGGGGGAGGCTTCTCCATTTACTTAATGCTTTGCCTGATGATCCTCTTAAGAAAAATGAATTACTTGATATCTTTTATAATGGACTAACCGATGCCTACAAAGATTACCTAGATAGTTGTGCTGGTTCTGTTTTCAGGGAAAGAACACCGGATGAAACTGAAATTCTATTGAATAATATGTTGACAAATGAAAATAATTGGACACCTCCGGAGCCAATTCCTGAGCCTACTCCTAAACCAACTCCGAATAAGAGGGGTATTCTATTTCTCAGTCCTGAAGATATGCAAGAGGCAAAGAAATCTATGGAAGAAAAAGGTATTAAAGCTGAAGATGTTAAGAATTTACCTCGTATTGAAGAAATACATGGTCTAAATTTACCGCCTGTTGAAGAAACATATGGTCTTGATAACCCGACACAGGTAGTAAAGGTAAATTCTCTCTATAGATATGATAAAGCTATAATCCCATTTACTAAGTTTGCTAGCCCATGCTTAGATGAGTTTGATAAATTTATGTCTAAGCAAGAAGATTTTAATGCTTATTTTGGTAGACAATTGAAATACAATTCAAATATGCTTTAACACTTGGGTGATTATATGGCTAATGTTAAAAGTGAACTTAAACTTATTAGTAAACATGCTTCTATGGTTACCACTCAAGTAGAACAAGTACTTAAAGCTCAAAATGATTTGCTCAATGAATTGAATAGTAAAGATAATGATTATGCTGTTAGAGTGGCTACTAGAACTGTTAGAATGACTCTAGAACCTTTGTATCCTGAAGGCCACCCTAAGAGAATTGAGCAAGATTCTCAGAGAAATAATATAGATGTACCTAGTTCTTCTAAAAAGAAGAAAAAGAAAAATGATAGGACTTTGCATGCTTCTAGTGATCCTATTGTTGAAACACCTGAGAATCCAAATGATATTTCTATTTCTGATGCTAAAACTCAATCTGGTAATGAACCTAAAACTAGTGGTAATGTTAATGATGATGCTCAACCTAGTAATGATAATGACATAGAAATTGAACCTGCTGTTGATCTTGATAACCCACAATCAAAGAATCAACGTTATGATAAGAAAGATTTTGTTGCTAGGAAACATGGTAAAGAAAGAGAACCATGGGTTCAGAAACCCATGCCTTTTCCTCCCAAACCATCCAAGAAAAAGGATGATGAGGATTTTGAGCGCTTTGCTGAAATTATTAGACCTATCTTTTTGCATATGCGATTAACTGATATGCTTAAAACCAATCCTTATGCTAAGTACATGAAAGATATTATTACAAATAAAAGAAAGATACCAGAAGCTGAAATTTCCACCATGCTTGCTAATTATACTTTTAAGGGTGGAATACCAAAGAAACTTGGAGATCCCGGTGTACCCACTATACCATGCTCCATTAAAAGAAACTATGTTAAAACTGCTTTATGTGATCTTGGAGCCGGTGTTAGTGTTATGCCTCTCTGTTTATATCATAGACTTGATTTGCATAAGTGGACACCTACTGAAATATCTTTGCAAATGGCTGATAAATCAACTGCTATACCTGTCGGTATTTGTGAGGATGTGTCTGTTGTAGTTGCAAACATTACTATTTTAACGGACTTTGTTATTCTTGATATTCCCAAGGATGATAGTATGTCTATTATTCTTGGAAGACCCTTTTTGAATACTGCAGGGGCTGTTATTGATTGCACTAAAGGCAATGTCACTTTTCATGTTAATGGTAATGAGCATACGGTACACTTTCCAAGGAAACAACCTCAAGTTCACAGTATCAATTCTATTGGAAAAATTCCATCGATTATATTTGGAGGTTTTGAATTTCCTCTTCCTACTGTCAAGAAGAAATATGATATTCTTATTATTGGGGATGTGCATATCCCCGTTGAGGTAACATAGTGTTATTCGAAATTTCTCTGGTTCCATGTTATTCGGAATGAGTTCGTTAACAGGACTTGATCAACCTTGTTAGTGGATTCCTTTTGATGATCATGAGACGGATGAAACTAGAAGGCACAACCTTCTGTACCCCACTTTTACTTTCTTTTATTTATATTAAATAAAATGAAAATAAATATTTTTCTATCTGTTATCTGATTATCCGTGCAATAAAAAAATACCTCGAAAATAAAAGTTTTCCAAATGCCCTAAAATTTAAATATGATTTTTTCTAGAATATTTGAGGATTTATGGAACTGAGAACACACCAGGGGGGTCAACCACCTGCCCACGAGGGTGGAGGGCAGGCCCAGCCCTCTAGGGCGCGCCCCCTGCCTCATGGGCCCACGGTGGCCCTCCTCCACTTATTCCTGCACCCACACACTTCGTCTTCCTCCCACAAACACGAATAACCAGCTCAAGCACGAGTTCTAGCTCATTTTGCTGCCATTTTCGATCTCCTTGCACAAAGCACCTCTCACAAAACTGCTTGGGGAGATTGTTCCTTGGTATGTGACTCCTCCATTGGTCTTCATTGCAAATTTGTGTTGCTTAGGTGACCCTATTCTTGAGCTTGCATGTAAAATTTATATGGTCAAAAGTAGTTTTGATGCATGATATAGGCCCTAGGCACTTGTAGGAGTAGTTGCTATCAATATTATTGAGTTTGGTTTGCTTTTATTTTGAAGTTACTAAAAATTTCAGAATTTTTCAGAAAATGATGAGGAGACTTTTGAGGGGCTCATCGAGCCAAAGCTCGAAGGAAAAGGCACCAAAGCCTAAGTATAATCTGCCTTGCACCGCGGAGGTTCGGGCGTGTGAATGGCCTTCCGAGGATTTCTTGAGAGCAACCGGGATTTATGAAGATTTTCATGAATTGGCTCATAATGCAGGCCTCACTCCTTTCCTCCATGACCAATGCGATCAGTATCTCTTACTCACAAATACCTTTGTGCAAAACTTTCATTTTCATTCTAGGAACTCACCACCTGCGGTGGAGTTTCATTTATATGATGAGCATAAGGAGATGTCACTTTATGATTTTTGTCGGATTTGTTTAGTCCCTTTTGAGGGCAAGACAAAAGAACTACATCGGGATGATGTGGAGGGGTTTATTGATACTATCACTGTAGGTGAAACAAGGAAGGTTTCCGATGCACGAATCCCTAGCATACATTTTCCTGTTTTACGCTACTTTGCATTATTTGCTAGTCGTTTCTTAATTGGTCACGGAAACTGTGGAAACCTTAGTATCCCTAATATTATTATTTTGCTCCAAGGTTTATATGGTGATAACACTTTTAGTATGGGCGACATTATTGCTAAACGGTTAAGTCTGAACCGTACCAAGGGCCCCATCTTTGGAGGCATCTATGCCTCACGCCTAGCTGCACATTTTAACATGCCTATTAGGCATTCTGAGAAGGAAGAAAAAGTGTTGCCTCGTGTTTATTTAGATTATAGAAGTATGGTGGCACATGATTTTATTGTTAAGAATAGGGAAGGAGAACTTAAATATCAATTGTTCTTTAACAAACATCATCCTGAGACTATTACCCTGCCTGCTCCTTCTTTGTTTGATTTGTCTGTAGGCACGTACCTTGTTCCGTTGAAGGCTATTCATGCCTACCGGAACCCTGCACTAGCTGAGGAGCCAGAGCCGGAACCACAAATTGATCCTTCACGACAGTCTAATTACCAGTGGGATCCGGAGATGATTGTCAGCCAGTGGCAAGCTGAGCCTTCCTCTTCTTCCTCGCTGTACGACCCCAACTACTATTAAGGATATCCGCCAGGCCAGCCATGGCCATAGACCAACTTAGGCGAAAAGCCTAATCTTGGGGGAGTACGTATTTCCCACTGACATTACATTTATGTTCACACACTCATTGCTAGATGTTGGTGCTCATACTTTTTCATTGTATCATCCATGCTAGTTTACTTTCCTTTTTATGCTTTCTTCTCGTGTGTTTAATAAACCTTAAGAAAAAAACAAAAAATTAGTTGTAGCTTTTAATTAATTTACTTTGCACGCTCGTAGTAGTAATTAAAAAGAAAACCCAAAAAGATTTCTTGTTCTTCTTTTACTTGTTGGGAGATTTCCCGTGTAAATAGTTTTATTTCTTTTCTTTTCTTTGGGGGTCGATAGGATAAGACCATAATTAAATTGTTGAAGTGGCTCTTATATGCATTATTGTTGATCTGACAAAAGAGCCCGTATTGCCTTGTCTTCTCCTGTTTATTGAATGCCTGCAGATTCCAGCTTAGTCCAATGCACGTGCACTATTACTATTATTCACATTATCCGGTCGTGCAAGTGAAAGGCAATTATGATGTTATATGATGGACTGGCTGAGATGAGAAAAGCTGGAATGAAATCGACCTCTTTTGTTTTTGTAAATATGATTAGTTCATCATTCCTGATTTAGCCTATTATGAATAAACCTGTTTTCAATGACAACTAGAGATCATAGTTTCTTGTGCCATGCTTGATTAGCTATAAGTTATAATGGTTTACCTTGCATGCCAACATGCTATTAAAATGGTTATGATGTGGTATGATAGGGTGGTTCCTCCTCTGAATGATTTAAGTGACTTGACTTGGCACATGTTCACGCATGTAGTTAAAACAAAATCAACATAGCCTTCACGATATTTATGTTCATGGTGGATTATATCCTACTCATGCTTGCATTCGGTGTTGATTAATTTTAATGCATGTTCATGACTGTTGTCGCTCTCTAGCTGGTCGCTTCCCAGTCTTTTGCTAGCCTTCACCTGTACTAAGCGGGAATACTGCTTGTGCATCCAAATCCCTTAAACCCCAAAGTTATTCCACATGAGTCCAGTATACCTACCTATATACGGTATCTACCTGCCGTTCCAAGTAAATTTGTATGTGCCAAACTCTAAACCTTCAAATAAATATCCTGTTTTGTATGCTCGAATAGCTCATGTATCAACTAGGGTTGTCCATATCTTCCATGTTAGGCGGGTTATTCTCAAGAGGAGTGGACTCCGCTCCTCACTCACGAGATAAATGGCTGGTCACCGGGATGCCCAGTCCCATGCTTTATGCAAACTAAATAAAAATAATTGCAAACAAAACTCCCCCTGGGACTCTTGTTAGTTGGAGGCACTCGTTGTTTCGAGCAAGCCATGGATTGATGCTTGTTGGTGGAAGGGGGAGTATAAACTTTACCATTCTGTTTGGGAACCGCCTATAATGTGTGTAGCATGGAAGATATCACCATATCTTGGTTGTTATGTTGACAATGAAAGTATACTGCTCAAAATATTATTCACCTCTATTTCAAAACAGAGCTCTGGCACCTCTACAAATCCCTGCTTCCCTCTGCGAAGGGCCTATCTGTTTACTTTTATGCCGAGTCATCATCCTCTTATTAAAAAGCACCAGTCGGAGAGCACCGCTGTCATTTGCATTCATTACTATTAGTTTACATTGAGTATGACTTGACTGGATCTCTTTTACCATGAATTACAATGTCTAGTCAGTCCTTGGTCTTTAAAGGTGCTCTGCATTTATATTTTGCGGTCTTAGAAAGGGCTAGCGAGATACCACCTTGTTATATCATATTATGATTGTTTTGAGAAAGTGTTGTCATCCGAGATTTATTATTATGCCTTGCTAGTTGACTATGCCATTGATATGAGTAAACTTGAGACCTATGTGTTATTGTGAATGTGGTTAGTTATAATCTTTGCTGAAAACTTGAATGCTGGCTTTACATATTTACAACAACAAGAGCAAACAGAGTTTGTAAAAGTTTTTATTTATCACTTTCAGTTTATCAACTAAATTGCTTGAGGACAAGCAAAGGTTTAAGCTTGGGGGAGTTGATACGTCTCCAACGTATCTACTTTTCCAAACACTTTTGCCCTTGTTTTGGACTCTAACTTGCATGATTTGAATGGAACTAACCCGGACTGACGCTGTTTTCAGCAGAATTACCATGGTGTTATTTATGTGCAGGAGCAAACGTTCTCGGAATGACTTGAAACTTCGTGGAGCCACTTTTCAGAAAATAAGAAAAATACCTGCCAAAGATGAAGGCCAGGGGGCTCACCGTCTCTCCATGAGGGTGGGGGGCGCGCCCCCTACCTCGTGGGCCCCTGTTGCCTCTTCGACTCCAACTCCACCTCCATATATTGAGTTTCAGGGAGAAAAAAATCAGAGAGAAGAAATCATCACGTTTTACGATACAGAGCCGCCGCCAAGCCCTAAAACCTCTTGGGAGGGCTGATCTGGAGTCCGTTCAGGGCTCCGGAGAGGGGAATCCGTCCCCATCGTCATCACCAACCATCCTCCATCACCAATTTCATGATGCTCACCGCCGTGCATGAGTAATTCCATCATAGGCTTACTGGGCGGTGATGAGTTGGATGGGATCTATCATGTAATCGAGTTAGTTTTGTTAGGGATTGATCCCTAGTGTCCACTATGTTCTGAGATTGATGTTGCTATGACTTTGCTATGCTTAATGCTTGTCACTAGGGCCCGAGTGCCATGATTTCAGATCTGAACCTATTATGTTTTCATCAATATATGAGTGTTCTTGATATTATCTTGCAAGTCTATAGTCACCTATTATGTGTTATGATCCGTTAACCCCAAAGTGACAATAATCGGGATACTTACCGGTGATGACCGTAGTTTGACGAGTTCATGTATTCACTATGTGTTATTGCTTTGTTCCGTTACTCTATTAAAAGGAGGCCTTAATACCCCTTAGTTTCCGTAAGGACACCGCTGCGACGGGAGGGTAGGACAAAAGATGTCATGCAAGTTCTTTTCCATAAGCACGTATGACTATATTCAGAATACATGCCTACATTATATCAATGAACTGGAGCTAGTTCTGTGTCACCCTAGGTTATGACTGTTGGGGAAGGTAGTAATTTCAAAAAAAATTCCTATGCACACGCAAGATCATGGTGATGCATGGCAATGAGAGGGGAGAGTGTTGTCTACGTACCCTCGTAGACCGTTCGCGGAAGCGTTATATCAACGCGGTTGATGTAGTCGTACGTCTTCACGTCCGACCGATCCAAGTACCGAAAGCACGGCACCTCCGAGTTCTGTACATGTTCGGCTCGGTGACGTCCTCGCCTTCTCGATCCAGCAAGAGGGGCGAAGTAGTAGATGAGTTCCGGCAGCACGACGGCGTGGTGACAGTGTTGGTGAAGAACAATCTCCGCAGGGCTTCGCCTAAGCACTACGAAAACTATAACGGAGGATAAACTAGAGGGGACGGGATTGCCGGCACACGGCTTGGTGTTTCTTGATGTGTCTTGGGTGCTAGCCCTACCCCTCTATTTATATGTTGAGCCTTGGGGTCAAAACTTGGAGTAGAAGCCTCCACAAAGTCGGTTTCACCCGAAAGGCAAGAGTCCTTCTCGGACTCCAGGGCCAGACGCCAGGGTTCCCGGCATCTGGACTCAGACGCCAGGGACCCTGGCGTCTGGCCCCTGGACTCCGCAAAACTTCCTTTTGCGCTTTCCAAAAACCTTGTGGGCTTTCCCCTTTGGTCCAAATAAAGTGTTCTCGTACCCAAACATTTCAGGAAACATCCGGAACCCCTTCCGGTGAATTCCGGAACCCTTCCGGTGACCAAACACTATTATCCCATATATCAAACTTTATCTCCGGACCATTCCAAAGTTCTTCGTCATGTCCGTGATCTCATCCCGGACTCCGAACAACATTTGGTCATCAACATACGTAACTCATATAGTACTATATCGTCAACGAACGTTAAGTGTGCGGACCCTACGAGTTCGAGAACTATGTAGACATGACCGAGACACCTCTCTGGTCAATAACCAATAGCAGGACCTATATGCCCATATTGGCTCCTACATATTCTACGAAGATCTTTATCGGTCAGATCGCATAACAACATACGTTGTTCCCTTTGTCATCGGTATGTTACTTGCCCGAGATTCGATCGTCGGTATCTCAATACCTAGTTCAATCTCGTTACCGGCAAGTCTCTTTACTCGTTCCATAATACATCATCTAGCAACTAACTCATTAATTGCAATGCTTACAAGGCTTATAGTGATGTGCATTATCGAGTGGGCCCAGAGATACCTCTCCGACAATCGGAGTGACAAATCCTAATCTCAAAATACGCCAACCCAACAAGTACCTTCGGAGACACCTGTAGAGCACCTTTATAATCACCCAGTTACGTTGTGACGTTTGGTAGCACACAAAGTGTTCCTCCGGTAAAAGGGAGTTGCATAATCTCATAGTCATAGGAACATGTATAGGTCATGAAGAAAGCAATAGCAACAAACTAAATGATCAAGTGCTAAGCTAATGAAATGGGTCAAATCAATCACATCATTCTCCTAATGATGTGATCCCATTAATCAAATGACAACTCATGTCTATGGTTAGGAAACATAACCATCTTTGATCAACGAGCTAGTCAAGTAGAGGCATACTAGTGACACTCTGTTTGTCTATGTATTCACACATGTATTATGTTTCCGGTTAATACAATTTTAGCATGAATAATAAACATTTATCATGATATAAGGAAATAAATAATAACTTTATTATTGCCTCTAGGGCATATTTCCTTCAGTCTCCCACTTGCACTAGACTTAATAATCTAGTTCACATCGCCATGTGATTTAACATCAATAGTTCACATCACCATGTGATTAACACCCATAGTTCACGTCGACATGTGACCAACACCCAAAGGGTTTACTAGAGTCAGTAATCTAGTTCAAATCGCTATGTGATTAACACCCAAAGAGTACTAAGGTGTGATCATGTTTTGCTTGTGAGAGAAGTTTAGTCAACGGGTCTGCCACATTCAGATCCGTAAGTATTTTGCAAATTTCTATGTCAACAATGCTCTGCACGGAGCTACTGTAGCTAATTTCTCCCACTTTCAATATGTATCCAGATTGAGATTTAGAGTCATCTGGATCAGTGTCAAAATTTGCATCGACATAACCCTTTACGACGAACCTTTTATCACCTCCATAATCGAGAAACATATCCTTACTCCACTAAGGATAATTTTGACCAATGTCCAGTGATCTACTCCTAGATCACTATTGTACTCCCTTGCCAAACTCAGGGCAGGGTATACAATAGGTCTGGTACACAGCATGGCATACTTTATAGAACCTATGGCTGAGGCATAGGGAATGGCTTTCATTCTCTTTCTATCTTTTGCCGTGGTCGGGCTTTGAGTCTTACTCAATTTCACACCTTGTAACACAGGCAAGAACTCTTTCTTTGACTGTTCCATTTTGAACTATTTCAAAATCTTGTCAAGGTATGTAATCATTGAAAAAACTTATCAAGCGTCTTGATCTATCTCTATAGATCTTGATGTTTAATATGTAAGCAGCTTCACTGAGGTCTTTCTTTGAAAAACTCCTTTCAAACACTCCTTTATGCTTTGCAGAATAATTCTACATTATTTCCGATCAATAATATGTCATTCACATATACTTATCAGAAATGCTGTAATGCTCCCACTCACTTTCTTGTAAATACACGCTTCACCGCAAGTCTGTATAAAACTATATGCTTTGATCAACTTATCAAAGCGTATATTCCAACTCCGAGATGCATGCACCAGTCCATAGATGGATCGCTGGAGCTTGCATATTTTGTTAGTACCTTTAGGATTGACAAAACCTTCTGGTTGCATCATATACAACTCTTCTTTAATAAATCCATTAAGGAATGCAATTTTGTTTATCCATTTGCCAGATTTCATAAAATGCGGCAATTGCTAACATGATCCAGACAGACTTAAGCATAGATACGAGTGAGAAACTCTCATCGTAGTCAACACCTTGAACTTGTCGAAAACCTTTTTGCGACAATTCTAGCTTTGTAGATAGTAACACTACTATCAGCGTCCGTCTTCCTCCTGAAGATCCATTTAATCTCAATGGCTCGCCGATCAATGGGCAAGTCAATCAAAGTCCATACTTTGTTCTCATACATGGATCTCATCTCAGATTTCATGGCCTCAAGCCATTTCGCGGAATCTGGGCTCATCATCGCTTCCTCATAATTTGTAGGCTCATCATGGTCAAGTAACATGACCTCTAGAACAGGATTACCGTACCACTCTGGTGCGGATCTCACTCTGGTTTACCTACGAGGTTCGGTAGTAACTTGATCTGAAGTTACATGATCATCATCATTAGTTTCCTCACTAATTGGTGTAGTAGTCACAGGAATAGATTTCTGTGATGAACTACTTTCCAATAAGGGAGCAGGTACAGTTACCTCATCAAGTTCTACTTTCCTCCCACTCACTTCTTTCGAGAGAAACTCCTTCTCTAGAAAGGATCCATTCAAAGCAACGAATATCTTGCCTTCGTATCTGTGATAGAAGGTGTACCCAACACTTTCTTTTGGGTATCCTATGAAGACGCACTTCTCCGATTTGGGTTTGAGCTTATCAGGTTGAAACTTTTTCACATAAGCATTGTAACCTCAAACTTTAAGAAACGACAGCTTAGGTTTCTTGCCAAACCATAGTTCATACAGTGTCGTCTCAACGGATTTAGATGGTGCCCTATTTAACGTGAATGCAGCTGTCTCTAATGCATAACCCCAAAACAATAGTGGTAGATCGATAAGAGACATCATAGATCGCACCATATCTAATAAAGTACGGTTATGACAGTCGGACACACCATTACACTGTGGTGTTCCAGGTGGCGTGAGTAGTGAAACTATTTCACATTGTTTTAACTGAAGGCCAAACTCTTAACTCAAATATTTTACCTCTGCGATCATATCATAGAAACTTTTATTTTCTTGTTACGATGATTCTCCACTTCACTCTGAAATTCTTTGAACTTTTCAAATGTTTCAGACTTGTGTTTCATTAAGTAGATATACCCATATCTGCTCAAATCATCTATGAAGGTCAGAAATTAACGATACTTGCCGTGGGCCTTAACCCTCATCGGACCGCATACATCAGTATGTATTATTTCCAATAAGTTAGTTGCTCGCTCCATTGTTCCGGATAACGGAGTCTTAGTCATCTTGCCCATGAGGCATGGTTCGCAAGCATCAAGTGATTCATAATCAAGTGATTCCAAAAGTCCATCAGCATGGAGTTTCTTCATGCGCTTTACACCAATATGACCTAAACGGCAGTGCCACAAATAAGTGGCACTATCATTATTAACTTTGCATCTTTTGATTTCAATATTATGAATATGTGTATCACTACGATCGAGATCCAACGAACCATTTTCATTGGGTGTGTAACCATATAAGGTTTTATTCATGTAAACAGAACAACAATTTATTCTCTTACTTAAATGAATAACCGTGGCAATAAACATGATGAAATCATATTCATGCTCAACGCAAACACCAAATAACACTTATTTAGGTTCAACACTAATCCCAAAAGTATAGGGAGTGTGCGATGATGATCATATCAATCTTGGAACCACTTCCAACACACATCGTCACTTCACCCTTAACTAGTCTATGTTCATTCTATAACTCCCATTTCGAGTTACTACTCTTAGCAACTGAACCAGTATCAAATACCGAGGGGTTGCTACGAACACTAGTAAAATACACATCAATAATCTGTATATCAAATATACCTTTGTTCACTTTGCCATCCTTCTTATCCGCCAAATACTTGGGGCAGTTCCGCTTCCAGTGACCAGTCCCTTTGTAGTAGAAGCACTTAGTCTCAGGCTTAGGACCAGACTTGGGCTTCTTCACTTGAGCAGCAACTTGCTTGCCGTTCTTTTTGAAGTTCCCCTTCTTCCCTTTGCCCTTTTCTTGAAACTAGTGGTCTTGTCTACCATCAACACTTGATATTTTTCTTGATTTCTACCTTCATCGATTTAAGCATTACGAAGAGCTTGGGAATCTTTTTCGTTATCCCTTGCATATCATAGTTCATCACGAAGTTCTACTAACTTGCTGATGGTGACTAGAGAATTATGTCAATCACTATTTTATCTGGAAGATTAACTCCCACTTGATTCAAGCGATTGTAGTACCCCGACAATCTGAGCACATGCTCATTGCTTGAGCTATTCTCCTCCATATTTTAGCTATAGAACTTGTTGGAGACTTCATATCTCTCAACTCGGGTATTTGCTTGAAATATTAACTTCAACTCCTGGAACATCTCATATGGTCCATGACGTTTAAAACGTCTTTGAAGTCCCGATTCTAAGCCGTTTAAGCATGGTGCACTAAACTATCAAGTAGTCATGATATTGAGCTAGCCAAATGTTCATAACATCTGCATCTGCTCCTGCAATATGTTTGTCACCTAGCGGTGCATCAAAGACATAATTCTTCTGTGCAGCAATGAGGATAAACCTCAGATCACGGATCCAATCCGCATCATTGCTACTAACATCTTTCAACTTAGTTTTCTCTAGGAACATATCAAAAATAAAACAGGGGAGCTAAACGCGAGCTATTGATCTACAACATAGATATGCTAATACTGCCAGGACTAAGTTCATGATAAATTAAAGTTCAATTAATCATATTACTTAAGAACTCCCACTTAGATAGAAATCCCTCTAATCATCTAAGTGATCACGTGATCCAAATCAACTAAACCATAACCGATCATCACGTGAAATGGAGTAGCTTTCAATGGTGAACATCACTATGTTGATCATATCTACTATATGATTCACACTCGACCTTTCGGTCTCAGTGTTCCAAGGCCATATCTGCATATGCTAGGCTCGTCAAGTTTAACCTGAGTATTCTGCGTGTGCAAAAACTGGCTTGCACCCATTGTAGATGGACGTAGAGCTTATCACACCCGATCATCATGTGGTGTCTGGGCATGATGAACTTTGGCAACGGTGCATACTCAGGGAGAACACTTTTATCTTGAAATTTAGTGAGAGATCATCTTATAATGCTACCGTCAATCAAAGCAAGATAAGATGCATAAAAGATAAACATCACATGCAATCAATATAAGTGATATGATATGGCCATCATCATCTTGTGCTTGTGATCTCCATCTCCGAAGCACCTTGATGATCACCATCATCACCAGCGTGACACCTTGATATCCATCATAGCATCGTTGTCGTCTTGCCAATCTTATGCTTCCACGACTATCACTACCGCTTAGTGATAAAGTAAAGCATTACATGGCGATTGCATTGCATACAATAAAGCGACAACCATATGGCTCCTGCCAGTTGCCGATAACTCGGTTACAAAACATGATCATCTCAATTTAGCATCATGTCTTGACCATATCACATCACAACATGCCCTGCAAAAACAAGTTAGACATCCTCTACTTTGTTGTTGCAAGTCTTACATGGCTGCTACGGGCTTAGCAAGAACCGTTCTTACCTACGCATCAAAACCACAATGATAGTTTGTCAAGTTGATGCTGTTTTAACCTTCGCAAGGATCGGGCGTAGCCACACTTGGTTCAACTAAAGTTGGAGAAACTGACACCCGCCAACCACCTGTGTGCAAAGCATGTCGGTAGAACCAGTCTCATGTAAGCGTACGCGTAATGTCGGTCCGAGCGGCTTCATCCAACAATACCGCCGAACCAAAGTATGACTTATATCGCCCACAACTCGCTTGTGTTCTACTCGTGCATATGACATCTACGCATAAAACTAGGCTCGGATGCCACTGTTGGGGAACGTAGTAATTTCAAAAAAAAATCCTACGCACACGCAAGATCATGGTGATGCATGGCAATGAGAGGGGAGAGTGTTGTCTACGTACCCTTGTAGACCGTTCGCGGAAGTGTTATATCAACGTGGTTGATGTAGTCGTACGTCTTCACGTCTGACCGATCCAAGTACCGAAAGCACGTCACCTCCGAGTTCTGCACACGTTCGGCTAGGTGACGTCCTCGCGGTGACGGTGTTGGTGAAGAACAATCTCCGCAGGGCTTCACCTAAGCACTACAAAAACTATGACAAAGGATAAACTAGAGGGGACGGGATTGCCGGCACACAGCTTGGTGTTTCTTGATGTGTCTTGGGTGCTAGCCCTACCCCTCTATTTATATGTTGAGCCTTGGGGTCGAAACTTGGAGTAGAAGCCTCCACAAAGTCGGTTTCACCCGAAAGGCAAGAGTCCTTCTCGGACTCCAGGGCCAGACGCCAGGGTTCCCGGCGTCTGGACCTAGACGCCAGGGACCCTGGCGTCTGCCCCCTGGACTCCGCAAAACTTCCTTTTGCGCTTTCCAAAAACCTTGTGGGCTTTCCCCTTTGGCCCAAATAAAGTGTTCTCGTACCCAAACATTTCGGGAAACATCCGGAACCCCTTCCGGTGACCAAACACTATTATCCCATATATCAAACTTTATCTCCGGACCATTCCGGAGTTCCTCGTCATGTCCGTGATCTCATCCCGGACTCCGAACAACATTCGGTCATCAACATACATAACTCATATAGTACTATATCGTCAACGAACGTTAAGCGTGCGGACCCTATGGGTTCGAGAACTATGTAGACATGACCGAGACACCTCTCTGGTCAATAACGAATAGCGGGACCTGGATGCCCATATTGGCTCCTACATCTTCTATGAAGATCTTTATCAGCCAGACCGCATAACAACATACGTTGTTCCCTTTGTCATCGGTATGTTACTTGCCCGAGATTCGATCGTCGGTATCTCAATACCTAGTTCAATCTCGTTACCGGCAAGTCTCTTTACTCGTTCCATAATACATCATCTAGCAACTAACTCATTAATTGCAATGCTTACAAGGCTTATAGTGATGTGCATTATCGAGTGGGCCCAGAGATACCTCTCCGACAATCGGAGTGACAAATCCTAATCTCAAAATACGCCAACCCAACAAGTACCTTCGGAGACACCTGTAGAGCACCTTTATAATCACCCAGTTACATTGTGATGTTTGGTAGCACACAAAGTGTTCCTCTGGTAAACGGGAGTTGCATAATCTCATAGTCATAGGAACATGTATAAGTCATGAAGAAAGCAATAGCAACAAACTAAACGATCAAGTGCTAAGCTAACGAAATGGGTCAAGTCAATCACATCATTCTCCTAATGATGTGATCCCGTTAATCAAATGACAACTCATGTCTATGGTCAGGAAACATAACCATCTTTGATCAACGAGCTAGTCAAGTAGAGGCATACTAGTGACACTCTGTTTGTCTATGTATTCACACATGTATTATGTTTCCGGTGAATACAATTCTAGCATGAATAATAAACATTTATCATGATATAAGGAAATAAATAATAACTTTATTATTGCCTCTAGGGCATATTTCCTTCAATGACTGTTACATGATGAACCACATCCGGCATAATTCTCCATCACTGATCCATTGCCTACGAGCTTTCCATATATTGTTCTTCACTTATTTACTTTTCCATTGCTATTGCTATCATCACTACAAAATACCAAAAAAATTACTTTTACTACTGTTACCTTTTGTTACCGTTATCACTACTATCATATTACTTTGCTACTAAACACTTTGCTCCAGATATTAAGTTTCCAGGTGTGGTGGAATTAACAACTCAGCTGCTAATACTTGAGAATATTCTTTGGCTCCCCTTGTGTCGAATCAATAAATTTGGGTTGAATACTCTACCCTCGAAAACTGTTGCGATCCCCTGTACTTGTGGGTTATCAAGTTGCATCATTGACTAATGCTATGTGTGTCAATCTCTAATAAAATTTTCTACTTATACTTTTCCTTATGTGGTGCCATCACCTACCATAGGATTAGTATATAATATTTTATTTATTTCTTTCCTTTTTTATTTACTTCCTTTCTTTTATTCTTTCTTATTTCCTTTCTTTTATTTGCAACATGAAAGTAAGAAAGCAAAAACTCAAAATAAACTTTATTATATAACTTGCACACGATTACAAGGATAGATCAATAAGCAAACTCTCAAAGAAGAAAATATCGAACTAAACTTTTCTTCATCTAAAGCAAAAGATCAAACTAAAATAAGTAAAAGCAAAAAGATAGTGGTATGATACGATATTGGGGCACCTCCCCCAAGCTTGGCGGAAGCCAAGGGGAGTGCCCATACCCGATACTCAGTTCTCCTTTCATGATGAAGAAAATGATGGTGGTGATGAAGAAGCATTTTCCAATATAGCCATGAGTAAATCCTTCAAACCTTGAATCTCCCGAAGGGCTTGATGATTTAATTCGTTGTTCTTCTTAACCTCAGCCATTATTTGTTTATTCTCCGGGCCCCATGGTTTTTTCCTGCATTGTTTTCTCTTGGCCGGGATATGTACCAGTTGGACGGTATGTGCCTGCGGGGAGTGTTCTCGAACCCATAATTGTGAATCAGATTATGAAAATTGTTACGATGTAACCTGTGTAAGGGCCTCCTTGGTGGGAGCTCTTCTTGCACTTCCAGGCTCGCTAGATTGTTCGATGATCCCATGGCTTCCTCTTCTTCCTCCATAGCAACCTCCTCAGCTTCATCCCTCCTTAGATCTTCCTGAGCCGACCTTATGTCTCTTTCTCCATTGTTGAAGGGTGAGGAAGACATGACGTTGGTCTAGTTGAATCTGTTAGAAAACATCAAGAAAATAGAACAGAGGATTTCTCCATGATATGGTGGTCAACAAGTTTGGGAAGTATATATAGATTTTTCTATCTTGGAGGACAAGCATACGGAAGAAAAACGGAGTATAGAAGGTGTCCTAGGTGGGCACAACCCACCTGGGTGCGCTAGGCTTGCCGGGCGCACCCTCATGTCTTGTGCCCACCAGGGGACGCTTCCTGGAAGTTTCTTTATTTCCAATTTTTTAAATATTCCAAAACTGATAAAAAATATTTTGTGGATTTTTTGGAGTCCGTCTACTTACCGTATCACGTACCTCCTTATTTTCATGATTCTAGAGTGTTCTGGAAGGACTATTTTATGTGTTCTTCCGGTGTCAAAGTTTGGATAATATTACTCTAAACATTAATGGGCGTACTTGAGATATAATGTTTTATTCGTTACCCATTGACAACCTTGGAGTTAGTACCTTCGGAATTATTTATTTTGATGGCTCCGGACCGATAAACCTCCTCGATGACATATGGGCCTTCCCATTTTGAGAGGAGTTTTCCTGCAAAGAATCTGAAACGAGAGTTGTACAAAAGAACATATTCTCCAACTTTAGACTCACACTTTTGGATTCTTTTGTCATGCCATCTTTTAAGTTTTTCTTTCAATAATTTTGCATTTTCATAAGCTTGGGTTCTCCATTCATATAGAGAGCTAATATCAAATAACCTCTTTTCACCAACAAGTTTGAAGTCATAATTGAGTTCTTTGATTACCCAAAATGCTTTATGTTCTAACTCAAGAGGCAAATGACAAGCGTTTCCATAAACCATTTTATAAGGAGACATACCCATAGGATTTTTATAAGCTATTCTATAAGACCAAAGTGCATCATATAATTTCTTAGACCAATTCTTCCTGGACCTATTGACATTCTTTTGCAAAATTAATTTTATTTTTTTTATTGCTAAGTTCAACTTGATCAATAGACTAACGATGATAGGATGATGCAATTTTATGGTTAACATCATACTTGGGAAGCATCTTACGGAAAGCACCATGAGTAAAGTGTGAACCACCATCAGTCATTAAATATCTAGGGACTCCAAACCTTGGGAAAATAACTTCCTTAAGCATTTTAATAGAGGTGTTGTGATGAGCACTACTAGTTGGAATAGCTTCTACCCATTTAGTAACATAATCAACTGCAACCAAAATATGTGTATACCCATTAGAGGAAGGAAAAGGTCCCGTATAATCAAATCCCCAAACACCAAATGGTTCAACAGCAAGTGAATAATTCATAGGCATTTCTTACCGATATTACCTATTCTTTGACATTCGTCACAAAATAAGATGAACCTACGGGCATCCTTGAAAAGAGTAGGCCAATAAAATCCAGACTGCAATACCTTATGAGCAGTTCTATCTCCAGCATGATGTCCTCCATAATCTTCGGAGTGACATTTCCGTAAGATTTGTCCATGTTCATGCTCAGGTACACAACGTCTAATAATACCATCTACTCCTTCTTTATAAAGATGTGGGTCATCCCAAAAGTAATGTCTTAAATCATAGAAGAATTTTTTCTTTTGTTGGTATGTAAAGCTAGGTGGTAAATATTTAGCAACAATGTAATTAGCATAGTCAGTATACCAAGGAGTAGTATGAGAAACATTTATTGCAGCTAACTACTCAGCGGGAAAACTATCATTAGTAGGTAGTTGGTCATCAAGCACATTTTCAAGCCTAGATTAATTATCAGCTACTGGGTTCTCAACTCCTTTTATATCAATGATATGCAAATCAAATTCTTGTAACAAGAGAACCCATCAAATAAGTCTAGGCTTAGCATCTTTCTTTTCCATAAGATATTTAAAAGCAGCATGGTCTGTTTGAACAGTTACTTCGGAATCAACAATATAAGGTCTAAACTTATCACAAGCAAACACCACTGCTAAGAATTCTTTTTCAGTAGTAGCATAATTTCTTTGAGCACCGTCTAGAGTTTTACTAGCATAATGAATAACATTAAATTTCTTATCAACTCTTTTTCCTAGAACAACACTAACAACATAATCACTAGCATCACACATAATTTCAAAACGCAAGTTACAATCAGGTGGTTGAACAATAGGTGCAGAAATTAAAGCTTTCTCAAATCTTTCAAAGGCTTCTAAACAATCATCATAAAAAACAAAAGGAATATCCTTTTGCAAGAGACTAGTAAGAGGCCTAGAAATTTTTGAAAATTCTTTGATAAATCTCCTATAGAAACCAGCATGACCTAAGAAACTACGAATACCTTTTGTATCTTTAGGCATGGTATTTTATCAATTGCATCAAACCTTCACTTTGTCCACTTCAATACCTCTTTCAAAAATTTTATGACCCAATACAATGCCTTCATTAACCATAAAGTGGCACTTCTCCCAATTCAAGACAAGATTTGTTTGTTCACATCTCTGCAAAACTCGATCAATATTGCTTAAACAATCATCAAAAGACTTCCCATAAACAGAAAAGTCCTCCATGAAAACCTCAACAATCTTTTCACAAAAGTCAGAGAATATAGCAGTCATACATCTCTGAAAGGTAGCAGGTGCATTACATAAACCAAAAGGCATACATCTATAAGCAGAGGTTCCAAAGGGAGAAGTAAAAGTGGTCTTTTCTTGATCTGGTTGAGAAACATGTATTTGTGAAAAGCCAGAATATCCATCAAGGAAGCAAAAAGTGTGTGTGCTTAGATAATCTTTCAAGCATTCGATCGATAAAAGCAAGTGGTAATGATCTTTTCTAGTTGCTTTGCTTAATTTTCTAAATTCTATTACCATTCTATAGCCTGTAACAATTCTTTGTGGAATAAGTTGATTCTTATCATTAGGAACAATAGTTAAACCTCCTTTCTTAGGAACACAATGAACATAACTTACCCATCTACTATCAGCTATATGATAGATTATACCTGCTTCTAGAAGTTTTAATATTTCCGTTCTTACCACTTCTTTCATCTTCGGATTTAACCGACGTTGGTGATCAACAACGGGTTTAGCATCAGGTTCCATATTAATTTGTGCTGACATAGAGTGGGACTAATGCCCTTTAAATCATCAAGAGTATACCCAATAGAAGCTCGGTGCTTCCTTAGAACTTTCAATAATCTTTCTTCTTCATGTTTTGAAAGGTTAACACTAATAATAACAGGATATATCTTCTTTCCATCAAGATAAGCATATTTCAAAGTGTCTAGCAATTGTTTTAATTCAAACACATGATCACCTTTAGGTGGAGGAGGACCTCCTAGAGTTTGAATAGGAAAATTGTGTTTAAGCAGAGGACATTGTTCAAAGAAAATATTATCTATTTCATTTCTTTCATGCATATGTAAATCATTTTCATAATCTAGCAAATATTGTTCTAAAGGATCGGTAGGTGGAACAACAATAGAAGCAAGACCAATTAATTCATCCTTACAAGGCAATTATTTTTCATGAAGATTTCTACTAAACTTGGAAAAATTAAACTCATGAGACTCATTACCAAAACTAACATTGACAGTTGTTTCTCACAATCTATTCTAGCATTAACGGTGTTCAAGAAAGGTCTACCAAAGATAATGGGACAAAATTCATCTTGTGGGGAACCAAGAACAAGAAAATCAGTAGGGTACTTTATTTTCCCACACAAGACTTCAACATCTCTAACAATCCCAATTGGTGATATAGTGTCTTTATTAGCAAGTTTAATAGTAACATCTATTTCTTCTATTTCTGCAGGTGCTATGTCATTCATAATTTCTTGATATAAGGTATAAGGAATAGCACTCACACTAGCACCTATGTCACATAAACCATGATAACAGTGATCTCCTATTTTAACTGAAATGATAGGCACGCCAACAACAGGTCTATGTTTCTCCTTTTTATCAGGTTTGGCAATTCTAGCAGCTTCTTCACAGAAGTAAATAACATGCCCATCCATATCTTCTTCTAAGAGATCTTTAACCATAGCAATACTAGGTTCTACTTTAATTTGTTCATTAGGTTTAGGTGTTCTAGTATAGCTTTTGTTAACCACAGTTGAAAGGTGGTTTCTCAATATAAGTAGAAGGAACAACTAGATGAACATTATAAAGTATAGTTTCTTCTTTAACTGGTACCGGTTCTTTAATTTCTTATTTAATTGGTGGGTGATATTTAAACCACTTCTCTTTAGGGAGTTCAACATGAGTAGCAAATTATTCACAAAAGGAGGCCACTATCTTAGAGTCAAGTCCATATTTAGTGTTAAACTTTTGAAAAGCATCGGTATCCATAAAAGATTTAACACAATCATACTTAAGTTTAATACCTGACTCTTTACCTTTGTCGAGTTCCCAATCTTCAGAGTTGCATTTCATTCTTCCCAAAAGATCCCACCGGAATTCAATAGTATTCTTCACAAAAGAACCAGCACAAGAAGTATCAAGCATGGTTTGATCATTACGAGAAAGCCGAGCATAAAATTTTTGGATAATAATTTATCTTGAGAGCTCATGATTGGGGCATGAATATAACATTGACTTAATCCTCCCCCAAGCTAGATCGATACTTTATCTTTCACGAGGCCAAAAGTTATATATATATATATATATATATATATATATATATATATATATATATATATATATATATATATATAATTCCAATAACGATGAACTAGACGCATAGGATATTTTTTTGGCGGAACTCCAATTTCAAACGATTCCAATTCCATGATCCAATATCATCGCATAGCCTATACCATGCCAACGCTTTTCCCTTCAAAGATTAAGGGGAAACCTTTTTCATAACTTTATCTCCTAGTAAACCTGCAAGCTTAAACAATCCACAAATTTGTTCTACATATATCAAGTGCATATAAGAATGCTCGGTTCCATCTCCTACATAAGGATTAGCTAGCAGTTGTTCTATCATACTCGAAGGAATTTCATATTCAATATTTTCAGTAGGGGCAGTACATTGAGGGGTAGCTAATTGTGGTTCTGGAAGAGGTGAAGATACCCCGAACAAACCCCACAAAGGATTGTTTTCCATAGTAACAGGTGACAATAAATTTCAGCACACTATATAAATGTTTCCTTACCAAATTCCACTTACCAAAGACACTTCACTCCCTGGCGATGGCGCCAAAAAATAGCCTTGATGACCCACAAGTATAGGGGATCAATTGTAGCTCTTTTCGACAAGTAAGAGTGTCAAACCCAACGAGGAGCAGAAGGAAATAACAAGTAGTTTTCAGTAAGGTAATATCTGGAAGTGCTGAAATTCTAAGTAGCAGAGTAGTTTGATAGCAAGATAATTTGTAACGAGCAAGTAACGATAGTAGTAACAAAAGTATAGAAAGGTAGCCCAATCCTTTTGAGGTAAAGGACAGGCCAAAATGGTCTCTTATGATAAGCAAAGTGTTCTTGAGGGTACATGGGAATTTCATCTAGTCACTTTCATCATGTTGGTTTAATTCGTGTTCGGTACTTTGATAATTTGATATGTGGGTGGAACAGTGCTTAGGTGTTGTTCTTACTTGAACAAACCTCCTACTTATGATTAACCCTCTCGCAAGCATCCGCAACTACGAGAAAAGTATTAAGAATAAATTCTAACCATAGTGTTAAACTTTTGGATCCAATCGGTCCCTTACGAAATAGCGCATAAACTGGGGTTTAAGCTTCTGTCACTCTCGCAACCCATCATCTAATTGCTACTCCACAATGCATTCCCTTAGGCCCAAATATGGTGAAGTGTCATGTAGTCGACGTTCACATGACACCAGTAAGGGAATCGCAACATAGATACTATCAAAATATCGAACACATATCAAATTCACATGATTACTTGCAACATGATTTCTCCCGTGACCTCAAGAACAAAGGTAACTACTCACAATGATAAACATGCTCATGATTAGAGGGGTATTAAATAGCATATTGGATCTGAACTTATAATCTTCCACCAAATAAACCATATAGTAATCAACTACACGATGTAATCAACACTACTAGTCACCCACAAGTACCAATCTATAGTTCCGGTAACAAGATTGAACACAAGAGATGAACTAGGGTTTGAGAGGAGATGGTGATGTTGAAGATTTTGATGGAGATTGCCCTCCCCAAGATGGGAGAGTTGTTGGTGATGATGATGATGATGATTCCCCCCTCAGGGACGGAAGTACGCCCGGGAGAATCGCTCCGTAGGAGGGAAAAAGTGCTCCTGCCCATGTTCTGCCTCGAGGCGGCGGCGCTTGATCCCGAAAGTCATCCCCTTATTTTTTATATGTCAAAATGACTTATATACCAAAAGATGGGCACCGGAGGTGGGCCGAGGGGATCACAACCCACCAGGGCGTGCCTGGGCTCCCTGGTGCGCCCAGGTTGGTTTTGCCCACCTGGTGGGTCCTCTCTGGTACTTATTGGATCCAATAATTCTTAAATATTCCATAAATATCCTCGTGAAGTTTCAGCTCATTTGGAGTTGTGTAGAATAGGTAGCCTGATGTACCTTTTCCAGGTCCAGATTTCCAGCTACCGGAATTCTCCCTCTTGGTGTGTACCTTGCAAATTGTGAGAGAAAAGGCATTAGAATTACTCCAAAAAGAATTATTATGGATAAAAACAATATAAATAACAGTAAGAAAACATGATGCGAAATGGACGTATCACCCCTCCCCCCACCGAACCACAAAGGGGCCGATGGCCCCACAGCTGATCGTGTAGAACCGCGACACATGCACTTTTTGGTTGTATGCTCAATCTCTTAGTGCAAAAGAACGTCACGTTATATTGCCCCTTGTGATAGCAACCTTTATTATGCAGTCTATCGCTATTATTATCTTGCCATCACTAGTTCGTAGAAGCTCAATTTTCTCTTACACCAAATAATCTAACACATTTAGAAGCAATTTTTATGGCCTTATTGCACCGATGACAACTTACTAGAATGATCTTACTCAATCCATAGGTAGGTATAGTGGACTCTCAAAACAAGATTTTGGGTTTAAGGATTTTTGGATGCACAAGTAGTATCTTTACTTTGTGCCGAGTTTTTGGCTAGCAAAGATATTGAACAAGCACCACATGTTAAAGCACCACATGTCATTACTTACCATAATATTAGCATATGATCTTTTTATTTTTTCATTTTTATTTTTATTGAAGCATAAAAGTGAAGAAAGAAAAACCTGAAGTAATCCTTGTTATATCTTATGCTCGAGGATAGAATTTTCCTCCCTCAAGTCACCGATCTCCTGCTCAAGCTTGAATATCTTTTTGCATAATTCCTACTTGTTTTCATACAAGAGACAAAAAGGGATAAACTAGATCTTAGGGTTCTTTGCTTTATTGGGGAGACTTGACTTCTTTGAATTCCACGTGCAGGTCCCTAGGTGGAACTTCATCTTCATCTGAGCTTATCTCTTCTTTCCCTTTTGGATCATAGTCTTCTTCTGCCTCCTTGATCCAACCATAATGTTCCACATCTCCGTAAACCTTGGGGTTTGCAATATACTCAGCAACATAGCTCTCACCCTCTGAGTCCTGGGATGCCATATTTTCAGATCTGCCAAGAAAATGGCAAGAAAAAAGAACAGAATATTTATCCATGATGCGGTGGTCAATACGTTCGGGGGATATATATAAAGGTTTTTTATCTTGGGAAACACACAAAACAAGGGGAAAACAAAGTCGGGAAGGTGCCCGAGGAGGGCACAGCCCACCTGGGTGCGCCTGGCAAGCCACACATGCCCTGGTGTCTTATGCCTACCAGGGTTGCTTTCCTGGTTGTTTCTTATTTTCCTAAATTTGGAAATATTCCAAAACTGATAGAAAATATATTTGAGGATTTTTCGGAGTACGTTTACTCACCGTATCATGTACCTCCTCTTTTTTCACGATTCTGGAGTGTTCTAGAAGGTTTCTTTTATGTGTTCCTCTGGTGTCATGGTTTGAATAATATTGCTTTCAACATTGATAGGCGTACCTGAGATATAGTGTTTAATTCCATGCCCATTGACCACCTTCGGGTTAGTACCTTTGGAATTATTTATTTTGATGGCTCCAGAATGATAAACCTCTTCGATAATATATGGTCCTTCCATTTGGAGAGAAGTTTTCCTGCAAAGAATCTGAAACGGGAGTTGTACAAAAGAACATATTCACCAACTTTGAATTCCCACTTTTGGATTCTTTTTCATGCCAGCTTTTAACTTTTTCTTTGAATAGCTTGGCATTTTCATAAGCTTGGGTTCTCCATTCATCTAGTGGGCTAATATCTAATAACCTCTTTTCACCAGCAAGTTTGAAAACATAGTTGAGTTCTTTAATTGCCCAATATGCTTTAT
Organism: Triticum dicoccoides; assembly: GCF_002162155.2. Classification (NCBI taxonomy): domain Eukaryota; kingdom Viridiplantae; phylum Streptophyta; class Magnoliopsida; order Poales; family Poaceae; genus Triticum; species Triticum dicoccoides. The sequence continues at coordinate 285,577,469 of NC_041380.1, read as the reverse complement.
GTTCTAACTCAAGAGGCAAATGACAAGCTTTTCCATAAACCATTTTATAAGGAGACACACCCATAGGATTTTTATAAGTTGTTCTGTAGGCCCAGAGTGCATCATCTAATTTCTTAGACCAACTCTTTCGGGACCTATTGACCACTTTTGTAATCTTAGTTTTATTTCTAATGTGTGCACCACCATTAGTCATTAAATATCTAGGGACTCCAAACCTTGGGAAAATAAATTCTTTAAGCATTTTAATGGACGTGTTGTGATCAGCATGACTAGTTGGAATAGCTTCTACCCACTTAGTAAAATAATCAACAACAACCAAAAATGCGTATACCCACTAGAGGAAGGAAAAGATCCCATGTAATCAAAACTGCAAACATCAAATGGTTCATCAGCAAGTGAATAATTCATAGACGTTTCTTGATGCTTACCGATATTACCAATTAATTGACATTCATCACAAGATAAAACATACTTACGAGCATCCTTGAAGAAAGTAGCCAATAAAAACCAGATTGCAATACCTTATGAGCACTTTTGTCTCCCGCATGATGCCCTCCATAAGCTTTGAAATGACATTTCCATAGGATTTGTCCCTGTTCATGCTCAGGTACACAACGTCTAATAATACCATCTACTCCTTCTTTATAAAGATGTGGGTCATTGATACGTCCATTTTGCATCATGCTTTTATATCAATATTTATTGCATTATGGGCTGTTATTACACATTATGTCACAATACTTATGCCTATTCTCTCTTATTTTACAAGGTTTACATAAAGAGGGAGAATGCCGACAGCTGGGATTCCGGGCTGGAAAAGGAGCAAATATTAGAGACCTATTCTGCACAGCTCCAAAAGTCCTGAAACTTCACAGATGATGTTTTCCAAATATATAAAAAATACTGAGCACAAGAACCTCACCAGGGGGCCACACCCTTCCCACGAGGGTGGGGGCGCGCCCTACCCCCCAGGGTGCGCCCCCTACCTAGTGGGCCCCCTGGTGGCCCTCCGGTGGCCATCTTCTGCTATATGGAGTCTTTCGATGGGGAAAAAATCATAAGCCATCTTCTCGGACGAAACTACGCCGCCACGAGGTGGAACCTTGGCGGAATCAATCTAGGGCTCTAACGGAGCTGTTTTGCCGGGGAAACTTCCTTCCCGGAGGGGGAAATCTTCGCCATCGTCATGACCAATGCTCCTCTCATCGGGAGAGGGCAATATCCATCAACATCTTCATCATCACCATCTCACCTCAAAACCCTAGTTCATCTCTTGTATCCAATTCTTGTCTTCAAGTCCGGGATTGGTGCTAGTAGTTTGCTAGTAGTGCTGATTACTCCTTGTAGTTGATGCTAGTTGGTTTAATTGGTGGACGATCATATGTTCAGATCCTATATTCATATCAATACCCCTCTAATTATGAACATGTTTATGCTTTGTGAGTAGTTACTTTTGTTCCTGAGGACATGGGAGAAGTCTTGCTATTAGTAGTCATGTGAATTTGGTATTTGTTCGATATTTTGATGAGATGTGTGTTGTCTCTCCTCTAGTGGTGTTATGTGAACGTCGACTACATGACACTTCACCATTATTTGGGCCTAGAGGAAGGCATTGGGAAGTAATAAGTAGATGATGGGTTGCTAGAGTGACAGAAGCTTAAACCCTAGTTTATGCGTTGCTTCGTAAGGGGCTGATTTGGATCCATATGTTTCATGCTATGGTTAGGTTTACCTTAACACTTTTGTTGTATTTGCGGATGCTTGCAATAGAGGTTAATCATAAGTCGGATGTTTGTCCAAGTAAGGCCAACACCCAAGCACTGGTCCACCCACATACCAAATTATTGAAGTACCGAATGCGAATCATATGAACGTGATGAAAACTAGCTTGACGATATTCCCATGTGTCCTCGGGAGCGCTTTACGTCATATAAGAGTTTGTCCAGGCTTGTCCTTTGCTACAAAAGGATTGGGCCACCTTTCTGCACTTTATTTACTTTTGTTACTTGTTTCTCGTTACAAATTATCCTATCACAAGACTATCTGTTACCACTTATTTCAGTACTTGCAGAGAATACCTTGCTGGAAACCGCTTATCATTTCCTTCTGCTCCTCATTGGGTTCGACACTCTTACTTATCGGAAGGACTACAATAGATCCCTTATACTTGTGGGTCATCAAGAATCTTTTCTGGCGCCGTTGCCGGGGAGTGAAGCGCCTTTGGTAGGTGGAATTTGGTAAGGAAAAATTTATATAGTGTGCTGAAATTTACTGTCACTTGTTACCATGAAAGGTAATCCTCTCAGGGGCTTGTTCAGGGTGTCTTCACCCCGACCAGTAGAGCAAAGAGTTGCTCCTCAACCTACTGAACCTACTGAAAATGAAAATGAAAATGAAAATGCTTGCTTTGAAGTTCCTTCGGGTATGATAGAAAAATTGCTAGCTAATCCTTTTCTAGGAGATGGAACAAAACATCCTGATGAACATTTGATATATGTGGATCAAGTTTGTGGATTATTTAAGCTTGCAGGTGTACCTGGAGATGTTGTTAAGAAGAAGGTCTTCCCCTTATCTTTGAGGGGAGATGCATCGACATGGTATAGGCTATGTGATGATATGAGGTCTTGGAATTACAAACGATTGAAATTGGAATTTCATCAGAAGTTTTATCCTATGCATCTTGTTCATCGTGATCGCAATTATATATATAATTTTTGGCCTCGCGAAGGAGAAAGCATCGCTCAAGCTTGGGGGAGGCTTAAATCAATGTTATATTCATGCCCCAATCATGAGCTCTCAAGAGAAATGATTATTCAAAAATTTTATGCTCGACTTTCTGGTAACAATCGCACCATGCTTGATACTTCTTGTGCGGGCTCTTTTATGATGAAGACTATTGAATTCAAATGGGATTTATTGGAAATAATTAAATGCAACTCTGAAGATTGGGACCTCGACAATGGTAAGGAGTCAGGTATGACACCTAGTTTTCATTGTGTTAAATCTTTTACGGATACCGATATTTTTCATAAATTTAGCACTAAATATGGACTTGACTCTGAGATAGTAGCTTCTTTCTGTGAATCTTTTGCTACTTATGTTGATCTCCCCAAGGAGAAGTGGTTTAAATATCATCCTCCCATAGAAGTAAAAGTAGTTGCACCTATTAAAGCTGAAGAAAAGACTATTACTTATAATGATCCTATTGTTCCTACTTCTTATGTTGAGAAACCACCTTTCCCTGTTAGGATAAAGGATCATGCTAAAGCTTCAACTGTGGTTCGTAAAAGCAATATTAAAACATATACACCTCCTGAGCAAGTTAAAGTTGAACCTAATATTCCTATTGTTAAAGATCTCTTGTCTGATAATATTGATGGGCATGTTATTTATTTCTGTAATGAAACTACTAGAATTGCTAAACCCCGTGATAAAGATAAACCTAGACCTGTAGTAGGCATGTCTGTTATTTCTGTTAAAATAGGAGATCATTGTTATCATGGCTTATGTGATATGGGTGCTAGTGCTAGTGCAATACCTTATTCCTTATACACAGAAGTTATGCATGATATTGCACCAGCTGAGATGTAAGATATTGATGTCACAATTAAACTTTCCAATAGAGATACTATTTCACCAATGGGAATTGTTAGATATGTTGAAGTCTTGTGTGGGAAAACTAAATATCATACTGATTTTCTTGTTCTTGGTTCCCCACAAGATAGCTTTTGTCCCATTATATTTGGTAGACCCTTCTTAAATACTGTTAACGCTACCATAGATTGCAAAAGAGATGTTGTGACTGTCGGTTTAGATGATACGACTCATGAATTTAATTTTTCTAAATTGAGTAGACACCACCGTGAAGAAGAATTACCTAGTAAGGATGAAATTATTGGACTTGCTTCTATTGCCGTACCTCCTAGTGATCCTTTAGAACAATATTTTCTAGACCATGAAAACAATATGTTTATGAATGAAAGAAGGGAATTAGATGAAGTATTCTTTAAACAGGAACCTATTCTGAAAAATAATTTATCTATTGAAATCCTAGGGGATCCTCCTCCACCCAAGGGTGATCCCGTGTTTGAGCTTAAACCGTTACCTGCTACCCTTAAATATGCTTATCTTGATGAGAAAAAGATATATCTTGTTATTATTAGTGCTAACCTTTCAGAGCATGAAGAAGAGAGATTATTGAAAACTCCGAAGAAGCACCATGCTGCTATTGGGTATACTCTTGATGATCTTAAGGGCATTAGTCCCACTCTATGTCAACATAACACTAATTTGGAAGAAGATGCTAAACCAGTTTGTGATCATCAACGCCGGCTCAATCCTAAAATGAAAGAAGTGGTAAGAAAGGAGATACTAAAGCTCCTTGAGGCAGGTATAATTTATCCCGTTGCTGATGGTCAGTGGGTAAGCCCTGTCCATTGTGTCCCTAAGAAGGGAGGTATTACTGTTGTTCCTAATGATAAAGATGAATTGATTCCTCAAAGAATTATTACAGGTTATAGGATGGTAATTAATTTCCGCAAATTAAATAAGTCTACTAAAAAATATCATTACCCCTTACCTTTTATCGATCAAATGCTAGAAAGATTATCTAAACATACACATTTTTGCTTTCTAGATGGTTATTCTAGTTTCTCTCAAATACCCGTGTCAGCCAAAGATCAATCAAAGACTACTTTTACATGCCCTTTTGGTACTTTTGCTTATAGACGTATGCCTTTTGGTTTATGTAATGCAACTGCTACCTTTCAAAGATGAATGATGGCTATATTCTCTGACTTTTGTGAAAAGATTTGTGAGGTTTTCATGCACGACTTTTCCATCTATGGATCTTCTTTTGATGACTGCTTGAGCAACCTTGATCGAGTTTTGCAGAGATGTGAAGAAACTAATCTTGTATTGAATTGGGAAAAGTGCCACTTTATGGTTAATGAAGGTATTATCTTGGGGCATAAAGTTTCTGAAAGAGGTATTGAAGTTGATAAAGCCAAGGTTGATGCTATTGAAAAGATGTCATGTCCCAAGGACATCAATGGTATAAGAAGTTTCCTTGGTCATGCCGGATTTTATAGGAGGTTCATTAAGGACTTCTCAAAAATCTCTCGGCCTCTGACTAATTTATTACAAAAGAATATACCATTTGTCTTTGATGATGATTGTGTAGAAGCATTTGAAATACTTAAGAAAGCATTGATCTCTGCACCTATTTTTCAGCCACCTGATTGGAATTTACCCTTTGAAATTATGTGTGATGCTAGTGATTATGCTGTAGGTGTTGTTCTAGGACAAAGAGTTGATAAGAAACTAAATGTTATTCAATATGCTAGTAAAACTCTAGACAATGCTCAAAGAAACTATGCTACTACTGAAAAAGAATTCTTAGCAGTTGTATTTGCTTGTGATAAGTTTAGATCTTGTATTTTTGATTCTAAAGTAACTATTCACACTGATCATGCTGCTATTAAATATCTTATGGAAAAGAAAGGTGCTAAACCTAGACTTATTAGATGGGTTCTCTTGCTACAAGATTTTGATTTGCATATTGTTGATAGAAAAGGAGCTGAGAACCCCGTTGCAGACAACTTGTCTAGGTTAGGAAATGTGCTTGATGACCCACTACCTATTGATGATAGTTTTCCTGATGAGCAATTAAATGTCATAAATGCTTCTCATACTGCACCCTGGTATGCTGATTATGCTAATTACATTGTTGCTAAGTTTATACCACCTAGTTTCACATACCACCAAAAGAAAAATTTCTTCTATGATTTGAGGCATTACTTTTGGGAAGACCCACATCTTTATAAAGAAGGAGTAGATGGTGTTATTATATGTTGTGTACCTGAGCATGAACAGGAATAGATCCTATGCAAGTGTCACTCTGAAGCTTATGGAGGACACCATGCTAGAGATAGAACTGCACATAAGGTACTGCAATCTGGTTTTTATTGGCCTACTCTCTTCAAGGATGCCCGTAAGTTTGTCTTATCTTGTGATGAATGTCAAAGAATTGGTAATATTAGTAGACGTCAAGAAATTCCCATGAATTATTCACTTGTTATTGAACCATTTGATGTTTGGGGCTTTGACTATATGGGACCTTTTCCTTCCTCTAATGGTTATACACATATTTTAGTTGTTGTTGATCATGTTACTAAGTGGGTAGAAGCTATTCCAACTAGTAGTGCTGATCATAACACTTCTATTAAAATGCTTAAAGAAGTTATTTTTCCAAGATTTGGAGTCCCTAGATATTTAATGACTGATGGTGGTTCACATTTTATTCATGGTGCCTTCCGTAAAATGCTTGCTAAATATGATGTTAATCGTAGAATTGCATCTCCTTATCACCCTAAGTCTAGTGGTCAAGTAGAATTGAGTAATAGAGAGCTCAAATTAATTTTGCAAAAGACTGTTAATAGGTCTAGAAAGAATTGGTCCAAGAAACTTTATGATGCATTATGGGCCTATAGAACTCCATATAAAAATCCTATGGGTATGTCTCCGTATAAAATGGTCTATGGAAAAGCATGTCACTTGCCTCTCGAACTAGAACACAAGGCTTATTGGGCTATTAAAGAACTTAATTATGATTTTAAACTTGCCGGTGAGAAGCGGTTATTTGATATTAGCTCACTTGATGAAGGGAGAACCCAAGCCTATGAAAATGCCAAGTTGTTTAAAGAAAGAGTTAAGAGATGGCATGACAAAAGGATACAAAAGCGTGAGTTTAATGTAGATGACTATGTATTTCTATACAACTCTCATTTAAGATTTTTTGCAGGAAAACTTCTCTCTAAATGGGAAGGCCCTTACGTTATCGAGGAGGTCTACCATTCCGGTGCCATAAAAATCAACAACTTCGAAGGCACCAATCCAAAGGTGGTGAATGGTCAAAGAATCAAACACTATATCTCACGTAATCCCATAAATGTTGAAACCAATGTTATCGAAACCGTAACCCCGGAGGAATACATAAAGGACACTTTTCGTAATGTTTCAGACTCCGAAAAGGAATAGGTATGTGGTACGGTAAGTAAACCGACTCCAAAACAATTTTTAAGGCAATATTTCTCCGTTTTGGAATATTTGGAAAAATAGAAAAATAAGCAGCAGTCCAGGAAGGACACGAGGGCTCCACGAGGGTGGAGGGCGCACCCTACCCTACTGGGCGCGCCCCCTACCTCGTGGGCACCTCGTGTGCTCTCCGAACTCTGTTTTCGTACACGACACGTATTTTGGTCAATAAAAATTCATTATATAATCTCCCGGGGTTTTGACTCCCGTATCATGCAAAAATCTCCTGTCTTTGTTTCGAGCTGTTTTCTGTCAGGGTTGTCAAGGCCAGGCACTATGTCATCTCCCTCCTCCTCCAACCATGAGGGCAATGATGCTTGGCTAATGAATATAGAGCTGAAGAGAGAAGAACCTATGGAGATCAACAAGGATGAAGGGATCAAGAAGGCCATGGAGGACCAAGTTCCAGCAACAAAAGACACCCTTCAACTGGGTCACAATCTTCTTACCCCAACAGAAATCGAAGCTTTCAAGATGGTTGAGCTGGCTCGTATACAAAATAAGTATCTCACACATGAAAATATTTTGTTGAAGGAGCATATCATCGCACTCAAGGGCATTATCCGCAAGTTAGAAGACCTCCTACGCTCAATGTGCGACTATCCATCATCAGTAACCCCACCTTCTTCACCAACAAAGGAGACATAATCACATGGGTATGGGCACTCCACTTGGCAACTGCCAAGCTTGGGGGAGTGCCCCGGTATTGTATCACCATCACTTTATCTTTATCGTTTTTCTTAGTTCGATCCTTTTGGTAATATCTTGATCTAGTAGAATTAAAGTTCTTAGTATGATCTAGTTGTGAGTTTTGCTTTATTATCCTTCTATGTAATCGAGTCCGCGAGCTATATAATAAAGATTAGTGTTGAGTCAAGGGCTTGATTATTTTGCCATGATCATAAAGGAATAAAAGAAAAGAGAAAGAAATAAAAAGAAGCAAAGAGATCATATGAGTCTTATGGAGAGTAATGAGCTCACATAGAAAGAGTATGATGAATAAAAGTTATTGAGGGTTGACAAACACAGTTTTGGTCATCGTTGCAATTAATAGGAAGTAATAAAGAAAGAGAGGTCTTCACATATAAATATACTATCTTGGACATCTTTTATGATTGTGAGCACTCATTAAAATATGACATGCTAAAGAGTTGACATTGGACAAGGAAGACAACGTAATGGGTTATGTTTTCTTACATCTGTGATAAATTATATTGTATTGGATCTTCCAACATGATGTGCTTGTCTTTCCCCCTCATGCTAGCCAAATTCACTGCACCAAGTAGAGATACTACTTGTGCTTCCAAACACCCTTAAACCAGTCTTGCCATAAGAGTCCACCATACCTACCTATGGATTGAGTAAGATCCATCAAGTAAGTTGTCATCGGTGCAAGGAATAAAAATTGGCTCTCTAAATATGTATGATTGATTGGTGTGGAGGAAATAAGCTTTATACGAACGTGTGATATGGAAGTAATAAAAGCGACAGACTGCATAATAAAGGTCCATATCACAAGTTGCAATATAAAGTGACGTTCTTTCGCATTAAGATTTTGTGCATCCAACCCATAAAAGCGCATGACAACCCCTGCTTCCCTCTGCGAAGGGCCTATCTTTTACTTTTATCTCCTACATTGCATAAGAGTCATGGTGATATTCACACTTCCTTTTTACATTTTATCCTTTGGCAAGCACAATATGTTGGAAAGATCCTGGTATATATGGCCAATTGGATGTGAGTTTTAATGAACTATTACTGTTAACATTACCCTTGAGGTAAAACGTTGGGAGGCAAAACTATAAGCCCCTATCTTTCTCTGTGTCCGATTAAAACTCCATACCCATAAGTATTGCATGAGTGTCAGCAATTGTGAAATATTATATGATAGTTGAGTATGTGGACTTGCTGAAAAGCTCTTATACATTGACTCTTCCCTATGTTATGATAAATTGCAATTGCTTCAATGATCGAGTTTGTAGTTTGTTAGTTTTCAATGAACTTTACGATTCATACTTGATATTGTGATTGAATTATTACTCTAGCATCAGATATTATATGACAAAGAATTATGTAAGTTGCTGTTTTAAGAATGATCATGATGCCCTCATGTCTGTATTTTATTTTTATCGACACCTCTATCTCTAAACATGTGGACATATTTTTCGATTTCGACTTTTAGCTTGAGGACAAGCGAGGTCTAAGCTTGGGGAAGTTGATACGTCCATTTTGCATCATGCTTTTATATCAATATTTATTGCATTATGGGCTGTTATTACACATTATGTCACAATACTTATGCCTATTCTCTCTTATTTTACAAGGTTTACATAAAGAGGGAGAATGCCGGCAGCTGGGATTCTGGGCTGGAAAAGAAGCAAATATTAGAGACCTATTCTGCACAGCTCCAACAGTCCTGAAACTTCACGGATGATGTTTTCCAAATATATAAAAAATACTAAGCGCAAGAACCTCACCAGGGGGGCCACACCCTTCCCATGAGGGTGGGGGGCGCGCCCTACCCCCCAGGGCGCGCCCCCTACCTCGTGGGCCCCCTGGTGGCCTTCCGGTGGCCATCTTCTGTTATATGGAGTCTTTTGATGGGAAAAAAAATCATAGGCCATCTTCTCGGATGAAACTACGCCGCCACGAGGCGGAACCTTGGCGGAATCAATCTAGGGCTCTGGCAGAGCTGTTCTACGAGGGAAACTTCCCTCCCGGAGGGGGAAATCATCGCCATCGTCATCACCAACGCTCCTCTCATCGGGAGAGGGCAATCTCCATTAACATCTTCATTAACACCATCTCATCTCAAAACCCTAGTTCATCTCTTGTATCCAATTCTTGTATTCAAGTACGAGATTGGTGCTAGTAGGTTGCTAGTAGTGTTAATTACTCCTTGTAGTTGACGCTAGTTTGTTTAATTGGTGGAAGATCATATGTTCAGATCCTATATGCATATTAATACCCCTCTGATTATGAACATGTTTATGCTTTGTGAGTAGTTAGTTTTGTTCCCGAGGACTTGCGAGAAGTCTTGCTATTAGTAGTCATGTGAATTTGGTATTCATTCGATATTTTGATGAGATGTATGTTGTCTCTCCTCTAGTAGTGTTATGTGAACGTCGACTACATGAAACTTCACCATTATTTGGGCCTAGAGGAAGGCATTGGGAAGTAATAGGTAGATGATGGGTTGCTAGAGTTACAGAAGCTTAAACCCTAGTTTATGCGTTGCTTCGTAAGGGGCTGATTTGGATCCATATGTTTCATGCTACGGTTAGGTTTACCTTAATACTTTTGTTGTATTTGCGGATGCTTGCAATAGAGGTTAATCATAAGTGGGATGCTTGTCCAAGTAAGGACAACACCCAAGCACCAGTCCACCAACATACCAAATTATCAAAGTACCGAACGCGAATCATATGAACATGATGAAAACTAGCTTGACGATATTCCCATGTGTCCTCGGGAGCGCTTTACATCATATAAGAGTTTGTCCAGGCTTGTCCTTTGCTACAAAAGGATTGGGCCACCTTTCTGCACTTTATTTACTTTTGTTACTTGTTGCTCGTTACAAATTATCCTATCACAAAGCTATCTGTTACCACTTATTTCAGTACTTGCAGACAATACCTTGCTCGAAACCGCTTATCATTTCCTTCTGCTCCTTGTTGGGTTTGACACTCTTACTTATCGAAAGGACTACGGTAGATCCCCTATACTTGTGGGTCATCAGTCATCGCAAAAGTAATGTCTTAAATCATAGAAGAATTTTTTATTTTGTTGGTACGTGAAACTTGGTGGTATGTATTTAGCAACAATATAATTAGCATATTCAACATACCAAGGAGTGTTATGTGAAACATTTATTGCAGCTAATTGTTCATCAGGGAAACTATCATCAATAGGTAGTGGGTCATGAAGAATATTTTCTAACCTAGACAAGTTATTAGCCACGGTGTTCTCAGCTCCTTTTCTATCAGTAGTATGTAAATCAAATTCTTGTAGCAAGAGAACCCACCTAATGAGTCTAGGTTTAGCATCTTTCTTTTCCATAAGATATTTTTATAGTAGCATGATCAGTGTGAACAATTACTTTGGAATCAACAACATAAGATCTGAATTTATCACAAGCAAAGACGACTGCAAAAAATTGTTTTCAGTAGTAGCATAATTTCTTTGGGCACTGTTTAGCGTTTTGCTAGCATAATGGATACCATTTAGTTTCTTATCAACACTTTGTCCTAAACTAGCACCAACAACATAATCACTGGCATCACACATAATTTCAAACGGCAAGTTCCGATCAGGTGGTTGTAGCGACCCGACCTCAGACGGTCAAGTCTCTGTGCTTCAGCGTCATCCCTGGATCGGTAATGCTGACACACACAGTACTCGAATGGATTTATACCAAAGTAGAAATCACACACTTATTACATCGGTAGTCCCAAGAGAGAACTTAATACAATAAATATGGCTTAAGGCCACCTAATTAAGATAACAATGGAAGGCTTGGAAGATAAAGTGAGTCCATCAACTCCAACGGCATAGCCGAGTGCATGACAACGACCTAGCGCACGGTACTCCCTGTCTGAAAAGTCTGCAACATGACATGTTGCAGCCCGAAATGGGTCAGCACATGGAATATGCTAGAAATGTAACACAATAGAGCAATGAACAGATAAATGCTATCACTACATGCATATATGGCTGGTGGAGGCTCTATGGTTATATTGTTATGCGAAAAGCCAATTTTTCCCTACAACAAAGGAATAGATTTTATTTAACTATCATGGTGGTTGAAACATTATTGAGAAGGTTGCTCCAACTCAATCCAAATTAAAGTAATCATTAACATCCCAACAAATTAATTTTTAGAGTGATGAGATCCAATCAATAATTTGTAGCGACCCAACCCGAATGGGTCAAGTCTCTGTGCTTAAGTGTCATCCCTGGATCGGTATGCTGACACACACAGTACTCGAAGGATTTATAACAGAGGTAAATCACATGTATAAAGTAACGTAAATACTATTACCTCAATCCATATAGAGGAAGCAACAAGGTTGTGGATTCCCATCAACACCAACGACAAAGTTGAGTGTAGAAATCGTAACCCTAACGTATCACTTACTCGTCGTAAGATAATCCTGCAACATGAGACGTTGCAGCCTGAAACGGGTCAGTACATTGAATGTACTGGCAAATTCCCACCATAGAGAATAATGAACAATGGCTATCACTACATGCATATTTGGCTGGTGGAAAAGCTCTATGGTTACAAGGTTTTTGCGTAAAGCCAATTTTTCCCTACTGCAAAGGAATAAATTTATTTAACTATCATGGTGGTTGTTGAACATTGAGAATGGTTGATAGCATTCTCAATCCCAATTAAGTAACATCATTAAACCCAACAATATTCATTTAAAGTAACGTGATGAGATCAACAGGATAATCCAAGAACTAGATACTCAAGTTGTCCATAACTGGGGACACGGCTAATCATGATTAGTTTGTACACTCTGCAGAGGTTTGCGCACTTTTCCCCACAAGACTCGATCGCCTCCGTTTGGTTTCTCGCACTACATGGTGTTTGAGAAGACGGATGACCGAGACACAGTCTTTCAGAAGCGCTAGCACCTTACATGTGGGTAGACCGTACCACCTACAACCCCTACATCTGCTAGTCTACCCGTAAGAGTTCGCACGACTTAGTCAACTATGCCAGAGCCCATAGTAGCATGTGGCTGCACACGGAAGTTTCTAGCATGAATAATCTTATGATCCCTTTGAGCCTGGGTGGCGGTCCAAAATAAAACAGGCAAGTCCTGATAGACATCAGGTGCCTCAATCCACCCAGATGTGTGTTTAAGTTGCCACCTTAGATAAACCATTAATTTTCAAACTCACATCTGTCATGGATATCGCTCACCCAATCCACGTCTACTAGCATAGCATGGCATAATGAGCAAACGTAGAAGTAACTCCCAAAGGTTTCATAATAATACAGGTAATAGGTACTACCTCATCTACTTCCCATCCCATAGTTTAGTTAGATCCTAATCATGCAATGTGTGAGGATTGATCTAATGCAATAAAACTGGGTTGTAGAAAAGGTATGATCAAAGTGTGAACTTTCCTGCAATGTTGATGAAGATGGTTCGCACTCAAAACTCTTGATAGCTCTACTCATCACACTCCGGTCAATCTATCGTAAGCAAGCAATAGTAACCACACATAAGCAATCACTCAAAAGATCAGAAAGAACGAAGAAGACAATTCGGAAAACATCAAAACCAAGCAAATAGCTCTTGCAACATAAAACTATTTCTAACAGTACCAAAATTATGTGAATTTGGCCTTATTAGAATGTTTAGGTCAAGAGCTTCGATTTGCAAAAAGAATCAACTCAAACGGAGTTACGGATAAAAAGATATGATCAAAAGAAGTTTGAATTCAAATCTGATCTAATTCAAATTTTAAAATTTTCAAAAACATGTTTAAGTTGTTTATCCGGATAGAGGGGATCATAACGAAGACGTGGGCATTGGTTTCGTTGGATTTGTACTAACGAGCAAAAAGTTATAGTCATTTGAAAATCAGGGACTAATCTGTAAAAAAAATCACGGATGGGTCCCTGGCCGAAATTAAAATAGAAAAAGAAAAAGACTAAAAGGCGAACGTTCGTTTTCTATACCTAACCAGTGAACGTTCACTAAATAGATCAATCTAAAAAAAACTAGACCGTTTTTTAAAACGAAAACCAAAATAAAAGGAAATAAACCGGACCGGGGCGGTTTTATACCGGTTCGAGGCGGTTTTCCGTAGAAAAACCGGCGGTGGATCTCCGGCGAGGGCGGCGCGGCTCCGGGGAGGCGAGGCGAGGCGAGCGGCCACGACGGCGCGCGGCAAGCGGCGCGAGGCAGCGCGGGCGAGG
>NC_041380.1:285555962-285563086 GCF_002162155.2 Triticum dicoccoides | reverse complement strand
GAAGGGCGCGGCGAGGCGGCGGGCAGCGGCGCGGATCTGCGGCGGTGCGGGAGTGCGAGGAAGGAGAGAGAGGCGGGGCCCGGGGCGGTGGCTTTATAGTAGGGGAGGGGAGGGGTGGCCTTGGAGGAGGGGTAAGGCGGCGGAGGACTCCGGGCGGTGCACGGACGTCGAGGCGGCGGCGGTTGCGACAATGCTCGGGACTCTGTCCCGAGCTGGAGGGCGAGGCGGACGGGCCGGTTGGGCTGGGCCTGGCCTGGCTGGCTAGCTGGGCCGGCCCAGTCGGGGAAAGGTTTCTCTTTTTTTTAAACATTTTTTTCAGACAACCTAACAGATAGAAAAAAAAAGAAAATATTATATAGGCATATAATATATCAAAATTTTCAGAAAAATATTTTCTACGACATGAACATTTTTCTAGCATTAAATAAAATACACACAAATTCTAATAATTCAAAGAGTGCTACTGGTCTATTAAAATCCAACAAAAATCATTTTAAAAATACCAAAATGATTTCAAATTATTTTTTCTCCAATTTTCTATTGTAGGGAATCATGTTACCCTAATTTTCATATATTTTATTTTTGGAGAAAAATAATTTGAATAAAACTCAAATAAATCCAAATTGAAAATAAATTCAAAAGAACTTTGAATTTAATTCTTTGAAACTCCCAACTCATATTTCATATAATTTGGAGAAGTCATTTTATCTTCTCTCATGAAAATCATTGAGTTGCATAAAGTTTCTGAATTGGAAAATATTTCCCAATGGAATTCAAATATTTTTTTTCAAATACCCTTTTTATTTTAAATGGAAGAAGTCATGTCATCCTCTCTCTAGGGTTTTGTGTTGAAAAGAATTTGAATTCATGGAGATCAGAAAGCAAATATGAAAGTTTGGGAAGGTCCTTTTATTTCCTCTCATTTAACTTTCAAAAGTTTCGAATTCACTCACTTTCAGACAATCAATCAAATCTATCTTTTTATTATAACATTCCAAAATTTAGAATTTTGGGATGTTACAAACCTACCACCCTTAAAAGGAATCTCGTCCTCGAGATTCGGAGAGGCTAGCAAGAAAAGGTTAGGGTTTGGGGGTCTCCTCAAAATCCATCAATCGCCTCCGGGGTCTGGGGTGCTACCACCCTTAGAAGCATGGTTACAGCTCCATCGAAACTCATATACTTCATCCATATTGTTAACAGTGTCGGTCTTCTCAAATCCTCGGAAAATTCCTTCTCTGGCTCTTCCGGTAGTGGCATAACCTTTTCCTCAATTCTTCTGTCCTTTCCTCTTGGTAAGGTTATTCCGAGATTGGGTCTTCTTAGCTGACGGGTCGGGCGCCAAAACTAAACAACTATCGATATCTCATGGTGGTCAACAATTTATGGTTTCTCCTGCAGGAAATGGGTCTGGGTTGATCCTCACCGTATAACCTACGGTTCGCAAAAAGCTGCCATGTACAAGGGAAAAATATTGCTATACCATTCTAAGGTTTAAACAAGATTTTCATCGTCGTCTCTCTACTATAGGTAAGTCACTCAGATTTACCATTCCATATAGCAAGGCGAACAATAAGAGTAAGTCGGTATGGTGATCAATCCATCCCGCACCCAAATCATTACCTTGTATACGGTTTAGCGAATCTCGCATTCTATCACTCGGTCATCCTCACAAGCATTGCAGAATTTCTCTTGTCGACGAACCAAGTTCGAATATATCCATAGATTCTGCAAGCCAGACAAACATCTATCGTTCCTTCACAACTCTCAGGTTTTGCGTTACTCCTATAAGATCGTCTATCGATAAGGGCATATCCTCTTCCAGGGTTTTTCCTTCAGCAAGAGTGTGCTTGCTTCTTGGCAGGTCCTGGGGCCTGTGAGTTATGGCACATCCCATCACTTGCAAACCTTGAACTCATCATCGGGGCAACTGATCGTTATTCCAACATCCAACTTCCTAGTATTCTTAAACCCATCCAATTGTACTGTCTTCCTTCCTTCTATTGGCACAAAACTAGGACATGATTACTCATACTCATCATGGAATTTCCATTGATCCATATTTCCAACATCATACCTCCTTTATATCCAATAGTAATTTTTCTATTCATCCCCGTGGGATATCCCTCATACCGGGATAAAAACTTATACTTATGAAGTCCATATTCCACTTCGTGGAACATCATTATCCTTTCCAGGGTCAAGCGTCCTTACATGGGAATATTGGCCATCTCTGCATGGCACTTCTTCAACTGGGAAATGTGAAACACATCTTGAACTCCTGACAGTCCTTCGGGTGACTCCAACTTGTAGGCCACTTCTCTCATACGCTCCAAAACTCGGTATGGTCCTACATATCTCGGGGCTAACTTTACCTTAACTCCAATTCGTTTAACTCCTCGTAGAGGGAACACATGAATACATGCTCTGTCTCCAATTTCATAGTCTACCTCTTTGCGTTTTTAAGTCTGCATAACTCTTCTGCCTGGACTGAGCTACCTTCAGTCTATCTCGAACTTAACATTCTCTTCTGACTCCTTGATCACAGTTGGTTCAAACAACTGATGTCTCCAACTTCATCCCACACACTCTTGGGGTATCACACATATCGAGACAAAACTCATATTCATTTTGTCCGAAATCCACTTAGTGGAGTATCCTTATCTTTTCCAAGAGTCAAGGGTTCTTATAGGGTACTACCACCCTTAAAATGCACAAATCTTCCATAGACCATATTTCTCTTATCCTCAAAAATGGTCAAAATCCTTCTTCATAGAGTAACAACTCATAAAATCCATATCAGTACCAATGATGCAACTTTATTCACTCTCAATTAATTACAATCTCTCGCTTTTCCATTACATGTCTCAACTCAACACCTCAAGAAAATGTTCTCACTTCTACTACTACTATATTTCTTCTGTTACAAACTTAACTATTTATCACAAGTCTCCTTCTCCGTCGGACAATCTCTGGCAGTGCCCTGCTTCATTACAACGGAAACATATTACTTCTGACAGGTTTCGAGGTTTCCTTGTGATTACGTAGCCTACTTGGGTCCTTGGCTTCCTTTTTGGGCAATTGCTGAGGTAGTGCCCTGACTCCTTGCACTTATAACAGGTGACATGACTCAGATCCTTCCTGGAATCCAATCTACTTCTCTTTCTGGACTTTTCCATTCCCATCAGAGCTTCTATTTCCAGTGGGTCATACTCTACTTCCTTTGTCGGGAATTCTACTAAATCCCCATTCAAACAATTCTGGGAGATGTGTCCTTCTTCTCCACATGAATAGCATGACTTGGTGCAGGGTTTAATTGGCTCTTCTTTGGGTGTGTCCTCCACATCTTCCTTCATCACAGTTTCTTCTAAAATTCCCATAAGGGCTCCTTTCATTGCTTCTTTCTTCTGTTGGATGGTTCTTTGTACCAAGGGGTAAATGTGACACTGAGCAGGGTAGTGGGTAGTCCCTTCACACAAGAAACAAGTAATTTGCCTAGTTGGGCATTCTTCAACTGGGTGACTTCCTTCACAATTAGGGCATTCATCCTTGTGTTCTTTATGGGTGTGTCCGATTTCTCCACAAATCTTGCATGCACCATGTTTCTTCATATCCTTTCCATAAGGTTTCAACTTCTGGGACACAAACCGAGACTTTGGCAAAGTCAACTTAAATTCCTTCCAAGTGGTTACTCCTTGCCATCCATTGATGGTTTGGTACATTCTCCACCAAGTAGCAGCACCTCTTTCAAAGCATTGAAGAGCATGCTGGGCCATATCCTTTCCGGCTATAGGGTTGTTCTCCATATGATCCTCCATGTTCTGAATCCATCGGTCTGTCTCCAATTGACTCATTGGTCCCGAAAACACAAGCTCATCTCCATTCATCCTCTATTGGGTCCATGGGTTTTGGGGTGAGATAAGAAAGATCAAGAGGGATGCACACAATACAAACAAAAGTTTTGAAAAGACAGATTTTATTTGTGGCCGTCGGGAAAAACATCAAACAAATGACAGCTCACAAACGTCGCATCTAACGTAGGTATATAACAGGGGTTTGGTCTTCTAAAGGTCAATAAATCTTCAACGTCTCCAAATTCTTCAAACCTTGTTCATGCCTCCAATGGCTTCTTCCGATCATGCTTGTCTTCTCAAGTTCTTTTGCCAGATCATCTCTGTTGACGTGAAATCTCTCGTGACATCCTTTAATATTCCGGAGTTGCATTTCAAACTTCTGGTTTCAACATCCTTCACATGAACCATGGTATACTGTCCTTCAGTTCTTGACAATTCTCCGATATCTCGAGGTTGTAGCTCTTCCAGCTTGGCTACTCTCATCTTCAGGATCCTGAGTTCCTCATGAAATACTTCCTTGTCTAATACGACTTCCTGGAGCTCCATTTTAAACTTCTTGATGTACTACTCTAGATCCTGGTGATACACCGGCTTGGGCTAAACCTTCATCTTATGATAGGTGCTCCATCAACCTTCTTCCATCAAATCCATTCTGATGACATGCATCCTTAACTCAGCACGGTGACAATAGCATTAGCGGGGGATGACATCACGGATAACCGTGTTTCTGCTCTTGTCATTGCCATGAGCTATCTTCCATAATTGATATCCCCTGCCTTAGGGTTTTCTTTGACAAAACTTCGAGTTCTCGTGCTCCTTGTTTCAGTCTTTCTCCAATACACCTTGATCTCGGGTATTGACAACTTCCATAATCTGTTAAGTTCCATCAGGGTAGCCTTCCTAGGTCATACAAATCTGGAAATTCTACAGAGCCTCCAATTCTACTTGTCTTCGGCCTTCAATCGTTGAAGTTTCCATTATTCAGATGCACGGAAAATACTCTTCATTCCAAAGTGGCCTTAGTTGTCCGATATCTCATACTTCTTGGGGTGGTCTCATCAGTCGAATCTTCATGTGGTCAAAAGGGGAAAGGGGTATGGTCTCACTAAAGGGAATTTTTTGAGTAAGCTCAGAAGAGAAGAGAGGTAAAAGATCTTTTTGAAAGGGAAAGTTGTAGAGAAAAATCTTTGCTATGGGCTTGCCAATTTCTAGGGTCCGTCCTACAGTCAACATGTGCTCTGATACCATCTTGTAGCGACCCGACCCGAATGGGTCAAGTCTCTGTGCTTAAGTGTCATCCCTGGATCGGTATGCTGACACACACAGTACTCGAAGGATTTATAACAAAGGTAAATCACATGTATAAAGTAACGTAAATACTATTACCTCAATCCATATAGCGGAAGCAACAAGGTTGCGGATTCCCATCAACACCAACGGCAAAGTTGAGTGTAGAAATCGTAACCCTAACGTATCACTTACTCGTCGTAAGATAATCCTGCAACATGAGATGTTGCAGCCCGAAACAGGTCAGTACATTGAATGTACTGGCAAATTCACACCATAGAGAATAATGAACAATGGCTATCACTACATGCATATTTGGCTGGTGGAAAAGCTCTATGGTTACAAGATTTTTGCGTAAAGCCAATTTTTCCCTACTGCAAAGGAATAAATTTATTTAACTATCATGGTGGTTGTTGAACATTGAGAATGGTTGATAGCATTCTCAATCCCAATTAAGTAACATCATTAAACCCAACAATATTCATTTAAAGTAACGTGATGAGATCAACAGGATAATCCAAGAACTAGATACTCAAGTTGTCCATAACCGGGGACACGGCTAATCATGATTAGTTTGTACACTCTGCAGAGGTTTGCGCACTTTTCCTCACAAGACTCGATCCCCTCCGTTTGGTTTCTCGCACTACATGGTGTTTGAGAAGACGGGTGACCGAGACACAGTCTTTCAAAAGCGCTAGCACCTTACATGTGGGTAGACCGTACCACCTACAACCCCTACATCTGCTAGTCTACCCATAAGAGTTCGCACGACTTAGTCAACTATGCCAGAGCCCATAGTAGCATGTGGCTGCACACGGAAGTTTTTAGCATGAATAATCTTATGATCCCTTTGAGCCTGGGTGGTGGTCCAAAATAAAACAGGCAAGTCCTGATAGATATCAGGTGCCTCAATCCACCCAGATGTGTGTTTAAGTTGCCACCTTAGATAAACCATTAATTTTCAAACTCACATCTGTCATGGATATCACTCACCCAATCCACGTCTACTAGCATAGCATGGCATAATGAGCAAATGTAGAAGTAACTCCCAAAGGTTTCATAATAATACAGGTAATAGGTACTACCTCATCTACTTCCAATCCCACAGTTTAATTAGATCCTAATCATGCAATGTGTGAGGATTGATCTAATGCAATAAAATTGGGTTGGAGAAAAGCTATGATCAAAGTGTGAACTTGCCTGCAATGTTGATGAAGATGATTCGCACTCAAAACTCTTGATAGCTCTACTCGTCACACTCTGGTCAATCTATCGTAAGCAAGCAATAGTGACCACACTTAAGCAATCACTCAAAAGATCAGAAAGAACGAAGAAGACAATTCAGAAAACATCAAAACCAAGAAAATAGCTCTTGCAACATAAAACTATTTCTAACAGTACCAAAATTATGTGAATTTGGCCTTATTAGAATGTTTAGGTCAAGAGCTTCGATTTGCAAAAAGAATCAACTCAAACGGAGTTACGGATAAAAAGATATGATCAAAAGAAGTTTGAATTCAAATCTGATCTAATTCAAATTTTAAAATTTTCAAAAACATGTTTAAGTTGTTTATCTGGATAGAGGGGATCATAACGAAGACGTGGGCGTTGGTTTCGTTGGATTTGGACTAACGAGCAAAAAGTTATAGTCATTTGAAAATCAGGGACTAATCTGTAAAAAAAATATTCACGGATGGGTCCCTGGCCGAAATTAAAATAGAAAAAGAAAAAGACTAAAAGGCGAACGTTCGTTTTCTATACCTAACTAGTGAACGTTCACTAAATAGATCAATCTAAAAAAAACTAAACAGTTTTTTTAAACGAAAACCAAAATAAAAGGAAATAAACCGGACCGGGGCGGTTTTATACCAGTTCGAGGCGGTTTTTCGTCGGAAAACCGGCGGCGGATCTCCGGCGAGGGCGGCGCGGCTCCGGCGAGGCGAGGCGAGGCGAGCGGCCACGGCGGCGCGCGGCAAGCGGCGC